>NW_020698695.1:13865-15071 GCF_002925995.2 Terrapene triunguis
GCTGTTTTACTGCATAATGGCAATGTTTTGCCATCAATTCCAGTTGGTCATGCAGTCCATATGAAGGAAACCTATGACAACATGAAACAACTTTTGAGGTGCATAAACTATGACCAACATCAGTGGCAGCTTTGTGGCGATTTGAAGGTTGTTGCTCTCTTGCTTGGTCTGCAGACTGGATACACAAAGTACTGCTGTTTTCTCTGCGAATGGGATAGTCATGCAAGAGATTCCCACTACATCAAGAAAGATTGGCCACTCCGACAGTCATTGGAGCCTGGGAGGAAAAGTGTTCAGCATCCACCACATGTTGAATCAAGGAAGATTTTGTTACCACCCTTACACATCAAGCTGGGTCTGATGAAGAACTTTGTCAAGGCCATTGACAAAACACAAGCAGCTTTCAAGTACCTCCGTGGAAAATTTCCAAGGTTAAGTGAAGCTAAGATAAAGGAAGGTGTCTTTGTTGGTCCTCAGATTCGTGAACTTCTTCGAGATGATGCATTTGACCATGCACTGCGTGGCAAGGAAAAGACGGCATGGAAAGCCTTCCAGTTAGTGGCAATAAATTTTCTCGGAAACAACAAGGCAGACAACTACAGGTTGTTGGTGGAAAACCTCCTCAAGGCATACAAAAGCCTTGGTTGCAACATGTCACTAAAGATACATTTTTTGCACTCTCATCTAGATTTTTTTCCACCGAACTGCGGAGCAGTGAGCGACGAGCACGGCGAGCGATTTCACCAGGACATTGCAACAATGGAGTAACGCTATCAGGGCAAATGGAGCCCATCAATGCTTGCAGACTATTGCTGGACAGTGACAAGAGATGCTCCATTTAATGAATACAAGAGACAAGCCAAGAAGCGCCGAGTAGACACTGAATAGGACTAAACTATGTACATAATAGTTTTTTGCCTTTTGTTTCATAATAAATTTTATTTATATAACCCTTTTGCTGATTTTTAAAGTGTTACATAAACAGGACAGGTGAAATATTATCATGTAAAGCAACCATAAACACATGAAAAGACCTAGGTTTACAATTTATGATTAAAACTCTACTATCTACACAATATACATAGACATAAAATGTAAAAACTTAAATATCTTAGAAACAGTAGCCAATAGTTGTTTTAATTGTCATATTTGAATTCAGCACATCAAAATACATAATAAATAGCACATTTTATCTCTGAAGCAGAC
>NW_020698696.1:0-550 GCF_002925995.2 Terrapene triunguis
GGAATAGCCCCCAGTTTTGAGGATTGTCGGCCCATTCTTTGCAGTTTGCCCTAATTGAGCAATCTCAGTGTGGCCCCCGGGACCCTGGTCACAACTTCATAAATGCCTGGCCTGTGGGGAAAGTTTCATTCAGCCATCCTGTCTCCCGAGCCCCAGCTGATGGGGGTGATGCCCTGCATTTCCCCAGGCCACGGTGTTGGGGGGAAAAAATCCCCTGTGGCTCTGCAGCCACTTCGGCTGGCGGGGAAACACCCCTGCAGCTCTCAAGCTGCCGCCAACGGAGATGGGGAGTCTGCCAATGGTCCCCAGTCCTCGCAGGCCCACGGCTCCCCACTCTTCCTGGGCACTGGAGAATGCCCCGCGGTTCCCCACTACCCGCGGGCTTTGTGGGATCCCTCAGTTCCCCAGTCGCCATGCGTGCCTGGCACCTCTGGAGTTCTCAAGGGCCTGCAGAGGCGGGGTGAATCCCAAGCAGCTCCCCAGAGGCCGGGGGCATTGGGGAATTTCCCCGGGCAGGGAGGAAATGTATCCCCAGTCCCCATGAGTGGGG
>NW_020698696.1:560-1577 GCF_002925995.2 Terrapene triunguis
CCCAGCAGATGGAGGATCCCCCATAGCTCCCCAGTCGCTGCCAGTGTGGGGGAGCCCCAGAGCTCTTCAGTCCCCCAGGATGAGGGGGACCCCTGGTGCTCCCTAGTCCTTGCAGGCAGCAGTGTAACCCCCACAGCTCCCCAGCCTAGGAGAAGAAATCCCCCAGAGCTCCACAGTCCTCCAGAGGTGGGGGATCTCCCACAGCTCACCCTGCTGTAAACATCTGTTCTCACTTTCAGGTGACATGGTAAATAAGAAGCGGGCAGCATTATCTCCCGTAAACGTAAACAAACTTGTTTCTCTAAGTGATTGTCTGAACAAGAAGTAGGACTGAGTGGACTTGTCGGCGCTAAAGTTGTACATTGTTTTATTTTTCAGCGCAGTTATGTAATCACAAAAAATCTACATTTGTAAGTTGCACTTTCATCTTAAAGCGATCGCACTACGGTCCTTCTATGAGGTGAACTGAAAAATACTATTTCTTTTATCATTGCCGGCAGACACTGGATTCCTCCACACAAGTGAGGATTAGGGAGCTTCAAAGGATCTCCTCCCTGCACCTTGCGCTGGGGGCGGATTCCCGATGGGGATTCCCGACCCCCCGGCCTCTGGGGAGTTTAGGGGGGATTCACCCCCATTCACAGGGCCTGGGGAGCCACAGGGAATCCCCCAAAGCATGGGGGGGGGGTTGGGCAGCCTCAGGGGATTCCATCCTCCCTCACTTGCAGGGACTGGGGAGCCATTTCCTCCCTGCCCCCGGGGAAATTCCCCAACACCCCCGAACCCTGGGGTACTGCTCGGTATTCACCTCACATCTGCGGGTCCTTCGGAACTCCAGAGGTCTCTCTCCTGTGTGTGTTGCTTGATGTCTAACAAGGCCTGACCTCCATTTGAGGTTTTTTCACAGTCTAAACACTAATGGGGTCTCTCTCCTGTGTGGTTTATCTGACATGTAATTAGTGCTGAATTCCAATTCAAACAGTTCCCGCACTCGAGGCATTGATAGGATTTCTCTCC
>NW_020698697.1:0-7273 GCF_002925995.2 Terrapene triunguis
TGGCTAGGGGTTCAAATGGTTGTTGAGTTAGGCAAGATAGTACTAGATGAAGGTCCCACGGGGTGGTAGATGGTTTAATGTCTGGGTATAGGGTTTGGAGTCCCTTGAGGAAGCGCTTGGTGATAGGATGAGCAAATACAGAAGTATCATCAATTTTGTCATGAAAAGTTGTAATAGCAGCTAAATGGACCCTGATGGAGCTGAAAGAAAGGCCGGGTTGCTTAAGGTCCAATAGGTAGTCAAGTATGAGCGGAAGAGATGCTGACGTGGAACCAAGTTGTTCAGCTGAACACCAGTGTGTGAATCATTTCCACTTACGTAGATAGGTGGTGCGAGTAGATTGTGTTCTGCTATGTAGGAGCACTCTTTGAACTTGTTCAGAGCAATCTAGTTCCCTTTGGGAGAACCATGTAGGAACCATGCTTTGAGGTGAAGCATGGATAGGTTGGGGTGGAGAAAACAGCCGTGTTGTTGTGATAGGAGGTTCAGGATGAGAGGCAAGGGGATTGGTGGTCGAATCGACATTTTGGTGAGAAACAGAAACCAGGGCTGTCTGGGCCATGATGGGGCAATTAGGATCACCTTGGCCCTATCTGTTCGTATTTTTATCAGGACCCTGTTGAGAACCGGTATCGGGGGAAACGCATAGAGTAAGTTTTGGTGCCATGGGATCATGAATGCGTCTCCCAGGGAATGTTTGCCTAGTCCTGCTCTGGAGCAAAAATTGGGACATTTCTTGTTTTTTGCAGTTGCAAAGAGGTCTATTGCTGGGTAGCCCCAAATGCGGAATACGTTGTGAATGGTGTGCTCGTTTATTTCCCATTCGTGATCCCAAGGGAAACGTCTGCTTAGTTCGTCCGCTGTGGTATTCATCACTCCGGGAAGATAGGCCGCTGATACCCGAATGTTGTTCGCAATGCACCAGTTCCAGAGTTTCACAGCCTCTGTGCACAGCGACTGGGATCGAGCTCCTCCCTGCCTGTTCACATAGAACATGCATGCAATACTGTCTGTCATTATGCGTACGTGTTGATTCTTGATTAGTGGCAGGAATTGAAGGCACGCATTGCGAATGGCTCGAAGTTCTAGGACATTTATATGGAGAGAGGTCTCGGTTGAAGACCAAAGTCCCTGGGCTGTGTGGTGAGACATGTGTGCACCCCAGCCTGTCAGAGATGCATTGGTCATCAGTATGAGGGATGGAGCCTGCTGAAGAAAGGGGACTCCAGAGCAGAGGTTGGAGTGAATTGTCCACCACTGTAGGGAATCTTTGACTCGGACAGGTATGGAGAGAGTCTTGTTTAGAGGGTGCACATTCAGTCTGTACACCGTGGCCAACCACGCTTGGAAGCACCTCATGTATAGGCGTGCATTTTGGACGACAGAGGTGCACGAGGCCATGTGACCTAGTATTTGTAGGCAGTCTCGGACAGTCACCTGGGGACTGTTGCGAATCCTTGTGGCCAGTCGGCTTATAGAGTTGAAGCGGTCTGGTGGGAGAGATGCCAACCCCGTCCGGGAGTCGAGGTATGCCCCTATGAACTCCAGATGTTGGGTGGGGTATAATGTGGATTTGTTTTTGTTTACTTGCAGGCCTAAAGATAGGAAACAATCGATGGTAAGTCATATGGATCGGAGAGCTTCGTCGAACGTTGAAGCTTTGAGGAGGCAATCGTCTAGGTAAGGAAATATTACGACCCCTTGTTTTCTGAGATAGGCTGTAACTACGGCTAGGATCTTGGAAAAAACACGGGGGACCGTGGACAGTCCGAAGGGGAGAACCCTGTATTGGAAATGTGTGGAGCCGAGAGTAAAACGTAGGAATCGTCTGTGGGACGGGTGTATAGTCACATGAAAATAGGCGTCCTGTAGGTCGAGGGCTGAAAACCAGTCGCCCTGCTCCAGCGCTGGGATTATAGTGGTGAGAGTGACCATCTTGAACTTTTGCTTTTTGACAAATTTGTTGAGCCGCCTGAGGTCAAGGATTGGTCGCCATCCCCCATTTTTCTTCTCTGTTAAGAAATAATGGGAGTAAAAACCCTTCCCTCTGTGTCGTTCTGGCACAGTTTCTAGTTGAAGGAGATGCTGCACTTCTTGGAAGAGTAGTCGCTCGTGAGATGGGTCCCTGAAGAGGGACGGGAAGGGTGGGTGGGTGGGAGGGAGGGAGAGGAAGGGGATGGCGTATCCAATTGTAATTACCTCTATGACCCATTTGTCGGATGTAATTTTCTGCCATTGATGACAGAATGGTCGTAGGCGGTGTCCAAAGATAGGTGTGCCGGCTGAAGTGGGAACGCTGTTTTCTAAACCCACGACCAATGCTTCAAATCTGCCTATTAGTTGGAGGGGGTTGCGGCGCCCCTGTAGAGTTAGGACGACGACGCTGGAATCTTGGTCTTTGGCGTTGTTGTTGCTGTTGTTGCTCCTGTGGTCTATAGGAGTGTTGTGTAAATGCGGGGTAGCGTGGGCATTGATAAGGTTGATATCTATATTGTCGTCTTCTGGTCGCAGGTGGCTGGAGGCCTAGGGACCGGAGGGTTGCCCTTGCGTCGTTTGTGGTGGAGGCAAAAAGATTTTCCCTGTCAAAGGGAAGATCTTCAATGGTGCTCTGGACCTCTCGAGGAAAGAAGGAGGAGGAGAGCCATGAACCCCGTCGCATGACCACTGCTGTGGCGGTCGACCTTGCTGCAGTGTTAGCTACATCGAGGGCCGCTTGGAGAGCATTACGTTATATGGTTTGTCCCTCGGAAACCAGAGCTGTGAATTGTTGTTTCTTCTGCTCTGGGATGTGATCAATAAAATCCATGAATTTATTATAGTTTTTGTGGTCATATTTTGCAAGGACTGCAGTATAATTAGCTATGCGAAATTGTAGCGTCGAGGATGCATATACTTTACGGTCAAAGAGGTCCAGGCGTTTACTGTCCTTGTTGGCTGGAGTGGAGCGGGCGTACTGTTGTTTGGCCCTCTGGTTCGCTGCATCCACTACCAATGAGTTTGGCGCCGGATGGGTAAAAAGGAATTCAGAGCCCTTTGAAGGGATGAAGTACTTCCTGTCAGCTTGTTTACAGGTAGGTAGGCTTGTGGCTGGAGTCTGCCAGATGGATTTAGCGGGTTCTAAAAGGGCTACGTTGGTTGGTAATGCCACTCTAGAGGAAGAAGAGGGCTGCAAGATGTCTGTTAGCTCATGCTGTTGTTCAGTGACTTCCTCCAAGTTAATTCTCAAGTCACCGGCAGCTCTTTTAAAGAGGTCTTGGAATTTTGCATAGTCATCCGACGGTGTTGGAGGAAGGGGAAGTAAGGCTTCCTCAGGCGTTACGTCGGGCTCTGCTGGAATAGGAGCAGGACTCAGTTGCTCCTGGAAGTGTGACGGTGCTGCCTGGTATCTTGTGTCACTGGCAGGTCCGTCACGTGGCGGTGCTAGACTGGTGTTGCGTCTGGTCGAAGTGCCGTAGCGCACGTGTTTTCGAGGGTACAATGCCCATGGTGCCCAACATTGCCATGGTGGTGGGTAGGGCATAGGTGGTGCCATCCAGGGGTTCACTCCCCATGGTGCGGGATCCTGAGAACAGGCTGAGGTAATTTTTTTGTAACCTCTGTTGATTGGGGTCTGGGAGTCTTGATATGGAGAAAAGCTGCCTGTGGATCAGCTTCCTCCTTACTGGAGGAAGGTTGTTCTGATCCTGACTCAGGCATTGGAGAAAAACAGGCATTTATCAGGGGAGACTGCAGAATAGGTGATACAAATAGATCTGCTGTCTGAGTGAATTGAAAAGGTGAGGCTCCTGCGTGAGGTGAAAACTGTGGAGGAGGAGGTTGCCATGAGGGAACATTCCTCTGAGCAGGGGTTTTGCCTTTGATCTCCCTGTCAGCCTGTGCCGCGGTTGCCGGTGCCGTGGTAGGTGTCGGGGGGGCAACATCAGCCTGCAGAGGGTCAGGCAGGGTGGGAAATGTCGGCACCGCGTCCGTCGCGGTGCCGAACGGTGCCATAAACAAGGCAGGCAACTGAAGGCCTGAAGCCTCGGCACCGGAGCTTCGCGCCACCGCCGCAGCCTGAGGCGGCTTTCGTGCGGTGCCTGAGGAGCCCGGCTCTTCAAAAGTGCTGAGGCGAGGAAACACAGGCAGGGAAACTGTTGACCTGCCTGAAGAACTCTTGTGCCTCACCAACTTCTTTGTTGGAGAGGGCTGCCACTTTCTTGTAGATTTCTTCAGTTTTTTTGAAGCAGGGGGGCTGTGGCGGGCAGTAGAGCCGGAGTCCGTGCCTGGGTCTGAAACTGACCCGATAGACTTTTGCAGGAGGAGCAGTTTCAGTTTAAGCTCCCTGTCCTTCCGTGCCCTGGAACTGAGTTTGCTACAGTGGGCACATTTTTGGGGAATGTGTGTTTCCCCCAAGCACTTTATACATTGAGAGTGGCCATCAGAGAGCGGGATAGCGTCCTTACACGTAGAGCAGCGCTTAAAGCCTGTGGAGCCAGGCATGGTAGAAGCGGCTGTGGCTGAGAGAAATTTTTTTTTTTTTAACAGATAAAAGAACTAATGAACTACACTAACAAGAACTGACAGCAAACTAACTACTAAAATACGTAATTGTAACAAGAGTGAGGGATTTCCTAACGAGTCTGCTGAGCTCTGTCTCAGGCCGGTAGAGAAGGAACTGAGGAGATTGGCCACGCATGCGTACTATTATCCTAGACTCACAGCGGGGGGCAGCCTCTGCGCATGCGTGGCCAGTACGAGTACTGCTACGAAAAATCTCCGAGCGAAGGCGCAGGGACGCACCAACACCTGGAGTGGAGCACCCACAGGGACATCTCTCGAAGAAGAATTACAGTTCCCATTCGGAGTCAGGGCACACAGAAGAATCCGGAGGCTTTTTATTCCTTAGGTTCTGCCGCCTTATGCTGCTTCCATTCCATTTCAATCCTGCTCCAAGATTTATCATTGTGCAAAGCAACGTTAGGCCCTTAAGCTGGGAGAGACCAGAGCAGAGGCTGCATGCATTTAACCTACCAAAAAACAAATGTAGCTTCGGACCAATGTATTTATTACTGACCTCGGAACCGAATGTCGGAGTGGGCTGATAAAGTTTGCGGATGACACAAAGTTGGGAGGCATTGCCAATTCGGAGAAGGATCGGGATATTCTGCAGGGAGACTTGGATGACCTTGTAAATTGGAGTAATAATAATAGGATGAGATTTAATAGTGAGAAGTGTAAGGTGATGCATTTAGGGATGACTAACAAGAATTTTAGTTATAAGCTGGGGACGCATCGGTTGGAAGTGACGGAGGAGGAGAAGGACCTCGGAGTCCTGGTTGATCACAGGATGACTATGAGCTGGCAATGTGACGTGGCTGTGAAAAAAGCTAATGCGATCTTGGGATGCATTAGGCGAGGTATTTCTAGTAGGGACAAGGAGGTGCTGCTTCCGTTATACAAGGCGCTGGTGAGACCTCATTTGGAGTACTGCATGCAGTTCTGGTCTCCCATGTTTAAAAAGGATGAACTCAAACTGGAACGGGTACAGAGAAGGGCCACTAGGTTGATCCGAGGAATGGAAAACCTTTCCTATGAAAGGAGACTCGAGGAGCTCGGTTTGTTTAGCCTAATCAAAAGAAGGCTGAGGGGGGATATGATTGCTCTCTTTAAATATATCAAAGGGATAAATACCAGGGAGGGAGAGGAATTATTTCAGCTCAGTACTAATGTGGACACAAGAACGAATGGATATAAACTGGCCGTGGGGAAGTTTAGGCTTGAAATTAGACGAAGGTTTCTAACCGTCAGAGGGGTGAAATTCTGGAACAGCCTTCCGAGGGAAACGGTGGGGGTGAAAGACCTCTCTGGCTTCAAGATTAGGCTAGATAAGTTTATGGAGGGAATGGTTTGATGGGATAACGTGATTTTAGTCAATTAGGCAATAACGTGCCATCGCTGGTAAAATGTGGGTCCGGCTGGAGAATCTTGCCTGTATGCTCGGGGTTCTACTGATCGCCATATTTGGGGTCGGGAAGGAATTTTCCTCCAGGGTAGATTGGCAGAGGCCCTGGAGGTTTTTTGCCTTCCTCCGCAGCATAGGGCAGGGGTCGCAAGCTGGAGGATTCTCTGCGACTTGAAGTCTTTAAATCACGATCTGGAGACTTCAACAGCTGAGATAAGGGAAATTGGGTGGGTCAGCTTTTGTGGCCTGCATCATGCGGGAGGTCAGACTAGATGACCATAATGGTCCCTTCTGACCTTAAAGTCTATGAGTCTATGAGTCTATGTACTCTCCAGGTTCCTCCAGCCCAACCTTCTGCTGATGCACCTCAGCCCTGCAGCATTTGAAGCTTGCATTGCTTAAATTCCATGACTGAGGGATTTCAGCTTCCCTTTGTCCAGAGGAAACCTTCACCCCACTCCCAACCAGGTTCTCCTCTATGGGACCACTGTCTTTTTTTTTTGTCTTTTCTCTCTATCTAGGACAAGCCGGGGCGCCTCTATATAAATCCATGGGACACCCACATCTTGAATATTGCATGCAGATGTGGTTGCCCCATCTCAAAAAAGATGTATTGGAATTGGAAAAGGTTCAGAAAAGGGCAACAAAAATGATGAGGGGTATGGAACGGCTTCCATATGAGGAGAGATTAATAAGACTGGGACTTTTCAGCTTGGAAAAGAGACCACTAGAGGTCTATAAAATCATGACTGGTGTGGAGAAAGTAGATAAGGAAGTGTTATTTACTCCTGATGACACAAGAATTAGGGGTCACCAAATGAAATGAATAGGCAGCAGGTTTAAAACAAACCAAAGGAAGTATTTCTTCACACAACCTGTGGAACTCCTTGCCAGAGGATGTTGTAAAGGCCTAACAGCAGCATGGGGGACACATTCCCTGCTCTGAGGGCCAGTTGTGTGCTCCTGGAGGTTGCTGGTTCATAGGGGTCACTTTGCAGCAGGGCCAGATTCTGTGTGTGGGGCAGAGAGAGTGCATGCCCTGGACTCAGGGTGTAGAGATACACTCAGCCCTCTCCCCTGCATTGGGTGGGGGGTGCTGCAATCCCCTGCTGGAAGGTCATGGTGGTGGGAGGCGCTGTGAGCAGCTCAACACCTGACCCTGGTGGTAGAAGTGGTGTGGGGAGCTCCAGGTGTTTCTAGGATCTAGTAGTTCCGCCTGCCTGTAAAGTCCAGCTTTCCCCAGCACATTCACTGCGGTGCAGTTGGGTCACTGTTTCCATGGCTAACAGCAAAGAATCGCTCCCGGTTGCCCTTCTATCTGCAGCAGGATTA
>NW_020698698.1:0-465 GCF_002925995.2 Terrapene triunguis
TAATGAGAGGTTTTTTTCTTTCATTCCAAGCTTTTCACAAAGCTTCTCTTTTTTCCATGACAAACCTTAAAATCGAAGTTTGTCTAAAAAAATTCTTTAACTTTAGTAGGTTAAAAAATACTCCACCATAATGAAAATATTTTCCAGCAAAATGTTACACATCAAATCGGTCACGAACCAATCTGACCAGTTTTTAGTGCAGGAATAAACCCCACAGTGCACTTTTTACAGCTTCAGAGCAGAACTGCACTTTGTTTATTTGCACGCTTGTCCAAGAACAAAGATGTACTAATCAACATTGCATTTTTTTTTTCTATTTCACTTCCTAAATTTAAGGTGCAGTTCTGCCCTCACAAATGAATGTTTGCTTGTTTCTTTTTTGTAAACGTTGTAAGGTTGCAAGTTTATTCTTGCAATTAGAACTGGGCAAAGCAACACTTTTTGTCAACTTGGTTTTGACCAATT
>NW_020698698.1:475-2627 GCF_002925995.2 Terrapene triunguis
CCCCCAGCTTGTCGGGCTGTGAGGGGAAGGTTCCCAGTGGGCCTGGCACCACGGTGCTGCCCCCGCCCAGCACAGGCTGGAGGTCTTGGCACCCCCTGGGTAATGTCTCAGCCTGTCCGTGCTTCTCCCCTAGGTGTGGCTCCCACCCCGGGGTTTGCTTGAACCTCTCGTGTCATGGCGGCCGCAGCCCCAGTAACAATCTCACTGCTCATTGGCTGTCTACCCGTCTCGGTTCGTCCAATGGCAGAGCTGGTTGGTGGGGCGTTGGAAAAAGGAAGACGGGCTGTCCAGGCCCTTCCCCTTCCCTTTGGCCGCCGTAGCGTGTGCACGTCCCTAGGCCCAGCTCCCCTCCTACCGCCACTCGGTGAAATGAGTGTGCGGACCCCCCCCCCCTTCCCTCTAATGGGCGCGCCCGGAGCTCCTGCCCTTGCCGTGAGCGGGGCTGGGCCGAGACCATGCGGAGCCGGGTGGGGGAGGAAGTAGCGATGGCGGCCATGTGCCGTGGTTGGGGGGGCAGTGCTGGGACCGGAGCGGGGCGCCACTGGGACGGGGGGGGGGCTACAGAGGGGGATTTCCCAGGGCCGGGGGGAGCACCCCAGTGAATGGGGGGGATGGGAACCTGGGCCAGGGAGCGTAGCAAAGTGGGGGGCGGCCTCCAGGGAGGGAGCCGGGCGGTCACTGGGGCGCCTCTGCCATCAGCATCGTGCTGATGCACCGGCCCCTCTACGCACAGCCCCTTGTAGCCCCCTGCCCGCATAGCTGGGGGAGCCCCTCTCCTGGGCTCGCTGAGCCCCTCCGAGGCACGGCTGCGCCTGCCAGGGACATGTCCAGCTGCCCCTCCGCCTACATTCAGTATTTTCAGCTTGCGATGGGCACTTACCCAGCGGGCTCTGTTCAAAAAGGTGCCGAGTTGCTACCTGCTCAAATTCTCTCCCCATAGCCTATGATGTCGCTATTAATGGCTGGAAGTGTATGTATTAACTTCCGTAGTGGCTTTAGGTAAAAGCCATTTATTTTAGGACACTTAAAACCAACTGTCTTGACTAACAGCTTCTCTAAGGCCTTGTCTTCATGGGGGGTGGGGAGGGGACGTGTGTTCTTAACTGGAGGTAACATTCTAGGGAAGATGAGGTAATTTGTAGTTCTCATATAGCTTAGCAGTTAGACTAGGCTCCCCCAGAACTCGATCTACTAACTCATGAAAACTGCCTCATCTTCACTAGGATTTTATCTTGTTAGCTAACTCAAGCTAAGAACACACTTTTTTCTTTTTTGTAGCTAGGACAGGGCTCCAGAGAGCTGGGAAGAAGTGCCTGGCTTCTAAAATCTGTAACAGCCTCCATAATAAAGATTTTAATTCTCTTTCAGAATGCGTTACGTTGCAGCTTATCTTCTGGCTGTCCTAGGGGGCAACGAGTCCCCTGCTTCAAAGGACTTGAAGAAGATTCTCGACAGTGTAGGCATTGAGACGGATGATGAACGCCTGAACAAGGTGACAATGCAGTAACTGATAGTGTAATAACCAAATGGGAGCCACTTCTGTATTCACTTGGCTCTGAATCTTATCTTATTAATCCAAGGGGTATTAAAAATATTTGTTTCTTTCCAAGTATGGGTATGTATGTTGTTATGGTCTCAAGTGCCAATTGCCCAATAAAAAGTATTTGGGCGTAGCATTTCTGTAGATCTCAGGCTCTCTTATTTATAAAAGTTCAGACTGAATAACCTCACTGGACAGAGCTAATACAAGTTGTTTCTAACTGATAGGTCTCTGTAATTAGAGAGACAGCTGGGTGATATCCTGGAGCTGACATGGCTACAACTACACTGCATACAACAGGGTCTACCTGATGGCTCTTATCAGAGGCTAGTAGTTGCCTGGTTAGTGGCACCAGTGGCAAAAAAAAATCCCAGTGAGATATAGTGTTCAATTTGTGGTTATGCACGGTCTCAAAATAAATGGATATAATTCTAGTGGACGGTTACACTTTTCTCGCAAAAGGCAGAACATAAGAGTGGTCCCTTCAGCCCAATATCCTGTCTTCCGACAGTGGCCAATGCCAGGTGCCCCAGAGGGAATGAACAGAACAGTTAATCATCAAGTGATCCATCCCTGTTGCCCATTCCCAGTTTCTGGCAACATTATTGCATT
>NW_020698699.1:0-5543 GCF_002925995.2 Terrapene triunguis
GTGTAGATGATCCGAGCCTGCTGATTTAAAAATACTTATGTTTGGTTAGCCCGGCCTCCCTCAGGGACCGCAGGACCGCTGCGACTCTCTCCAGGTGGTTCTCCCACCGCGGACTGTAAATAACGACGTCGTCTAGATAGGCGGCCGCGTAGTCTTGATGGGGCTGGAGGAGGCGGTCCATTAGGCGCTGAAAGGTGGCCGGGGCCCCGTGGAGGCCGAAGGGCATCCTGGTGAATTGATAGAGACCTGAGGGGGTGGCAAAGGCAGTCTTCTCCCGGGAGGCAGGATCCAGGGGGATCTGCCAGTACCCCTTACTCAAGTCCAGGGTGGTTATATAGTGGGCCTCCCCCAGGCGGGCCAGTAGCTCATCTATCCGAGGCATGGGATAGGCGTCAAATTTGGAGATGGCGTTGACGCGTCGGAAATCAATACAGAAGCGTTGTGACCCGTCGGGTTTGGGCACCAACACCACTGGGCTGCGCCACTCGCTCTGTGATGGCTCTATTACTCCCAGATCCAACATTGCCCGAACCTCCTTTTCCACGACCTGCCTCCTATGATAGGGCAGGGGCCGGGTCGTCCCCCGAATCACCACCCCGGGTTCGGTTTGGATCCGATGGTGTATCAGGGAGGTATATCCTGGTTGGTCCGTAAACGTGTGAGAGAACGCTTGGAGGAGGCCCCGAGTCTGCCGGAGCTGGTCCTCGGTTAAGGTCTCCCCGAGCTGGGGTTCTTCGGGGTCTCCGGTACGGGGAACCTGGGGTCCCAGTTCTGGTTCCGGCGGGTAGGGATTGATCAATAGCCCCTCTCGGTCCTTCCAGGGTTTAAGGAGGTTGATATGATAGCGCTGGATCTTCTTCTTTCGGTCCGGCTGATTGATTTCATACGTGACCGGGCCCACCTTCCTGACCACCTCATAAGGTCCTTGCCACCGGGCCAGGATCTTTGATTCATGGGATGGGAGGAGGAGTAATACCCGATCCCCGGGTTGGAATTCCCGAGCCTGTGCTCCTCGATTATAGGTCTGTGCTTGCGTGTCCTGGGCGGCTTTTAAGTTTTCCCGTGCCAGCTCTCCCGCCTGCTTTAGGCACTCCTGAAGTTGAAGCACATACTGTAGGAGACCCTGAGCCGGGGATGGAGCCTGTTCCCAGGTTTCCCTCATGAGGTCTAGCAGGCCTCGGGGTCTCCTCCCATACAATAATTCGAAGGGGGAGAACTTCGTCGATGTCTGGGGAACTTCCCGAATTGCCAGGAGCAAGGGGGGAAGAAGTTGGTCCCACCGGCGAAGATCCTCCGGGGGAAACCGACGCAACATCCCTTTCAGCGTCCGGTTGAACCTCTCCACTAATCCATCGGTCTGGGGATGGTAGACGGAGGTGCGGAGTTGCTTGACCCCTAGGATGGCACAGACTTCCTTGAGCAGCCGGGACGTAAAATTGGTCCCTTGATGTGTGAGGAGCTCCCAGGGCAGGCCGACACGGACAAAGACCTTCACCAGTTCCATGGCATTGGTGCGGGCTGAGATATTCCGAAGAGGAATGGCTTCCGGGAACCTGGTGGCATAGTCCATCATGACCAAGATATATTGGAACCCTGCGCTGCTCTTTGGGAGAGGCCCCACCAGATTCACGGCCACGCGTTCAAAGGGGGTTTCCATTAGGGGCATTGGCACCAAGGGTGCCTTTGGGGTCTGGGCCGGGGCGGCCAGCTGGCAGTCCGGACACGAATTGCAGTAGTCCTTGACGTCTTGATACACTCCGGGCCAAAAGAAACGCCCCAGGATCTGGGCCAGCGTTTTGTCGTGCCCGAGGTGCCCAGCCGCCGGGACGTCGTGGGCCAGTTTCATGACCGCCCGGCGGTGACAGCGCGGCACGAGAAGCTGTGTCCGGATGTCCCCGGTACGGGGGTCCTTCTCTAAGCGATACAGGCGTTCTTGCCGTAGCTCAAAATGCGGCCACTGCTCCGCACGCTGGGGGTCGAGAATTGTTCCATCCACGGAGGCTAGCTGCTCGTAGGTCCGGCTGAGTGTGGGGTCTGCCCGTTGGTCCCGGCAAAAATCGGTGGGCGTCGGGGAATTCCCTTCTCCCCCCCGAGGAGGGTCTTCACGTCCTCCCGGGGAACTGGCGGGGACGGGGTTTTCCCCCTCGTCCTCCTCGGTCTCCGGGGACTCCCCTCTCAAGGCCGGCGTGGCCTGCGGGCTACCCTCGAGGCGGCGGCGTAGGACGGTGGTAAAGTCGGGCCAGTCCCGCCCCAGGATCACCGGGTACGCCAGCCGGGGCGCCAGCCCCACAGTCATTTGCCGGGTGACCCCATCAATAGTCATTTGGGTCCGGGCGCTGGGGTAAAGTCGCACATCTCCGTGGATGCATTGCAGGGGAATCTGCTCGAGGTGGCCGTCCGCCGGCGGGCCTAAGGCCTGGCAGACCAGCGTTTGGCCACAACCTGAGTCGAGGAGGGCCACCGCCTGGCGTCCCTCAATGGCCACGGGCACGGTGATCTTGGCCCCTTGCGGACGTCGGGCACGGCCCTCCCCCGAGTAGACTTGGCCAAACGCGCACCCCAGTTCAGGGCAATCTCGCCGCAAATGGCCATGCTTCCCGCAGGAGAAACATGGTCCCAAGGTGGCTTGCTCCGGCTGCGACCGGGTCCCGGGGTCACCCCCGGGGGGGTTCCGACGGTATCCCCCGGCGGTGCCTGCCGGGGTCCGTGGGAGCCTCCCGGAGGGCACGGACACCCGAGCCCGGCCCTCTGTGTTGCGGGAGGGAACACTCAGGGCTGCCCGGGAGGGCTGCCCCCTCTTTTCTGGGTTGGGGTGCTCCGTCCGGACTGGGACCCCCCGGCCAGCGGCCCCCGACGGGACTTCAGCTGCGAGGAAGTCCTCCATTAAGGTGACGGCCGCGGACACCGTCGTTGGCCGGTGGCGGAGGACCCAGGATCTTCCCCTCGGCGGGAGCACATGGGTAAATTGTTCCAATATCACCTGCTCCATTATCTCCTCGGCGGTCCGGCGCTCGGGCTGCAACCACTTTCTGCAGGTCTCCCTCAGTTCCTGAGCCACCATCCGCGGCCGGGCCCCTGGGGGATAGGCCAGGCCCCTGAACCGTTGTCGGTAGGTCTCGGGACTCACGTCCAGTGCGTCCAGAATAGCGGCCTTCACTAGGTTGTAGTCCCTGGCCGCTTCCACCGGCAGGCCTCGGTAGACCGTCTGGGCAGTCCCCGTTAAGTAAGGGACCAGGATGGTGGCCCACTGGTCCGGAACCCAGCCGGCGACAACCGCCACCCTCTCAAAAGTGACGAGGAATGCCTCGGGGTCATCATCGGGTCCCATCTTCGTCAACCGGACTGGGGGGCTGGGTCGCGGGGCCCCTGGGACGACTCCGGGTAGGACTTCCCCCGGTCGGGCTAGGGCCGCGGCAAGCTGCTGCAGACATTTCTGCTGGAAGTCCTGCTGTTGGGCAACCAGGTCCGTGATCAGCTGCCGTTGTTGAACCCCCAGCTGCTCGATGAGCTGCTGCTGCTGCTGCTGGTGGGCGGCCTGGTGCTCCTGTTGGTATCGCACCTGAGCCGCCTGTTGTTGCTCCTGACTCTCGGTCATGCGGGTCAGGAGCTGGGATAAATCCCCCTCTCTGGCGGGAGGTCTTTCTCCCATCGCCCCCTTCTCACCGGTGTCTAGGGCTCGTGCCCACATGCTGGGCAAGAGGCCCCACGTTGGGCGCCACGTGTAATAGTCCGGTGCGGGAGCTGGGCCCTCTCAGGGGCCGTCGGGAGCCAGGCCGATTCACTACGCGGCCCCAAATCGGTCCTCGGGGTCCGAAAGTCTCGGGGCTCCGCCCCTCAGGCAGGGGCTAAACAAAAGCACAAGGTTAAACAGGCCCAAACGCTAGCTCAGGGCGGGGCCACACACAAGGGTCCGAGGGGCTCAGAGCCTCCCTGCAGGCTGAGCCAATACCGTGAACAGCTAAGCCCCGGCCCTCAGTCAGGGCGGGGCACCTAACACTTAGGGTTAGGGATTTTGGGCGCCAGTCCTTGCCTCAGGGGTTGGGCAAGAACACAATCTCTGGGCTCAGTCCTTCCCTCAGGAGCTGAGCCGTAGCAAGGCAATCAGGGGGGAGCCCAGGCCCTTGGTCCGGGCGGGCAATAAGCCCGGGGTCAAGGGGCTCAGGTCCTTGCCTAGGAGCTGAGCCCAAACAAGGTCAGGGAACCCAAGCCCTCAATTAGGGCGGGGCAGTAAACAACCGTTCAAGGGGTTCAGGCCCTTGTGGCAGGGACTGAGCAGAAACCAAGTCCGGTAGCCCAGGCCCTTAGTCAGGGCGGGGCAGCACCCCAAAGTCCGGTAGCCCAGACCCTTAGTCAGGGCGGGGCAGCACCCCAAAGTCAAGTAGCCCAGACCCTTAGTCATTGCGGGGCAGCACCCCAAAGTCAAGTAGCCCAGGCCCTTAGTCAGGGCGGGGCAGCACCCCAAAGTCAAGTAGCCCAGACCCTTAGTCAGGGCGGGGCAGCACACAAAGTCAAGTAGCCCAGGCCCTTAGGCAGGGCGGGGCAGCAAACACAGTCAAGTGGCCCAGGCCCTTAGGCAGGGCGGGGCAGCAAACAAAGATCAGGGGCTCAGGTCCTGGTAGCAGGAGCTGAGCGCTTTGGGGCCGTCCGGGCCCTAGGCAGGGAGGAGGAGAGACTGCCACCCAGCGTGGGGTGGCAGGGGGGAACACAGGCCCACCCACTCCACTGTGTTCCAGCCCGGGGCCCTATCCGCAGCAGTCCGTCTGCTACGGGGTCAGTGGGGATCCTGCCCGCAACACACTGACATGGGTTCGGTGTCGGCTATCCCCGGGCTACTTCCCATCTCCTCCTCCTCCATAGATACCTGTTCCTCGTCGGGCTCGGCAACGGGGTCCCATACCATGGGCTCCTCGGTCTGCTGAGGGCTGTCTCGGTCGGGCTGCTCCTCCGGTCTCGGGTCAGGGGGCCGCTCGGGCCGCTCCTCGGGGTACCGCTCTCGGGGCAGGCTCGGCCAGTCCGCCTCGGGGTACCTGGCTCTGGGGAGGCTCGGCCAGTCCGCCTCGGGGTACCTGGCTCTGGGGAGGCTCAGTCTCGCCGGAGCCCGAGCAGGAGCGTCTGGTCTCTCCGGCCGCTGGGCTCCAACTGAGTGCTGGGGCTTGGCTTTTATACTTCCTGTCCCGCCCTTGACTTCCGGGGGGGCGGGAACAGGTGCCGGTGGCTCCGCCCACTTCCGGGGGGCGGGAACAGGTGGCGGTGGCTCCGCCCACGTGGGGGCCTGTTCTGGCTCCTCCCTCTCAGGGGCCGTCGGGAGCCAGGCCGATTCACTACACCGCACCATGGCATATAACAGTAGGCTCACCACTAATATGGTCTTTAGACCAAAGGGCATGCTTAATTCTGTATCTCAGCCAGGAGACAAGTACCAAGCAAGTACCTAGGCTACACCTGATGGCAGGTGCTGATGTCGTCATCAGTATGCTGAAACAGGGATGGCTGGTACTGTGCCCATCAGTATGCTGTTGAGGAATTTCTTGCCTTATGGATGA
>NW_020698700.1:0-5042 GCF_002925995.2 Terrapene triunguis
GCACCAGCAAAACAAGCTGGTGATTGGGGCGGCACATTTTTAGGGGCAGCATGGCCGGCGCCAGAATGCCACCCCTAAAAATGTGCCGCGGCCGCCCTAGCTCACCTCCGCTACTGCTGCCTGGGAGGGAGGGGAAAAGCAGCGCGCGAAACAGCCTGGGAGGGAGGGGGAGATCCCGAGCAGCCGTTTCGCGCGCCGCTGCTCCCCGTCCCTCCCAGACTTGAGAGCCTGGGAGGGAGGGGGAGAAGCAGCGCCCGCGCCGCGGCCACTCGGAGTCTCCCCCTCCCTCCCAGGCTCTGAAACCTGGGAGGGAGGGGGAGATCCCTAGCGGCCGCAGCGCACGAAACAGCTGTTTCGCGCGCCACTGCTCCCCTCCCTCCCATGGTTCAGAGCCTGGGGGGAGGAGGCAAGGCTGGGGATTTGGGGAAGGGGCAGAGTTGAGGCGGGGCCGGGGGTGGGGTAATTAAAAACGGGGGTCGGGGCCGCCAAAATTGTTTTTGCTTAGGGCTGCAAAAATCCTAGAGCTGGCCCTGCCTGAGATTTCTCTATTCACACAGTTCCATTGCAATATTTTAGAAACAGAAAGAGGTCATTTCATCACAAACTGTGGCATGATAACAAACAAGGGGACAGAGTTTAGGGTAAACTTTGAAAATGACCTTTCACAGTTCTTAACTTCTGAGGCCCACTATGTAGCTGGGACATTCTCTTAAGTCAGTAAGATGTGGAGAAATTGTAGAAAATCCACAGGAGAGCAACAAAACTGAGTAAAGGTCTAGAAAACATGACCTATGATGAAAGATTGGAAAAAAATGGGTTTGTTTAGTCTGGAGAAGAGAAGACTGATGGGGGACATGTTAAAAGTTTTCAAATACATAAAAAGGTTGTTACAAGGTTGTCACCGTGCCTCAGTGGGTCACAGCTGAGAATACCAGATTCTGGACAAACTACTGAGAAATAGTGCAGACTCACCCCAAACTGGTGGTTATTCTACCATTAGATTATACCAAGCCAGTAACAAAAGTGAACTTCTGTATCACCACACTGGTAAACAAAAAGTAAAAAAGGCAGTCTCCTTAGGCATTCCAACCCTTATTTCACCACCCAGACACTAGACTTTATGATGAGTGGTTATTGACAACCAATTTCATCAAACAATGGATTCTTCTGATCTCAAGAGATCAACCACAATAGCCAGGTCAATATATAACTCAGATATTACCCAATAATCACGCTGCTGCCTATCCTTTAGTAACTACAATCTAAAGGTTTATTAATGAAGAAAAGACGAAGAGAGTTCAAATGCTTAACAGATCATATACATACGGTAATTGCAAAGTTCTTGTATCAGGTTTGTAGCAGTGATGTTATAGACTGTTGGCTTGTAAAGTCTCTGGTAACTTCTAATAGATTGGAAGGTCCTCAGTTCAGAGTTCAAATGCTCCTTTTAGCTGTAAATCCACAGTCCCGAAAATCAGAGCAGGAAAGAGGCAACATGGAGATGATTCAAGGGTCTTTTATACCCTCTGCCAAGTGCTTTGAATTTTACTGTCCCAAAACAAAGCTCACAGCACGGTTTGTGGAAATTTACTGGCACAAGATGGAGTCCAGGTCCACATGAGCAAGTCACCTGCCCTTACATGGATTGCTGACTCACGGGGGGTATCCATTGGCCACTTGTAGGCTAAGGCGTCTGCAGGAAGAACCATCCGGGCGAAATGAGTTTCTTCTTTGGCCCATTGTGAGAGTTAATTTCCTTTGATGAGCCATCAACACAAAGCTGTCTGGCTTCAACGTAGATTTTACCTGGAGGGTGTTACCCCAGGTATAAACACATTTGGGATCCAGATATATAGACAATATTAATAGTTTCAGATACAAAAATGGTACATGCATATAAACAGGATAATCATCTTTAGTGAATCATAATTTTTCCAACATACATGATATACTTTGTACAAGATTTGTTGCAATAATCTAACAGTGGCAATACCAATGATATATATGGTCATATTTCAATCATACAGCATCACAAAGGTGAAGAGTGAAAAATTGTTCTTCTTAACCTCTGAGGATAGGACAAGAAGCAATGGGCTTAAATTGCAGCAAGGGAGGTTTAGGTTGGACTTCCAGAAAAACTTCCTGTCAGGGTAGTTAAGCACTGAAACAAATTCCCTAGGGAGGCTGTGGAATCTTCTTCATTGGAGGTTTTTAAGAACAGGTTAGACAAACACCTGTCAGGAATGGTCTAGTTATTACTTATTCCTGCCTTGAGTGCAGGGGACTGGACCTGGGGACCTATTGAGATCCCTTCCAGTTCTACATTTCTATGACTCTATGATTTGTGTGGATCACTCAGATAAACAACTAAACAGATTTCATTATTCATTCAGTTTAATTCTTGACGTTTTAGGGAGAGGAAATGGAGGGGTTCTTGGAACAAGCAGGACCAGACTCTCCACTGGGGTGACTCCACTGACTTCCCAGGAGTGAAACTGGGGATTGATTTTGTCCAGTGAAGAAAACTTCAAGTAGTTAGATTCTTGGATTCTATTTCCTTATTAGCTGCTTTCTGGCTGTCTCTGCCTTGCCCAGGAAAAGTGCTTGAAACTTCAATGAAGGACTCTCACTGAAAAGCCACCAAGACTGCAATCAGGGCCATCAACACTGATTGTCTTTCAGCTGCTGGCCTATACCCATGGGACACTGATTTGTCCACACAAGGGTCTGCAGGTGGGGTAGGCATGACAAATTAATGACAGGGTTCTTCTCTGTGCAGGGGGGCTGACCATGGCCATATTTAAGGAAGGCTTGCAGGAGAAAGAGGGCAAGGTGCTGGTGGACTCTGCCTGGGTTGAAGTGCTGTTGAGCCTCAGACTCACAGAAGGGGTAAGGTCAGACTATGGGCGGGGGCATCTCACGACTCTTGTTATTTTTTTAAGGTCTATAACTCTCAAGTGCTTTAGTAGTAAAGTCTCTGTGGCTAAGAAATTCCTCTGCTAAGCCTGTGTTCCTTGCTTTCCAGCCATACTGTATCCAAAGGCATCAAAGTAGAGGCCCCGAGGGTCCACAGCCTAGGTGGATCTCTGGGGGAGCATGTGTAAGTGACTTCGGGGCTTGGGAGATGTATGGCACAGGTTTTGGGGTCTAGGACAGTGGGCATCACCAGGGCCGGCTCCAGGGTTTTGGCTGCCCCAAGCAGCCAAACAAAAACAACAAAAAAAGCCACGATCACAATCGCGATCTGCGGTGGCAATTCGGCGGGAGGTCCTTCGCTCCGAGCAGGAGTGAGGGACCCTCCGCCGAATTGCCGCCCAACAGCTGGACATGCTGCCCCTCTCGGAAGTGGCCTCCCCAAGCACCTGCTTGGTAAGCTGGTGCCTGGAGCCGGCCCTGGGCATCACATCCCTAGGAAGAGTCTGACCCCAGGAGTGTGTCCTGAACAGAAGCAGTGACTGGACTGTATCCAGACCCAGATAGCATGGAAGCACTGGGGCCCAGGGATTGGGTCCACTCTCAACAGACTAGTGACTGCCCAGTGGAGTACTGGGCCAGTTTGTAAGACCACGTTTAATCCCTTCCACCAACAGCCTACCCGGTGGTGTGGTGTAATCAACATAACTCCACTTATTTCATTGCAGTTGTTCCTTGCTTATGCTGGTACAACTGAAAGGAAAATCAGGCCCCAAATTTTAAACACCTGAGTGAATAGTCCTTATTCATGCACTTGAGACCTCCAGCCAGGCGATCATCTTCCAGTGCTCTGACACTGACCGTGGAGTCACTTGCTCTGTTCTGGTCTGGTAGGTGAATGTTAACAAACTGGGCAAAGTGGCCCCAGAACCACCCGCAAATATTGTGAGCGAGTCTTTGGAAGGTGAAAGTAGCATGATGTGATGCACAAGGCCTGGCAATGGGAATCAGGCCCGTTGGGATCTATTCCCACGTCATTCACTGGCTCACTTGCTTGAGCTAGTGATTTCAACTCTGTTTGGCCTAATTTCACCATCTGTGAAATGGAGATCATGTTTCTCATCTCTCTACCTAAATTGCATTGAGGTCTATGGATGAAAAGCACTAGGCAAAGATTTGTCTCCTCCATGCACATAAAGAGGAGTTCTGCTTGAGTTAGGAGTGCATGATTGAGCCCTTTGCAATTAAGTCCCTTGGGTGTTCGATTGTAGCAATATAATTTGGTAACCCTCATACCTAATTAGTTGATGCAGTTTATGCAGAGGAGGCTGGATGATTCTGGGTTCCAGAGAGGTACCCACAAAGAGAACCAGATGAGTTTTGTTCTTAATGTACAGAGAAGGCTGGGTGAGATGTTTTCAAAGAGTTAGGATGAAATGACAATTCATGCCAAAGAGACCCTACTAATGGCAAAGGGAGGCAGAATATCAGAGGGTGTAAATCTTCAATGGAGCTATGCCATTTCACACCACCTACAGATCTGGCCCATTGATATCAATGGAGCTTCTCTGATTAACCCCAGCTGGGGATTTGGGCCAGAGTGTGAGTACACTGTGTTTACACCAGACTAATTTGACTGCGTTCCGTGGAAATACTCCTGATTTCTTCTTTTTCTTTTCTCCTCTCCTCACCATGGCATCTGACCACCTGCTCCCATGAAATGTTCTTGTAGCCATGTTGGTCCCAAGATTTTAGAGACACAAGGTAGGTGAAGTAATATATTTTATTTGACCAACTTCTGTTGGTGAGAGAGACAAGCTTTTGAGCCACACAGAGCTCTCCTTCAGGTCTAGAAAACTTACTCAGAGTGTCATAGCTAAATACAAGGTGCAACAGATTGTTTAGCATAAGTAGTTAACACATATTATAAGTTTCAGAGTAGCAGCCGTGTTAGTCTGTATCCGCAAAAAGAACAGGAGTACTTGTGGCACCTTAGAGACTAACAAATTTATTAGAGCATAAGCTTTCGTGGGCTCATCCGAAGAAGTGGGCTGTAGCCCACGAAAGCTTATGCTCTAATAAATTTGTTAGTCTCTAAGGTGCCACAAGTGCTCCTGTTCTTTGTACAT
>NW_020698701.1:0-6678 GCF_002925995.2 Terrapene triunguis
CCTGCTGCAAAACAAGGGCTAAAGGTCACAACTTCATTCCCCTCTTGTGCCCCAAGAGGGGGAGAAGGTTCAGCCTCCAGGGCTAGCAGCTCTTGGGCCCACAAGCCACCTGTATGTGTGTGTGTCACAAGGGCACAACCCCTCCTGAGACCTGGCCTGAGAGCTCCCATGTATTAGATGGGAGCTGAGGCAGGTCACATACCCCTAGCTGGGCTGGATCAGAGCCAAGAGGTTCCTGATCTCATTCCCGCTCCCGGACATCCCCCTGCCACCCAGCACAGCATCATGCCCCAAGGGGCATCCCTCCCGGCCCACCACCACCCGTTCACTGCATCCCTGCCCTCAGCTTCCCCTTCATCCCTCCTCTGCGGCAAACTGGGCTTGGGGTTCTCTTGGGCACATCCACCCCCGTGCACAGCCACGGCCCTGCGTGGGGATCAGAAACCAGAGCTCAGGGATGGTTCTGTGGGCCGGTCGTGGGCAGGCACACATGGGCTGTGGGTTGGCATCACTCCCAGGGCTAGTGGCACAAAACTGGCAGGAGGGGTCATGCTCAGAGCCAGGCTAATGGCTCTTCTACAGCACGCAAGGGTTGCTCCTGCCCTGGGAGGCTGCGGCTGGCTCTGGGGTTCTTTGATGTACAAAGCGAAATAGCTGTAAATGGTGGGCTGGGAGGGGCCAGGCTCCAGGCCAGTCGAGGGGCAGGAGGTCAGGTCTGTCCTAGCTTTGGCCTGCCAAGGGTTGGCTTTTCTGGGCATCAGGTTTCCCCCCCCCCCCCATACCGCCTTCAGGAGAAAGCTTTCATGCCCAACACTAGGATGTGTGCGTGGGGGTAGAGATGTTATATTTCCCTATTCTTCAATCCTCAAAAGTCCCCTGCCCAGCTAGCCCCCACCTCCCAGGTCAAGGCAGGATAACAGGCCCATGGGCTAGCAAAGGTTATTCCCATCCCCATCCCATATAGGAGCCCCCGTTGTGGACCATGCCGCTGTGCAAGGTGCTGCACAAACATGAGACCGAAGGACGTTGCCTGCCCGCAAGAGTTTCTTGCTCCTGTCCCGTGCCCGCTGCTCCCCCCACTCCCCAGACACTAGGGCGCTCACTCATTCTCATCTCTTTATTGATTTTCTTAAATAAACACTTTTTACTCCAACATGCAACATTTTGGTGTGATGTGAGCAGAGGGGGAGTGGGCGGGGCCTGCGTGTTCCCACCTTGCAGGAGCGGGGCAGAGTGACCCCGACGTTGGGCCGAGGGTCCCCCCGGCCCGCTCTGCTCTGGGCGTAGTGGCCGTGGCGACGGGAGAAGAGGGGGGACACACACACGCAAGCTAGAGGCGGCCGCCCGCCGGCCCAGGGAAAAAAAGACACCGAGGTGGGTTTAGCAGCTTCGGTTTGTCCAGAACAGCGCCGTGCAGGACGCCCGGCCCCCGTAGGCTAAGCTGTATAATGGGCATTGGGGGGGAGGGGCAAAGCCCCCAGGCAGATTTCACAACCGTGGCAGTGTCCCCCCATTTTCTAGCACAGCGCCTCTGCCCCCAAAACCCCCCTACCTGCTAGCTCTGAGGGGAGCCCACCTTGACCTGGAAGGCACCCAGAGGAGACGATCAGTGCGCACACCCCCCGGGATCAGTAGCCTGGGGAGCGAGGCTAAGGAGTAGGCAGGGGCCCAGCTCAGACAGCGCCATGGGGGTGGGACTCATCCTGGGGGCAAGATGCAGAGTGCAGCCCCGAGCGCCAGCACAGGTACCTCTGCCCTGCCCAGGAGCAACCCCCCTCTGGGCATGAGAGCTGGGGCTCCCCTGCATCTCTGCTGAGCCGGCCGCCCAGTGGTTGTGCTGGGGTCACGGGCTCTCCAGGGGTTAGTCTGACGCTGGGCGAGCAGCTGTCTCCCCAGCACGGCTATGGGTGGAAGGGACAGACGGCCACTCGGCAGCCGCTGCAGCCCCAAGTCCAGATGCCAGGCAGGTCTGGGGCAGTGTTGGCAGCTGGGTGAGCTTGGGGGGGACAGAGGGAAGAGCCCTAGGCACTGACCTGCCTGCACTGCGGGGCCCCTTCCACCCCAGTGGGATGGCAGGCTGGGAACCAGGGGGCCGCTCACCCCTTGAGATGAGAAAGCAGGCTCCCAGGGCCTGGCAAGGCGGCCCTGCTGCTGGTTACGCGTAGGGCGCCCCCGGCCGGGGACACCTCTGCCTCAGCAGGTCCCGATCTAGCAGGGGGAAGGGCAGCACCTGGGGGGTGCCACGGGCTCTGGGAGCCCAGGGCTGGGAGGCGGATGAGGGGGCGTGGGGTGAAATGGCTAATACCCCCCTCTCCGCGGGGTGCAGAGGGGCTTGTCCTGGGCCTGGGTTCGATGTTGGACATTCCTCATGGCGGCTGCTTAAGGCATTTTAAAATCAAGGTGGGTCGGGCCGGAGCGCCAGCCCCAGGCAGGCCGGGCCCGGACCCGACGGGCAAGCTGTGACCTCAACGAGCTTGCAAGGACAGAGAGAGCGCGAGACAGCGAGCGCAGCAGCTGGGGAACGACACAGGAGACGAGAGAGCAGGACAGGCAGACGCGCGGACGGACAGACGGGGGTTAGTAGAGAGGCCCCGGGAAGCCAGAGAGCAGCATGCTGGGCAGAGGCCTCCAGCCCAGTTAGAAACTACAAGAGAAGAGGGGATAGGGTGAGATCTCAGGCCACCCCGGACAGCAGGGACCTGCCCCGGGCCGAGCCCGGCTCACCCGCCAGTGCTGTGCCGGGCAGGGGTGCCGCCCCGCCAGCTAATGGGGTGCTGGGGAAGGCCGGCTTGACCTGGGGGCACGAGGAGGAGGGGCAACCCCCCAGCAGTTTTCATGGTAGGACCCCCAGGGAGACACACAATGGGGGAGGGTTAGTGTGGGAGACAGGAGGGGAAGGCACCTGGGGGTGCAGGCACAACATTGGGGGACTGGCGGGGCAGTGCCAGTGTGACACTGGGGGGCTGTGGGAAGGTGTTGCACGCGATACTGAAAGGCTTTGGGGGGCAGCGACAGTGCTATGGCAGGGGGCGGGGGCCAGGCGCAATGGGGGGGGTTCCCCTGGCAGGGCCGGCTCCAGGGTTTTGGCCGCCTCAAGCAGCCAAAAAAGGCAATTCGGCGGAAGATCCTTCGCTCCGAGCGGGAGTGAGGGACCGTCCGCCGAATTGCCGCCGAATAGCTGGACGTGCCGCCCCTCTCCCGAGTGGCCGCCCCAAGCACCTGCTTGACAAGCTGGTGCCTGGAGCCGGCCCTGTCCCCTGGGAGGATCCAGACAGCAGGGAGTACCTAACGGGGGTAGGGGCAGAGGCCCGTGGGGCGGTACCCAGCCGGGCGGGGGGTGCAGGGGCAGAGGCCCGTGGGGCAGGGCGGTACCGGGCGGGGGGCGCAGGGGCCCACGGGGCAGGGCGGTACCCGGCAGGGGCCCACGGGGCAGGGCGGTACCCAGCAGGGGCCCACGGGGCAGGGCAGGGCAGAGGATGCAGGGACAGAGGCCCGTGGGGCAGGGTGGTACTGGGCGGGGCGGGGCGGGGGCCGCGGGGCCGGGGGGGACGCGGCAGGGCAGGGCAGGGCAGGGCAGGGCAGAGGATGCAGGGGCAGAGGCCTACAGGGCAGGGCACTCACCAGCTGCACTATTAGCTGGCTGCTGTCTCCTGGTGGAGGGGGAACAGCTTAGCTTGTTCGTCAGCCTGGCAGCTGCAGGGCAGCTCACTTCTGCGGGCAGAGAGAGGGCTTAGCTCTGCCCTCGGCTGTGCCCCGAGAGGCCCCTTCCCGCCTTCCCCCCAGTGCCAACCCCCTCCCCAGGCCAGGGCCTGGCTGCTCCAACCCCGGGGCAGACAGCCTGAACCCAGGGCTGTCTGGGGCGTGGACGACGTCCTCCCTGTGATGCCCCTTGGCTGGCGGATGCCCGGTTCCAAGCCCGCCCTGTGGGTTGCTGGCCACTCCCTGCGCCACGTCCCAGCCCCCTCGCGGGGGCTCCCGGCCTCACCTGTTATCGTTGATGTCTGTGGCGTTCCCTGCAGCCCGGCAGACATGGAAAGGAAAGTGCAGTGTCAGGGGGAGGCCCGGCCCCCCATCATCCTGGCAGGCAGCCCCATAGAGGGGTCCCCTGAGAGTAGGAGCCCTGGGGTGCTCTCCCAGGACAGGCCCTGGCTATCAGGGGATCTCTGATGGGCTGCAAGTTCTGGTCCCCAGCAGGGCCCCAGCCACCCCAGCAGATGGCCACCTCCGGCCCCGTCCCTCCCCAGCCTCAGCCGCCCGCTCCCCAGCAGCAGCCTCCACCCAGCCGCTCGGCCCAGCTGAAGCCGACGCATCCAAAGGCTCCAAGCTCCCGGCTCCCCTGTCAGGATTGCCCTTCTCCCCCCCGGTGCCCCCCCCCCAGGCTGGGCCCCTCTCACCGTTATCCACGCTCAGCTTCTGGTAGGGGGCCAGGGGGCCGCTGGAGGAGCCCGTGCCGCTGCTGGACGAGGAGTTGGCAAAACTGAGCAAGGGGAGACCCAGACAGACGGAGCCGTCAGAACCGCAGCACGGACAGCCGCTCGCGGGGGGCCACGGCCCAGGACCGGCAGCCCCGGGCCCCACATGCCAGGGGTGATGAATGGGGGATCCCTGCCCCAAGAGCTGGTAGTGCCCACCCCCACTACGGGTTGGGATCCATGCCAGGATCACAGCCTGGATCCTCTGTAACTAACTGGCACTGGCCGGGCTGAGGCCAGGCTGCCGGGCCTCAGAGGGCAGCGTACGCCTGCAGGGGGGGGTGGGCACATGCGTGGCAGCCCCCCATCGGGGGTTCCCCGTCCCCCCCATCCCCGGCACTCACTAGGCGTCTGGGGCGGAGCCCTGCCCGTAGGCTGCCTGGTAGTTCTGGAAGAGGCTGTTAGTGTAGCTAACGCAGTCGGAGTTGCGGGCGCCGTAGGGGTTGGTGGGCGAGACCGGGTAGTGCCCCGGCCGCACCGGCTTGGCTGAAAGGGAGAAACCGCCATTGAATCACGGCCCCTGGGAACCCCCCAGTGCAGACGTGGCAGTGAGGCGGGCCGGCGGGGGGGAGCGCATGGCCCCCAGGGAACGGGGGGGGGGGGGTTACGCCCTCGGCTCAGGCCATTTTGGCTCAAGGGTCCAGTAGTGTCCACCCCTCATGCCCTCCCCTGCCCACAGGACCACTCCCCGTGGAGAAGGCCAATGCCCTAGGAGTCGCCAAGTCCTGCCCCCCATGTGTGTGTGTGCGGGTCTGTAGCCCTGACGCTGGCAGCGCCCGCTCCTGTGGGAAAGGGACCCCACTGCCCCCGGGCGGGCGCTCACCGATCTGCGCCGAGTGGGCGCGCTTGCTGGAGTTCTTGTAGCGCACGGCCTCCTTGATGCGGTCCACCTCCTGCTGGTAGCGCCGCTTGTCCTTCATGGCCCCCTCCTTGGCCTCCCTCAGTGCACCCTCCAGGGCCTTAACTCTCTCAGCCGTAGCCCGAAGCCGCTTCTCCAGCTTTGGAAGCTCACAGCGCAGATCTGCATTGTCACGAACCAGCTGGGGGCACCGGAGAGACAAGGGGGTGTCGACGGAGGCAAGACCCCCCCCGAGCCCTACCCCCCCCCCCGGGAAGCAGCCGGCTCCCACCCCGCCCTATGCAGGGAGCCGCGGCACACCTCACGTCGTCTCCTGCCCCACCCCCACGCCAGTGGCCTGCTTCAGGGAAAGGAGCCAGCACCCCCCCCCAAACCAGTGTGCTAAGGGGTCACCTGCCCTGGGGGGAGACCCCCACCCCATCGGTTTGGAGCTGGGGGGTTTGCAGCCCCTCTCGCTCCATCTCTGGGATGTGCTCATGCACACCCTGCTCCCAGGTCTGAAGCCCCCTAAGCTCTCAGCCTCAGCGCCCCCCTGTGGCAGGCAGTTCCACAGATCAATTCATCCCGTACTACATCACTTGCACCGGGGAGCGATGGGGAACCGGGATTCCCACGCAGAGGGCAGCTGACAGGGCGGTGGTGGGAGCCGTGACCGGTGGCCCTAGGGAGGGGGCCTTGTAGAGGGCCGGGGGCTCCAGCAACTTGCCCTCCTTCTCTCTGCCCTGCTAGCGTGTTGAGGTCGGGATGCCTTCGGCAAGGGAGGCCAGCATGGGGAAGGGCAGGGGGTCATGCCCCCTGTCTAGGGGCACGGGGCGCCTCCCCATTGGCGCTCTCTCTCCTGTGCCCATGGAGACTTGGCCAAATTCATGCCCCTTTCCTTGTCCCCCCTATGTGGAGCCAGGCTCAAGGCTGCATGGCGCAGGGCACACATTGGCTGAAAAGCTGGAGAGCCGCAGGGCAGCTAGGGGGGCAGGTACCTACTGTCTCCAGGCCGACCACCCCCCCAAGCTCTGCCAGGCACAAGCCCCCAGCAGGCCGTGCCGCCAGGCGTGTGGCATGCAGGCAGCA
Source organism: Terrapene triunguis (assembly GCF_002925995.2). Lineage (NCBI taxonomy): Eukaryota > Metazoa > Chordata > Testudines > Emydidae > Terrapene > Terrapene triunguis. The sequence goes on from NW_020698701.1 coordinate 6,400, forward strand.
GCGGTGGCGGGAGAGCAGAAGCCACGTGGCAGAGGGGAGCGTGGAAGCGGGAGGCAAGCTGTGGCAGGATGGAGGGGGACGGTCGCCGTCTGGCACAGCCACCGCGGGCCAGGGGCGGGCAAGAAAACGTTTGAGATCACGCAGCAGAGAACAGAAGAACGGCCATACGGGGTCAGACCCAAGGTCCATCTAGCCCAGTGTCCTGTCTGCCGACAGCAGCCAATGCCAGGTGCCCCAGAGGGAACGAACGGAACAGGGAATCATCAAGTGATCCATCCC
>NW_020698702.1:0-5297 GCF_002925995.2 Terrapene triunguis
GAGGCTTGATGTAGCCTGAGGTGCCCCTGGATTTGGGTTTGGACAGAAGGTCATGATAATATAGGAGGAAAAATTCCGACTGGCAAGGGGAGCTCTGACTGAAAGGAAAATGTGATGGCGCTCCCCCCCCCATCACAAATCATATCAATCCGAGGAGAGAGCGCAGCTTGAAGGAGCAGTTATTAAATCAGGCGTCCTTCCCAAATTTAGCCACACACATCGATTTTTGTACAGGGGCATATCATAGGGATACCATATTTTAACATTCAAAAAAGAGAACACGTCACTGGGGGGGGGTAGCCCTGCCCCCTATCCATTCCCTCCCACTTCCCGCCCCCTGACTGCCCCCCACAGAACCCCCAACCCATCCAACACCCCCTGCTCCTTGTCCCCTGATCGCCCTCTCCCGGGACCCCTGCCCCTAACTGCCCCCTGGGACCCTACCCCCCATCTAAGCCTCCCTTCTCCTTGTCCCTGACTGCCCCCACCTGAGACCCCCTCACCCTAACTGCCCCCCTAGGGCCCCACCCCCTACCTGTCCCTGACTGCCCTGACTCCTATCCAGACCCCTGCCCCCTGACAGCCCCCCCCCAGAACCCCCGACCCATCTAACCCCCCCTTCTCCCTGTCCCTTGACTGCCCCCTGGGATCCCATGCCCCTTCTCCAACCCCCCCGGCCCCCTTATCGTGTCGCTCAGACCAGCGTGTCTGGCTCCATGCAGAGCCAGACAGGCTGCTGCGCTCCCCCATGGAGCGCGCAGCTCCATCCCCCCCAGAGTGCTGCCGGCGTGGCGCGCTGGGGCTGCAGGGGAGGAGCGGGGGGAGCAGGAGAGGGGCTCTGGCTGCTGGAGGCCCCGATGCGAGTGGCTCAATCTGGCCGGGCTGCCCTGTCAGCCGTGCCACGCGCTGCATTGGGAGGGAAATCCCGGACCTTTTGAGAGTTTTACAAATTCCTCCCGGACGGCTATTTAAACCCAAAAAGCCGGACATGTCCATGAAAATACGGACATATGGTAGGTAACCCTAGAACAGGGAACAAGTATGCCCAAGGAGTAGAAGGCTTTGGCCCAGATATCCCCTTCAGAAGACATCCCCAGACTGGATTAGGGATACTGGTGTGACCTCACCTTGCAGCACCCAAAGGAAGAATTGGGTGGACTAAATGGACAGTGCACCTCTCTATCTGAAGCCTAGCAAGGGAGGTATATGGATCCCACTAGAATTTAAAATGAAACATAATAGAGAGGAGGATCTACTAGAGGACCCGGGCAACTTTAGATACAGTAGCAGGCTCGTAGGAGGGGGCGGCAAAAAACCTAGAGCCGGCCCTGATACCCTCCAAAGTCAGTGGTGATCTCTCTATTCCTGATGGTAGCTGAATGTACAGCACAACGCCTCAGACCTAAACATAGAAACAGCACCTACTATGGACCCTTGCTATGTGTGCATCACCAGGGAGCTAAGGTGAATTGGGTGGCCTTGCCCACTGTTCTTTTAACTTGCCTCTGCTGAGCCTCATGTGCCACCCAATTTGGCTTGAAGCTCTTCCTCTTATTTACTAGGTGTGATAGGGCATCCACCCCACCGTAGTGTGCAAGAGGGGCTGCAAGGAACAGCCAATCTGGGCACAGCAGGCCCATATAAGAAGAGCTGCAGGGCAGAGCAGGATCTGCTACTCCCTGGTGCTCACGGAGGGAGAACTGGGTGCCTGGCAGGCAGAAGGAAGCGATCACCCTGGACAGAGCAGTGCTGCTAGCAAGGACCAGGAGAGCTAGAGAAGAACTCCTGTCTGGTTGCTGGGGTTTGCAGGCTGAGGCAAGGGTCAAGAGGGTGCTGGGACCACAGGGAAGCAGCTGAACAATTGGCTGCAGTCACCACTGCGGAAACGGCGGGACAGTTGGACTGCAACACTTGCCCTCAGAATGGGGTAGCACAGATCATGACGCGATTGGAGGGCTGTGTTATGAAGACAATGCTGTAGTCCTTGGAGTAATGTGGGTCTGAGAGCAGAAGTGATGGCAGGCGAGGAACCACCAGGAGTGGGCATACTGATCTGCGGAGCTAATCCCCAATATAACCGCAGCAGCCACCAGTGTGGTGAGTGGAGCCATATTATATGAGGAAACAAGCATCTGCAGCAGCAGTAGCCTCCTCCCAATCTCTGGAGAAGAGGCAAGATAGAGCAGAATCATAGCCAAGTTAGGGAAGGAGATTATGTGCTTGAGTGGATGTTGGGGAGATGAGAGTTTGAACATAGGTTAGAAAAGAAAGAGGAGAATGGGAAAGCTGGGAGGGAGGGAACGTGTGTAGAATGACACAGGGAACGATGCACTACAAGGTACCCTGGGAAGGAAAGTGAAGGAAGGAGAAACACTGGAGCCACAGGAAGTTATAATATTTAAGAAGTGTTAAAATAAAACACCCACGAATAGTGCCATAGTGGCTGATTTATATAGAATATGTATTTATCAGTGGCAAGTGGAGGCACAGAGGGAAGTACTCTCTCTGGTGGAGTTCAGTCCCTTCACTAGTCTCCACCCTGACACCACTTTCATCCCAGGCTCAGCCAAATACTTCAGAGGAGCAATTTTGTTTGTATTTGGAATTAATGTTCTTGCACGAGGAATGCATAATTCCAAACTATTTGCACTTATCCAGCCCTGGATGTTCATAGATATTTCCTTGGGCTTTATGACAGCCTTTTACCTTTAACATTAAGGAATTCAGGAGTTTTCTGACAGCCTTTTACGGAGAGACATTGTCTCCATTTTCTGCAGTAAGGATCATCCTGATTGGAGATTACTGCCTTAAGGGCTGCTTACCTTTCCCCCGATCAAAAAATAAATTTGGGAGTTCATTAACCCTTAGAAGTACCTTAGTGATGCAGAAGATCATTCTCAAAATCTGTTCCATGCTCAGATTCAATTCAAGAAGCCATAATTTCCATGGGAAATTTTCTTTAAAAAAACATATCTTCTCACGTTAGGAGCCAAAAAGAGGGCTTCTAGGAATTCAACAAGGTGAAAATGTCACTCTTAGCCCTAAGCTAGCTGCTGCAATATGTAAGTACAGCATACCATTTTGTGAAATGGCTGGTAAATAACAGCAGCTGTGGGGAGGTGGAAGGTGGGGGGTGGCCCTGGTGGCTCTTCTTCTGCAAAACAGCTCATTCCAAGTAACTTCTTTCCTGGAAATTTGTCATAGAAACCAAAAGATAAATAGATTTAGAAGACAGTGTATCAATATCTGACATTTATGGAATGCCTTTAATTTCAGCTGATCCTGAAGTGCTCTCTCAACCAACGGTACCCAGACACCACTCCAGCTAGCCTGGCGGTGAAGCACAGCAGCTGTTAAACAGCACTTAGCAATGTTACTAAACATTTTAGGATAGGAAGTGAAGAATATTATAGGCCGCTGAATGCCTCATCTAGTTGATAGTGCAGGGAGCCATTTAACTAGGCAGAAAGTAATGACTAGATCTGGAATTTATGTAGGACATTCAATATCCTGCAGAAAGCACTATGGGATTTTAATAGTCATAAGTGGTCAGGACCATAGTTTTAGTACCTTATATCCAAAAGATGGTCAAGCTAGAAGCACAGTGCTAACACTGTGCTGGCTCATTGCTTCAGTACTGAAGCAGAAGAAAGAATGCCTGTATTGAATCCCTCAGTACTGTCTCCTAGATGTAGATGGCGATCGGGGGAGGTCCCGGATGACTGGAAAAAGGCTAAAGTAGTGCCCATCTTTAAAAAAGGGAAGGAGGAGGATCCGGGGAACTACAGGCCAGTCAGCCTCACCTCAGTCCCTGGAAAAATCATGGAGCAGATCCTCAAGAAATCAATTCTGAAGCACTTAGAGGAGAGGAAAGTGACCAGGAACAGTCAACATGGATTCACCAAGGGCAAGTCATGACTGACTAACCTAATTGCCTTCTATGACGAGATAACTGGGTCTGTGGATGAGGGGAAAGCAGTGGATGTGTTATTCCTTGACTTTAGCAAAGCTTTTGATACAGTCTCCCACAGTATTCTTGCCAGCAAGCTAAAGAAGTATGGGCTGGATGAATGGACTATAAGGTGGACAGAAAGCTGGCTAGATCGTCGGGCTCAATGGGTAGTGATCAACAGCTCCATGTCTAAGTTGCAGCCGGTTTCAAGCAGAGTGCCCCAAGGGTCGGTCCTGGGGCCGGTTTTGTCCAATATCTTCATTAATGATCTGGAGGATGGCGTGGACTGCACTCTCAGCAAGTTTGCAAATGACACTAAACTGGGAGGAGTGGTAGATAAGCTGGAGGGTAGGGATAGGATACAGAGGGACCTAGACAAATTAGAGGATTGGGCCAAAAGAAACCTGATGAGGTTCAACAAGGACAAGTGCAGAGTCCTGCACTTAGGACGGAAGAATCCCATTCACTGTTACAGATTAGGGACCGAATGGCTAGGCAGCAGTTCTGCAGAAAAGGACCTAGAGGTTACAGTGGACGAGAAGCTGGATATGAGTCAACAGTGTGCCCTTGTTGCCAAGAAGGCTAATGGCATTTTGGGCTGTATAAGTAGGGGCATTTCCCGCAGATCGAGGGACGTGATCATTCCACTCTATTTGACATTGGTGAGGCCTCATCTGGAGTACTGTGTCCAGTTTTGGGCCCCACACTACAAGAAGGATGTGGAAATATTGGAACAGAGTCCAGCGGAGGGCAACAAAAATGATTAGGGGGCTGGAGCACATGACTTATGAGGAGAGGCTGAGAGAACTGGGATTGTTTAGTCTGCAGAAGAGAAGAATGAGGGGGCATTTGATAGCTGCTTTCAACTACCTGAAAGGGGGTTCCAAAGAGGATGGATCTAGACTGTTCTCAGTGGTACCTGATGACAGAACAAGGAGTAATGGTCTCAAGTTGCAGTGGGGGAGGTTTAGGTTGGATAGTAGGAAAAACTTTTTCACTAGGAGGGTGGTGAAGCACTGGAATGGGTTACCTAGGGAGGTGGTGGAATCTCCTTCCTTAGAGGTTTTTAAGGTCAGGCTTGACAAAGCCCTGGCTGGGATGATTTAGTTGGGGTTGGTCCTGCTTTGAGCAGGGGGCTGGACTAGATGACCTCCTGAGGTCCCTTCCAACCCTGATATTCTATGATTCTATGTTCTCTGGTTAGGTGTTTTCCCCTATCCCAGTACTAATCCCTCCACTACTTAGCTTGGCAGAGCAAATGGGATCACAATATAAGGAGGAATAGCTGCCGGCCAGCATAACTTGAGATATGTGAAAGCATTAATTACCAGCTTAATCATCAAAA
>NW_020698703.1:0-3437 GCF_002925995.2 Terrapene triunguis
TCAAGACGGTTCAATAGGACTGCCGGCAGGACTGAGTCTCCAGGAGACAAAACATGTCTGCCCAGGTGCCTCTTACTGAACTCACTGAGGAGTACGACGACGACGGATACCAGTCGTAATACACCATCCACTGCCAAAAGGCAAGGAGATGCTGCTGTGTAGCAATGCAGTACCACGTCTGCCGGCACCCAGATGACATATGGTGACGGTGAGCTAAGCTGAGCGGGCTCCATGCTTGCCGTGGTATGTTGTCTGCACAGGTAACCCAGGTAAAAAGGTGCGAATCGATTGTCTGCTGTTGCTCTGATGGAGGGGGAGGTGCCTGACGACATGTACCCAGAACCCCATGCGACACTGTTTGCATCATCAGGCATTGGGATCTCAACCCAGAATTCCAATGGGTGGCGGAGACTGCGGGAACTGTGGGATAGCTACCCACAGTGCAATGCTCCGGAAGTCGACGCTAGCCTCGGTACTGTGGACGCGGTCCGCCGACTTAATGCACTTAGAGCATTTTATGTGGGGACAAACACAATTGACTGTATAAAACCGATTTCTATAAAACCAGCTTCTATAAATTTGACCTAATTTCGGAGTGTAGACATACCCTAAGGGAATTGCTTGTGTGACTTGTGGTTAGCCAGGGGGTAAAACCAAAGTCTTCTCTGTTTGGCTGGTTTGGTTTGCCTTGGTATGCAAAGGAACCCAGCCTTGGGCTGTAATTGCCCTGCTTTAAGCAATTTGTTCTGAATTGGTACTCTCAGTTGAGTCCCGCCAGAACCAGCATCGTTACAGTCCTTAACCTGTTCTTTCAACACTCAGGGCTGCTCACCTCCCCATACTGTGCTGCCCAGTGCAGCAGTGTGGGAGCTGACTTTCTCTGTGAAGACCGAGGCAAAAAAAGCATTGAGTACTTCAGCTTTTTCTACATTATCTGTCACTAGGTTGCCCCCCCATTCATTAAGGGTCCCACACTTTCCCTGACCTTTTTCTTGTTGCTAATATACCTGTAGAAACCCTTCTTGTTACCCTTCACATCCATTGCTAGCTGCAACTCCAGTTGTATTTTGGCCTTCCTGATTACACCACTGCATGCTCGAGCAATATTTTTATACTCCTCCCTAGTCATCTGACCATTTCCACTTCTTGTAAACTTCCTTTTTGTGTTTAAGCTCACCGAAGATTTCGCTGTTAAGCCAAGCTGGTCACCTGCCATGTTTGCTATTCTTTCTGCACATCGGGATGGTTTGTTCCTGTGCCCTCAATAAGGCTTCTTTAAAATACAGCCAGCTTTCCTGGACACCTTTCCCCCTCATCTTAGCCTCCCAGGGGATCCTGCCCATCAGTTGCCACCTACTTCTACTTCCCCTACCAATTCTTTCCTGTTTGTAAGCAGCAGGTCAAGAGGAGAACGGCTCCTGGTTGGTTCCTCCAGTAATTGCACCAGGAAGTTGTCCCCAACACTCTCCAAAAACTGCCTAGATTGTCTGTGCACTGCTGTATTGCTTTCCCAGCAGATGTCAGGGTGATTGAAGTCCCCCATGAGAACCATGAACTGTGATCTGAAAACTTCCATTAGTTGTCCGAAAAAAGCCTCGTCTACCTCATGCTCCTGGTCTGGTGGTCTATAGCACACACACACCATGACATCACCCTTGTTGCTCTCACTTCTAAACTTAACCCAAAGACTCTCAACAGGTTTTTCTCTAGTTTCATACTGGAGCTCTGAGCAATCATACCATTCTCTTACATACAGTGCAACTCCTCCACCTTTCCTCCCCTGCCTGTCCTTCCTGAACAGTTTATACCCATGCATATCAGTGCTCCAGTCATGTGAACTGCCCCACCAAGTCTCTGTTATTCCAATCACATCATAGTTCTTTGACTGTGCCAGGACTTCCAATTCTTCCTGCTTGTTTCTCAGGCTTCGTGCGTTGGTTTACGTGCATCTAAGATAACTAGCCAATTGCCCTGCTTTCTCAGTATGCATCAGGAGCCCCCCCCCTACCCATTGCATCCTCCTCCTCCTCAGGGCTTAGGTCACCATCCCCCAGTGAACCTAGTTTAAAGCCCTCCTCACTAGGTTAACAACCCTGTCTGCGAAGATACTCTTCCCTCTTTTCATTAGGTGGATCCCATCTCTTTCTAGCAATCCTTCTTCCCGGAACAACATCCCATGGTCGAGGAATCCAAAGCCCTGTCTCCGACACCACCTGCGAAACGATGCATTTACCTCCACAATTCGACGGTTCCTACCTGGGCCTTTTTCTTCAAAAGGGAGGATGGATGAGAACACGACTTGTGCCTCAAACTCCTTTATGCTTCTTCTCAGAGCCACGTAGTCTGCAGTGACCCATTCAAGGTCATTCTTGGCATTATCATTGGTGCCCATGTGGAGAAGTAGGAAGGGTAGTGGTCCGAGGGTTTGATCAGTCTCGGCAGACACTCCGTCACATCCTGAATTCTAGCTCCAGGCAAGCAGCACACTTCTCGAGTCTCCTGGTCTGGTCAGCAGAAGGATGACTCTATCCCCTTAGGGAAGAGTCCCCGACCGCCACCACCCATCTCCTCCTCTTGGAAGTGGTGGTCATGGAACCCCCATCCCTAGGACAATGCGTCTCATGCCTTCTGGTCGATGGGGTCTCCTTCTGATCCCTAGATTGCTCTTCCAAATCATTCTCCGCAGTAGAACCTGTGCAGAGAGCCTGAAAATGGTTTCTTACCACTATCTGCATAGGGGGTACATGGATTCTCCTCATTCTTCTTCTGGAGGTCACATGGTGCCAGTTTTATTCCCCGTTCTGCACTACCCTCTCTGATTCTTCGGCATGTTTTGACTCCAGAACCAAATGCTGACTTCTGTCCAGAAAGTCTTCATTTTCTCTGATGCAACACAAGGTTGATACTTGTGTCTTTAGTCCTTTAACCTTCTCTTCCAATATGGAGACCAATTTGCACTTTTTACAGACAAAGTCGCTTCTATCCTCTTGGAGAAAGACAAACATGGCACATCCTGTGCAGGTCACAACAGCTGATTGCTCAGTATCCATGTCTTCCTTCTAAAAGTGTCCTCAGATGTTGTATTTACTTCTCACAGAAGCCTGAAAGGCAAAAACACTCTGTGGCAACTCCCCCCAGGCAAACTCCCAGGCAATAGCTGATTCCATCAGAGCCATTCCATGCCTATTGGTCCCAATGTGGCTGCCTTGTTGGACAAGAAGCACTTCCATGCTGGGAAAATGATGGTAGCCAATGAGGGAATGTATCCGATTCCACGTTCAGACTGCAGGATACGTGACTGCTGAGTCCAGAGTCTGTGGTTTTGTCTCCTCGTTTTGCTCTAGAGTCTAATGCATTTGTATCACTTCTCCACCTCCTGCTACTTTGAAAGATTAGCAAGTGTGAAAATAGAGCACAGGTGGTTTTTCTCATGATGC
>NW_020698704.1:0-8479 GCF_002925995.2 Terrapene triunguis
ATTAAAGACTAAAAACCATATACAAACAAAATTAAGGTTGAGGAGACTTAAAAGTGACAAAAGCAGAGAAATGCAGAGATATGGTATAGATTGTAAGCTCTTTGCGGCAGTGATGGTATTATTGTTATTATATGTGTGTACAGCATCTGGCATAATAGGGCCTTGACTCCTGATTGAGGCCTATATGTGCTATAATAATAAAATAATAGTAATAATTAATAATAAATAGACTGTCCTCGACTCATTAATTTTTCCTGTAGTGAGATTTGTAGGACACACATATGAAATATTATGTACTGTTCCTAATCCCCTGAAATGAATGGGCACTGAATGAAGAATAAAGATTATATTTATGATCATACTTATGATAGTATGTTTCAAATCAATTTTTTTCTCATATTACATGGAGTTTTTATGATTACGAACAGATACAACACACATCCCGAACTGTGGCGCAACTCCTAATAAACCAATGTTCATTTTTACTTCTAAATATATGTGCAAGTTAGTATTTCAAGTTGTTGGACCTGGTTCTCCTCACGTGTACACGGAAGAGTAATTCTAGTCAGGAGTGACTCGAATGAAGGTAATGCAATTTCACATGTGTGAAATCCATGTGAGAAGGGAAGCAGTCCCAGGGGTGCATATTTAAAGTTCAGCCATCTATACTATTGTTTACTTGTTATCCAAGCAGTATTTTTGATTTGATATGATAATAGTAATAAATACTAATGTTTGTTTCACAATTCAGTGTAGATGTGTGTTAAACAGATGCACTGAGGTGCCTTGATCCCGTTACACACAATTATACTGCTGTGTTTGCGTTGGTCCTGTCTGATAAGATACTTATTGGAACAGAAAGCTCTTTTGGTGAGAAGAACTTACAGGCAAAGTATTGTTTGTGGAAGCAGGCTTATTTGTAGGAGATCAATTTTCTATATGTAGGTTTACATCCAATGGTAGACCCAAAGGCACAAATGGACTGGATGAAAAGGGAAGAGGGTGTATTATTAATTAACTTGATGTTCATTTTGTGTGAAATTCTTTATATTCTGCAGATTTCCAGCACTGCCTGCCAGGTCCAGGAAAAACATTATATTCTGCAAACAAGGAGATTGAAGAAGTTCCGGAAACTGAGAAGGAAATGACCCAAAGAATTGTCTCAATATCAGTCTTGCAACACCTCCCATGAATCGGATACTATGCAATGATATTGTCGCGGCAGTACGACAGCTTCAGTCTCAAGCATTTCAATCATCTCTGAGTCTCAGACCCAAAACCCTAAGTTAAACGAGATACCAGCTTTTTGCAAGGAGGAGGTAAGCTAGTTTTTGTCTTTGTTTGTTTGTTTGATTGTTTGTTTGGGTTTTTTTATTGTTATTTTTATTTCTCAAGGCTCCTATGACATAACACAAACATTTGCAATGGGAAAAAAGCTATATTAGATTGAGTTCATCTACCTCCAAGTGCAGATTTGAGGATGGTCTTAGCCAAAATTGTGATGACACATTATTATTTATGATTTATGATCTGAAGTTAAGGACAAATGTGAGTAAAGTGAGTGATCAGATTCCCAGCACTGCCTGCCAGGTCCAGGAAAAACATTAGCAATATTTTCCCTCGTGTGTTGGGCTGCCTTATTTGCTCTGACATCTATTTTGTGTATCCAGGAGAAATGTTGCTATCTCTTTCTTCTTTTAAAAAATAATCTAACTGGAAGTGTTTGTATGTTGTCTCCTGTACATGGGTTTGTGTTTGGTAAGTTGCAGATCGCTCCATAGAGTGAATCAGTTCTAGGAATAGCATGAATTGAATGTATATTTCAATGACTGATATGTATCCTGGCTTTTAATTTCATTTCAATACTTTAATAGTAAATGTTGCACATATATGGTGCTCTTAGCATCTCAAAGCAATGTATAAGCTTCCATTTACCCTCACAACACCTCTGTAAGGTAAGTATTATTATCCTTATTTTATAAATGGCATTGCTGTTTGAGCTAGAGAAGTCTGAATGCCATTGTACAAGGCACTGCTAAGCCCTCATTTGGAATTCTGTGTACAATTCTGGTTACCCATGTTCAAGAAAGAGGAATTTAACAGGTGCAGATCAGAGGAATGGCGAGCCTATCTTAGAAGGAGAGATTCCACTTGGCTTGTTTAGCCTATCAAAGCAAAGGCTGAGAGGGGATACGATTGCTTTCTGTAAATACTAGCCATCAGTAAATTTAGGATGGAAATTAGAAACATTATAACTAGGGCTGTTGATTAATCACAGTTAACTCATTCGATTAACTCAAAAAAATTAACCGCGCCCCGCTCACTCCGTCCCCCCTTCTCTCCATCGCTCTCTCTCCCCCCACACACACACTCACTTTCACGGGGCTTGGGTAGGGGGTTGGAGTTTGGGAGGGGGTGCAGGCTCTGGGCTGGGGCTGAGGGGTTCACAGTGTGGGAGGGGGCTTTGGTCTGAGCTTGGGGCAGAGTGCTGGGGTGGAGAAGAGGGTCTGGGGTGCTGGCTCTGGAAAGGGGCTCAGGGCTGGGGCTTGGGGTGCAGGAGAGCATTTGAGGTGCAGGAGGGGATATGGGGTGTTGGCTCCAGGATGGGGCTCAGGGCTGGGGTTTGGGGGGCGACCTCCTGCCGGGCAGCACTTAGCTCCGGTGGCTCCCAGTTGGTGGCATAGTGTGGCCCCATGCTGCTCCTGGAAGGGACCAACGTGCCCCTGCAGTCCCTGGGGAGAAACGGGGGGGCACGGGGCTCCGTGTGCTGCCCCTGTCTGCAAGCACCACCCCTTCAGCTCCCATTGGCTACAGCTCCCCATTCCCAGCTAATGGGAGCTGCGGAGGCAGTGCTTGCAGGCAGGAGCAGTGTGCGGAGGGAGATCCCTGCCCCCGGGGCCCTGATAGCTGCTTCCAGGAGCGGCATGGGGCCGGGGCAGGCAATTAATTGCATGATTAACCATGATTAATTTTTTTAATCATTTGACAGCGCCTAATTATAACATCAGAAGAGAGAGGTTCTGGAACAGCCTCCCGATAGACGTAGTGGCGGCAAGAAACCTGAATGGTTTCAAAATGGAGTTTATTAATGGGATTATAGGCCAGAGTTGCCTGTGATAGCAGCAGACTGGACTTGATGACGCAGGAGGTCCCTTCCAGTTCTATGTTTTTATAGTCTTTTAGATGCGTAAAACAGGCATGATTGACTTGCCCAAGGTTGCACAAGTAGTCAGTGGCAGAACTAGGAATTAGAATCTAAAAGTAGGTCTTCTATCCCTTTCTCTCTCCACAGATGGTGCTCTCCCTTTAAAGACCTAATAAAAATAAATTTGTTGATATTTGCTCCCATATGAAAGCCAAGCTGATCCTACTTACCCAGTGATAGTGGCCACAGTAATGATAATCCTCATTACTTGAAAGTTGCATATAGGGCTATTGGAATCAGTTAATCACTATTGTACAATCTCACCAAAGGAGAACCGGAATCAGTCTGGGGAAAATGGACAAATCCATTCCAGCAGGATGTCACCTATTAAGAACTAACATTTCCAAGATCCTTTCCCATCTTAGCCTGGGTCCTGAGGGAAAGCTGAGATAAATTTGGATTATTATTTCCATATCACTGCATCCACCCCGTCCCTTTCACTCTACCAATAATGCTCGTCTCAATGCCCTGTTTGGACACTTTTCCCACAAGCATCTCCACATTTTCCTCTATGCCTTTCCCTATGCACGGAACACCTTTTCTTAACTGATCCTTTTCATACTGAAGTCCCTACCGAAGACCCACTTATTTTGTAGTGCCGACAAGAAACTAACCAGCTGATTGTGGCAAGGTTGGGAGTTACCTGGGAAAAGTCAATATATTTTATACTAGTTTAAAAAAACCCAAACCTTGTTTTAACAAGAGTCCCCAATCAGAACATGGCTAATTACCACCTCACCACACTGCTTGTGTGGCGTACATCCTTCCCAGACCCTCCATCTTGCTGTTTGGTCCTCTTTGTTTTGTCTGCTTAAGAGTATAAATTCTCCTTTCGCTTAGCACATTGTGGGTGCTACTGAAAACATATAAAAATAATAGTAAAAGAGCCTGTCAACACTTAAAATGCTGCAGCAGCACAGCTCACCACTGCAGCTGGGCCGCTGTAGCACTTCAGTGAAAAGTCTACCTACGCCAACAGGAAGGGCTCTCCCATTGTCCTAGCACTGTCTACACTGGGGTTAGATCGGTTTGACGGCATCGCTGCTGGGTATGGATTTTTCACACTGCTGAGCAAAGTTGTTCTAATGACCTAATTTCCTAATGTAGACCAGTCCATAGATAATAACAGAAGGTAACATATAAATGCATGGTTTCAAAGAGGGCAGTATGTACATTAGGAATGCAGTGCAAGTCCATGGCTCTTCCACTTATTTGTGCATTTTATTTATTTTTATTTAAATTTTTCAAAGGCCTCTCCCCAGCTCTAGGTGACCTGGAGGGTATTTAAAACAACAGTCCATCCAAAGAATAATCACACAAGCAGCAACCCATATTCCACACATCACAAAATGAAATTATATACAAAAGTATATCCCACCCACAACCCCCATCCCATTCAAACCTTATACCCTCCCTGAAAGCCCCAATAGATAGATGGCCTTTGCAGCATATCTAACAGTCAACAGACTCAGGACTAGAGCTAGGTGAAATTTTTCAGTCAAAACTTCTATTTGATGAAAACTGCAGATTTGGTCGAAATGAAATGTTCAGCTTTGGGTCAAGTGAAATATTTCATGTAACCTGAAATTATTATTTATTTTTTGATTCCCCAAACATTTCAAAAAAATCATTTTTGGCATGACCCATGATGATTTTATTTTATTTTTTGAAATTGCCAGTGAACTGAAAACTTTCCTCAGCTCCACTCAGCCTATCAGCAGAACAAGGGAAGCAAGTGCCAGAGCCAAGCAGCTCTCACTGAAAATGCCCTCCAGCAGCTCGCTCTAGTTTACCCTGAGGGGGTTCCAGCTAGTCATGCCTCTGCTGACAATACGGCAGGATTAACCGGGGAGGGAGGCGCTCTGTTTCAGGCAGACTCTAGAGATACCAGTGCCACACCAGTAATGGCCAGTTAGCTATAAAGGAGCCCTATTTACACTAGTACTGTACCAATAGCTGACTCAAAGTGATGCAAGGCCTTACTCCTCACCTTGAGCAGACTGTAAAAGGGGTCATGATACTTGTAAGGTAGCTAAGGCGAAATAGGGACTTTTTGTGGCCCTGTATTCACCCCATAATATGTTATTTAAAAAAAGAAGAGTGAACTTTTCAAGGCCCCAGGATTACCCCAATGAATTTCCCAACATGTCCTGATCCTGAGAGTGGAGTTTAAAGCGCTGTTTCTTGTTCAGTGGTGGGGCAAAGTCCTTTCTGCAGTGCTGCCTGTGAATGTTTCCAACAGCAGCATCATAAAAGCATGCACTGTGCTTGCAAAATCATGGCTAGCATCATGGTGGACGAGCTAAGCAGGGGGAGAGTGAGATTTTGAAGGTAGGAGAGGAATGACAAGTGGGAACAAAGAGGAATGAAAACAGAGCAAAGAGAAACAAGAAATTAGGGAGGGAAGGGAAACAGGGATCAAGTGGGATGCAGATGAGCAAGAGAGGGATGGTTAGGAAGAGCTGAGAAGAGGGACCAATAGTATCTAAGATTCCTGAGCACATCATTGGAGAGAGATAGAAAACATCTTTTGTGTCAAATTTTCATAACTTTCTGTTCAGCTCTAGCACTCTGTGTGATTCGTACTGAAGCTTCGGCAAACTCTCATCCCAGCAGTTGTGCCCGTATTGTTGCCACGTAATGATGTCATGAGAAAGATTCTGCAGTGTTTAAAAAGAGATGGTCTTGGCAATGGTCTGTCTGCACTGCAGTAACAGTATATCTTGGCTGTCCCAACCTGGGTTTAACATGGCTTTGAAGAACAGTGGGTATGAAACTACTCTCCCTGAAATGCGGGGTACCCTGTGGAAATGTTTAAGGTTCTAATATAGCTTGAGGATATGGCTATGATTCTGTCTGCACTACAAAATTATAATGAGGGGTGTAACCAGTTATGGATCTCCAGGGACTGTGCTATGCCCCAGACTTGAAGTAGTCTCCTGGGAGTACCTCTTCAGTGTTCCATACCCCCAGGGTGTCCCACTTTTCCTCCAGGATAGGCCACAGAGCCTCAACACCTCTGAGACCGGGCCTTCAGGCTCCACCCCTCCCGTTTCTCACCATGAGCTCTGAACAGAGAGTCTGACTAAGGTAGACATCTGTTCAGACATTTTACCCTCTTCAGGGATCAATGTCCTTCATTAAGTATTTGCAGCTACATCAGGCAGTCTTTCTAAAATGCAATGAGTTTTAATAGTCAACTGGAAAAGAGTGTTGGGACGTCCTTAGACTAGCAAAGAGAGACAAAGGGTAAGACAGAGTCATACTGGCTGAAGCCAGGGATCCACCAAGCTAGTCTGCCCTAGAATCCGTGTGTGTGTGTGTGTGTGTGCGCGTGTGTGTCCCTTTGACTCTGAGTCCTGAATGGCTCCTGTGTGTCTGTGAACCTTGTCCTAACACAATCTCCTATCACCTCTCATCTTTGATCTCTGGACACAGACATGCTTGTTCACATGTTCAGCTTGCCAGAACCTCCTGTGGTTTAGTGTTAACATTCAGACACTGAGGTTCCTGTTGTCTTTTCTGGATCCTCCATTGGTATGTGTTGATTCCAACCAGCTCTTGATGGTGTATTCATACTATCACAGACAGCTAGGTGACTCAAATACCTCAGACCTCCTGCTCAGTTCCAGGAGACATATTTTAACCCCTCTGTCCCAGTGGGTAACAATCCCAAGCCCAATGGGGAGAGGCATATTGCTCATAAACATATTCCAGAGTATTCTCACTTTCATCACATTTCTCCTGAAATGGCTGTAAATTGTACTGTAGAAAGGCCTTAGGAAAAACAATTCACAGAATAAAAGCCTCATATTTCCATTTCCTTGAGTTTGCGATGATTAACCTTCCCTGAGAGCAATTAAAATCTTATGTAAGAGAAGAACTTTTCTTATCATGACCAAAAATTCCAGTAATTATTGTTGTTTCTTTGTACTGTAATTGTTTTTCTAAGGAGAAAATCTCCTTTACAGCAAAACAGGTACTGAAGGAAAGAAAAGTTTTCTCCTCCTAGAACAATAATATTCAGACTTCAGTAGTTCAGGAGACAAATTAGCGATCAACATTACCCAAGAGAGCCACAGTTGTGTGACTTCATTGTTTCATTTACTGTAGTACAATATATTCATATTTAAACAGTATGACAGGGGAAATATATATACACCTCTACCCTGATATAACGCGACCCGATATAACACGAATTCGGATATAACGCGGTAAGGCAGTGCTCCGGGGGAGGCAGGGCTGTGCACTCCGGCGGATCAAAGCAAGTTCGATATAACGCGGTTTCACCTATAACGCGGTAAGATTTTTTGGCTCCCGAGGACAGTGTTATATCGAGGTAGAGGTGTATATAAAAATCACAGCAAAATGACTGACCAAATATTACTATTTTATCAAATGCAATTGGTTAATAACCTAGTAAAATCATTCTGATTGGTTAATAACTTAGATTGGTTAATAATTAAATCACATCGTGTTTTAATATCATATGCTGCAGAGAGATGCAGGAGACACGTTAAAGAGCCACTAGTGGCTCACGAGCCTCAGTCTAAGTATCAGTGTCTTTGAGGAAATTCAATTTCCTATGAGAAGAGTGAAATAATGGAGCTCTTGTTTAGTATTCCATAATTAGCCACTCTGAACCAAATTTAGATGTGAGTCTAACTGACTCTTAGGGAGTCTAAGCAGGTGTAACGTGGGTCTGCTCAGTGTTGTTACACAAACTTAGACTTGCACCTATTTGCCAACATGTTATTTACACTCTCTCATATATTACCTATCGATTTGGCCCACTGAGTCTAAGGCACTAAAGTCTTACGCATGAACTTAATTTATTGGGACTACTCATGCAGGTGAAGTTAAGCAGATGTGTGAATCTTTGCAGGATCAAAGCCATAGCAAGAGTAGAAGAGGGGTCAGAAAAGAGAGATGTAGCAGAATAATGAGGGGATGAAAGAAGGCTGTAAGATAAGTGGAGGTCTGATCTACTTCTACCCTCCTATTAAAGTGCAAAAATAACTCTTTAAAATTAAACAGTCTGGAGAACACAGTGAAAATTTTGTCTCTCTCGCTCTCTCTCTCTTTTTTTTTTTTTTTTTAATAAATTTGGACTAGAACTTAAATCTGAAATTCAAATCCACCTACACCCAGCAACCCCATTAAAAATATAAACCTCCAAACCTCAAAATGTATTAATTACTGGATATCAGGCAAAATAGCTACTTGTCATTTACCAGTAGTTACTTAGAATTGCTCAGAATTGTTTAATATTTG
>NW_020698705.1:0-12430 GCF_002925995.2 Terrapene triunguis
CGCGAAACAGCTGTTTCGCGCGCCGCGGCCGCTCGGGATCTCCCCTTCCCTCCCAGGCAGCAGCAGCAGAGGTGAGCTAGGGCGGCCGCGGCACATTTTTAGGGGCGGCATTCTGGCGCCGGCCATGCCACCCCTAAAAATGTGCCGCCCCAAGCACCAGCTTGTTTGGCTGGTGCCTAGAGCCGGCCCTGGCTGCGGGGCTGCGCAGAGAACACGGCCCCCTCCCTGGGCTTCGCAGCGCTGCTGGTGGCCAAGGTGGATCAGTTCGTGCTCACCCCCCTCACCCCCAACATGCTGGCAGCTGAGGACCTGGAGAGCCCCCCGGACCTGCTGCTCTTCAGCCTCACCGCACCCTGGCCCAGCCCCGGTGGGCGGGAAGATGAGGATCTCTGGCTGCTGGGCTACCTGCTCAGCACCGACGAACACCTCTTCACACACTCCGGAAGCCCCTCTCGCCGCCGCCGCAGCCCGGGCTCGGCTCCAGGGGACCCTGCTTCCCTCCCTCCCCGGCTCCTCACACACTCTGGGCAGGGCCGCCCACAGGATTCAGGGGGCCTGGGGCAAAGCAATTTCGGGGGCCCCTTCCATAAAAAAAAGTTGCAATACTATAGTAACATGTATTTGGAAATGTAAAAAATAACTAGTGAAATACATTCAAAAATTAATTTGTAAGAATTTGAAAATACACTAAATACATTATTTAAAAACATTAAATGCTTTAATGGTATGTATACATTTGCAATTACATAATGGGCTGTTGCTGGGTGATGGTGATGGTTGGTGCCAATGGGCTGTCACTGCCTGGGGGTGGTGCTGCTGATGCCCAGGGCTGGGTGGGGAGCTGGGCTCTGGGTTGGGGGGTGCCCAACTCACAGGGGCTGGGCTCAGGGCTGTGGGGAGATGGGGTCGGGGAGGGTACCTGGCTCAGAGGGGCTGAGCTCGGAGCTGGGAGTCAGGGCTGTGGGGGATAGGGTTGGGGGGGGTACCTGGCTCAGAGGGGCTGGGCTCGGAGCTGGGGGTCAGGGCTGTGAGGGGGATGGGGTCGGGGGGTGCCCAGCTCACAGGGGCTGGGCTCGGAGCTGGGGGTCAGGGCTGTGGGGGATGGGGTCGGGGGGGGGGGCCCGTCCCCATCCCCTTACCATGCCGCTTACTCCCTCTCCCGGACAGTGCAGCAGCCGCATGGTGTCTCCAGCGTGGCCTGAGTTCCCGCCGCTCGGCCGCAGCTCGCAGCCCCACCCCCTTACCGGCTGAGACTCCGAGGGATGGGGGAAGACGGAGGCGGGGGGAGCCTCGGACATACTCGTGGGGCCCCTGCAGAGTCTGGGGCAAATTGCCCCACTTCCCGCCCCCCGGGCAGCCCTGACTCTGGGTGCCCCTCTTGCCGCCGCCGCAGCCAGGGCTCGGCTCCAGGGGACTCCGCTTCCCTCCCTCCCCGCTCCTCACACACTCTGGGAGCCCCTCTCGCCGCCGCCGCAGCCCCGAGCCCGGGCTGCAGCGGCGGTGAGAGAGTCTCCCGGAGTGTGTGAGGAGCTGGGGGGGGCTGGGATGCAGGGCGGGAGATGGGGTCCTGCTGCTGCTGCTGCTGCCACGCCGAGTCTCCCCAGGGCGGCGCGGCATTTCCTGAGTGGGCTGTGCAGGGCGCCGCCGGGCTGGGCAGGGGGCGCGGATCCCAGCTCGCACTGACAGGGCAAGTGGCTGGGCCAAGGCCGGCTTCCGGCAATGCCTCCCCAAGAAAAAAAATAAAAATAAAAAAAGGGGGGCCGGAGTGCTGCCTCTTAGAAAGTGCCGTCCCAAGCACATGCTTGGAGGGCTGGTGCCTAGAGCCGGCCCTGGCAGCAGCCATCTTAAAACCCTCCACTCACATACACCTGCTCTCTTTGTCTCAGCTGCTATCCTGCTGTGCTCCCCTCAGCTCCCAGTCTGTAACAGTCATTGTCCGGTCATTGTGTCTCCAAGGCAACTTTGTCCACGTGGGGACAGTTCTTGATAGTTCATTCAAACCACCCCAGACCTGCCTGCGTAACACTCACACCCCATCTCTCATCTCCCCGTCCCTGAGGAGTGATTAACCCCTTCATACCCAGGGGGTGGCATTACACAATAGGGAAACTGAGTCACACACTTTCCAAAAATATTACAAAAACTTACAGGGAAGCCTTCAGCCCATGCAGTTCAGCGTATGGTTGGCCTTGCCATGTGGCCCACCCAGGGCCTTGGACAATGGCTTCTGTTTAGTTACCACACTACATAAAGGGGCTTCATTGCTCCTTCCATGCCATCTAACAGAAGAAACTGCACCCATTGGCAGTCACAGACTTGGGTAAAGCCTTCAGCAGGTCTTTGACAGACAGCCATTTACACACTGCTCCAGCAGCAGTGCTCTGCCTCTGGAGCTGCACTGGGCCCTCCCCAGCACTGCGACGGGCTGTTCCTGTCGAAGCTCCGAGTCCAGAGTTCAGCATGGGACAGTCCTGCTGCAGCCTGTCTGGCTAGGGGTCCTTGCATGGGACGACTTGCTGGTTCCTACTGCCCTCTGAATGTGCCATGGAGGGGAGCTCCCAGGCAGAACAGAGCCAGCAGGGGCAGGCTGGGTGAGCTGGGCCTGCACTTCACACAGAGAAAGTCAGAGGGGGGATGGGGAAGATCTGGCCATGCTGGACCCTGCACTGGGAAGCTCCCCGCCTGGCCAGCTGGGCAGTGCTAGTGGGAAGGGGTCCCTGGACTCCCTGGTGCAGCGGAGCCACCCCCACCTACCCTGCCCTCTCTCATGCTGCTCATGCCTCCCACGCAAATGGGGAGGAGGGGAAAAAAGTGGTTGCTGCAAACCTGGCTTTGCTCCCCACCTCCTGCTGGGGTTCTGCCCTGCTCCCCAGCTGTGTTTGAGGGTTGGGGCCTGGGGCGGGGAGCTGCCCTAATGGCAACAGGCAGGAGCATGGGGAGCCGGCAATGCCACTTTCTGCCGGGCCGCTGCCCCTGAGGCGCTCTCTCTGACACTAGTGGACATTGCCCGGAACCTGGGCCCCAAATCAGTGGTCGCCATCGACGTGGGCAGCCAGGACGAGACTGACCTCTGCGACTACGGGGACAGCCTCTCAGGCTGGTGGCTGCTGTGGAAACGCCTCAATCCCTGGGCCCAGAAGGTTAAGGTGAGCCCTGCTCTGCCCTGGGGGCTTCCGTGCCCGAGAGCCCCCTCCAAGGGGAACCTGCCCCATCTCTCCTGTTGCCTCTGGGCACGTCACCCCGGCCACCTGTGTAGAAGTGATAAATGAAATTGTTTTTAATTGTTCACTTTATCAATGTGTAACCCTTCTGCCCATCTAAGTTGGCAGCAACAAGGGCCGGGTTCTGTATCTAGGGGTTCCGTTTCAATAACGCAATGCAAAACCGGCTCGAGCCCCCACCCAGTGACCTGGGACAATTACATACCACCCCCTGGGTGCCTCTAAGAGGCAATACTTCCCCTCTCGCAAGCACGGAGTCTGAGTGTAGCAGAAAATATTTAATAACATGAGGTAAACGACATCAGCATTAAATTGGAAAAACACCACAAACAGGATTCATGAGACAAACCACGAGCAGAAAACCCACCCCAGCAAATTGGGCTGTGTCCTTTCCCTTTGGTTCTTGAATCCAGCAACCCAAAAATCACCCAGAGTCCCCAAAGTCCAACACCCCCAAAGTCTCTTGGGTCCAGCAACCACCCAAAGTCCCAAAAGTCCAACAACCCCCAAAGTCTCTGTCCCTGGTCAGTGCAGCCCCAGAGTAAAAGGGGGGTGAACGCAGGGTGTTAAGGGGCACCTTACGTGATCCAAGGCCAGCTGGCCGTCTCTCCGTGGGGTTCCGCCACAGCCTTCACCACAAGTCAGACCACTTCCTGCCGTCCCACGAACCGCTCCACCCTACGAGCCGCTCCGCTCACCGACCTGTGAGCCGCTCCAGCCATCCCTGCAAACAGCTCCACTCGCCGCTCCTTGGGCCGCTCCAACCGTCCCCACAAGGCTCTATGCCACTCACTGCTCCTCCAGTTGTCCCCACAAATTGCTCCACCAGCTGCTTAGCAACATAGCTTCAGGCTCCCCCCCCCAGTTAACACAGCACTTAATAACTTTAACCCTTTTGTGATTTCAGCTCAGAGTAGGGGAGTCCCAGTGCTGGTGTACCATTAGCCCAAAGTGAATTCAGCTCAGCAGCCTATAACTAGACTCCTAATGGAATCAAAGTTAGTTTTGACATTCAACAGTGGAGAGAGACAGTAGTGCAATTGATGTATCAAGCCCTCAGAGTGGGGGACCCATACCATCACATACAAATATCTGTCCCCGTCTTCTCTCCATTCACTGGGTTGTGTAACCCATGCCCCTTGTCAAGCAAGTGCTACTTAGGTAATGGTGAAGGACTCACTCAGTCCTTCTGTCACACAACAGTTCCACTGGCCTTGATTCACAGAATCAGGGTAACAAAACTTTATTCTTCCTGCCCCAATAACAGAGAAACTGGGGATCCCACACCAGTCAAAGTAACCACTTTCAGTTGCTGTTGTTTCATGCCAGGCGGGTGGGTGTGCCTATGCAAACAAGATCAGCCCCTGAAGTTCTTTTCCACGCTCACCATAATTCACCACCAGATGTCAGGGTAGAGCTCATCCTGACTCTGCTTACAAATGTAACTTCATAAGGAAAGTTTTAAGAATGAAACCACATTCATTTTATGAATGAACCACATTCATTCATAAAACCGGTTACCCCAATAACTGGCTAATTGATTTTTAAGCCGCTTGGTGAACTCCCACGGTTAAGTCCGCTGCTGCTTAGATCAATTAAGCTACTTGTTAAGAGCTACAGTTGTTCAGCCAGCTGCCTTTGTAAGTTTCAATATCAATCCGATTCCTGTTTAAGTCACTGACACTTGCACTCTTTCAGTATCTCAGTATTGTAACCTCTGTTCACCATTCATTACACTTGCCTACATTGTAACTTCTGTTCACTGTTTGCCAGATTGTCATTCAAACCCCGTTTTAAAAGGCTTACTCCATTTTGTAAAAAGCTTGCTGCTGCACCTGTCCCATGCTGCAGGCCGGGAGGCCATGTGAGTGGAGGCAGGCAGGCCCCACCCACCCAGGGCTGGGGCTCTTCACCATCCCTCTCCCCTGCCATTCCTCTGCCCCCTACCCCAAGGGCAGCGACAGCCCTAGGTGCTGGCAGGGTCCCTTCTGCCATAGCCCCTGCCTCCCAGGGCTGCTCCTGCCTGAGCATGCGGGCCTGCCTTGTCAGCCAGTGGCTTCCCTCAGGCTGGCTGGGCACAGTCACTCCTGATGCCCCAGTGGCAGTTGCTGGGATCCGGCTCCAGCCACTCAGCTGGACTGAGCCAGCTGGGGGCGGGGGGGGAGGAGTCAGACCTGCAGAATGTAGGAGAGACTGTCCCTTGCAGCCCCCTGCCCCAGGATGCTGTCCCAGGTGGGGCTGATCCACCCCCTTGCAGGACACTCCTGTTTTTCCCCACACACATACAGGTGCCCGACATGGCGGAGATCCAGTCGCGTCTGGCCTATGTGTCGTGTGCGCGCCAGCTGGAGGTGGTAAAGTCGAGCTCCTACTGCGAATACATTTGCCTGCCCATCGACCGCTTCAAAACCATGGACTTTGGCAAGTTCAACGAGATCTAGGTGAGTCCAGATGGCCTGGGCCACGGGGGTGGGGAATGTGGGAGGCCCTGATTAGGGGGTTGGGGGAGTGTCTGTGCTCGGCTGGGGACGGGGAGGTGGGAGGCCCTGATCTGGGCCCTGGGCTGCACTGAGCTGGGGGTGAGAGACCGTGATCTGGAGGGGGAGAGGAGTCTGTGCTCGGGCAGCGGTGGGGAGGGTGGGAGGCCCCAATCTGGGGGGGCCGAGGGAAGGTCTGTGCTCAGACAGGGCGGGGGGGTGGGAGGCCCTGATCTTGGGAGAGGGGGGGTCAGTGCTCAGCAGGGTGTGGGAGACTGGGGGCTGTGCTTGGCCAGGGGTGGGGAGGGTGGGAGGCCCCGATCTGGGCCACTGGCTGTGCCCAGGTTGGGGAGGGAGAGGCTCTGCTTGAGGGGATGGGTTGGAAATCTGATGGCCACCCTTGTGGGGAGCAGCCCCCCAGCTGCGTTGGAGCACCCAGGGCAAATCCATGTCTTCCTCTGCAGCGGGTGCTGCCTGGCCTGGCCAGTCCCCCCGCAGCTGGCTGGAAGGAGTGGGCCCCTCATCCTGCCCATCCATCTCATGCAGGACGTGGGCTACCAGCACGGCAAGATGATGTCCAGCGGCTGGAGCCGCGGCGATATCATTGAGAAGATGGTGGAGGACCGGCGCTCGGCCGACTTCTACGAGAGCAAGCACATGGATGTGAGTGAGGGGGCAAAAGTTGGGCATGGGCCAGCAGGGGATGGCTAGCTACAGTTTGTGCCTCGTCACCCTCCAGCCACTTAGCTCCCTTTTGTGCCAAGCTGACGTTCCTACAGGGTCCTGGCTGTAGCAGCCCCATGGCACAGCGCCAGTGCCTGGGGCAGGGGAACAACCAGCTCAGCCCTGGCACCCCAAGCAGTAGGGCTGGGGGCTCCAAGGGAAGTGGGGGGGCTTGGCAAGGAAGTGCCCTCCCTCATCAATGCAGATCCCAGTTCCAGCAGGTGCCGCCGTGTGGCTCTGGTCCCTTTGTCCTTAGGCCGAGCCCCTTGGCGAAGTGGGGGATCCCCTCGGGGCTGGACTCAGAGCTACCTGAATGGGGTGAGAGCCTGACCCACACCCTTTGCCACAATGCCCCCCACTCCTTGTCCTCACCCACTGGAGCCCTCCTGAACCATCCGCTCTCTAGCTCAGCCCACATAGCACTTCCTCCCTGTGTCCCAGCCCCCGCAGGCTACCTGACGGGGGCATCTCTAGCCTGGCTCTCACCCCTCAGGTGCTGACTTGCCCCAGCATGGGGTTCACTGATCTGGCTGAGATCGTGTCTTGCATCGAGCCGGCCAAGAGCTACCTGTCCAATGGCTACGCTGATGGTGAGTGGGGGCAGGGGGCGCGACGCAGGGCTCTCTGCCCATGTCACTCCAGTAGGATTCTGGGGCCCCAGCAAGGCTGGGGGAGGGGGGCTAGGGCTGGGATAGAAGGGGGACTGCGGGTCAGGATTGAGGGGCACCAGGGCCAGGCCAGGAGCAACTGCCAGCCCCATGTGTGCTCCCATCCCAGGTGAGGAATCTGACTACCTGACGGAGTATGAGGAGGAAGGGCTGGACCCCGCGCGGGGAGAGGAGGAGCTGTTAGCACCGGCTGAGTGGACCCACACTGAGGTATTTGAGACTGTAAGCTCTGGCCTCTGCTCCCTGGGGATGGCGTGTGCTGGGCCCAGCTGCTTCTCCTGGGGCCATCTCCAGATGGGGGAGCTGGCCGAGGTGGGGCTCCGTCTGTGTCACTGTACTGGCAGCTGTAGGGAGCGCTGGTCCCCGATGCTGCTGCCCATGCTCCAGGGAGCAAGGGTGGGCATGGATTCTCCAGCCCCTGGGACCATGCCCCCCTTCCCTGCACAAATATTGCAGGCTCCCCACTGGGTGCTCTCCACACTCTCCCACTCCTCGGAGGGGGGGGGGGTTTCCCGTTCACACTCTCCATGCCAGCTCCTGGGCTCCTTGCTCTCAGGCTGTGTCACGGAGTGTGGGGGGACACAGGGCCCGGCACCCCCGGCTTCCTGCGATTCACCATGACTCTCAGCCAGCCAGTAAAGCAGGTTTATTTAGACAACAGGGACACAGTCCAAGACAGGTCTTGCAGGCACAGACAACAGGACCCCCTCAGTTAGGTCCATCTTGGGGTCCCAGGGCACCCCAGCCCCCTTGGGAGGTCAGAGCCCCGTCTGCCTCCCAGCCATTCCCCCAGCTAGCTCTGAAACTCTCCCCCCACCCTTTGTTCAGTTTCCCGGGCAAAGGTGTCACCTGGCCTCTAACCTCTTCCTGGGTTTCATGTTACATGCTCAGGTATCTTCCCTCGGCCAGTCTCCCATCCCCCCATGCAGACCATCCTAGCCACACTCCCCTGCCTTCCCAGCCAACACTCCCCACTCAGCATTCAAAGACCACATTAAGAACAGTCCCAGTTTGTCACAGGCTGGCATTGCCCAACTCCGGAGCCCAGAGAGGCCAGATCCTGGGGGTGGGGCTAAGAGTCGTGTGGGAGAGGGTGGGAAATGGACCTTCCCCTCTTGAGTATGGGGACCAGCACCACCCACCGCAACATGGGGCTTGTCTGGACCCAGATGTTGCCCTAGATCAGTGGTTCTCAAACTTTTTGTATTGGTGACCCCTTTCGAACACCAAGCCTCTGGGTGCGACCTCCCTTAGAAATTAAAAGCACATTTTTGATATTTAACACTATGTTAAATACTAAATTTAAACCCTATTGCTTAAAATGAATTGACCTTTGTTGCTTCTTCTCTGTGTTTGAAAAAATCCACGTTTCAATTTTTATGCTCAGGATGTTTAGTTTCAAGATGTCACTGCAGTTTGCATGGTTGCATTGATTCAGCAGACAAAACTTCACAGCAAATGACACATTGCGGTTTTTCAATACCAGAGGTGATGATCCTGGTAAAGCCAAGTTTAATGTAAGACTCGAGATCCTTTCGTTTTTTAGCGGTTTTAGCAGTACAAGTGGCCATTATTTTCAGGAAAAAGTTTGCACTTGTGTCTCTGACTGTTAATTAATAAAGTACTTGTTCAGCTGCGAATCAAGCCCTCTAATGTTGTCTCAGTACCAGGGCCAGCCATAGGAAAAATGGCGCCCTGGGCAAACTTCTATTTGGCACCCTTTCTTTGGAGGTGGAGCAGCGCTGGAGGTGGAATGGAGTGGAGTTGGGGGTGGAGCTGGGCTGGAGGAGCTTGGGGCTGGCAGCCCGGCACAGGGCTCGGGGTTGGAGCTTGCAACCCCCCACATAACCGGGTTGTGACCCCCTGAGGGGTTGCAACCACCAGTTTGAGAACCAATGCCCTAGATGACCCTGGTGTGCTTGGGAGGAGGGGGGCTCCTGGCCACGTGGCTTGTCCTTACCCAGCTCTCACTAAACAGGCCTGAATTGTCCCTGCCTCGGCCTGGGAAGAGGCAGGGCGATTGCCCTGGGGGCAGCTCTCCTGGGGCGCAGGATCTCACTCTGGACTGGATGGAGGGACGGGGGCGGGGTGTTCTCCACTCAGCGACTGACTGGACTCTAGTCTGAGTTCACACTCATCCTGCTGGTCCTTCCTGGCCCTGAGCTCTCTGGCCTGGGGGCAAGGGCCCATCATGACAACAGCACTGCTGCCCCCTCCTGCCGCTTGGTGGCTGGCCGGGCCCCATTCTCCCCGAGGGCTGGGTCTGTGCCATCACACGGCGTCTTCTCCTTCCTGGATGAGGAGAAGAGTCTGCGGCACCGCAACTCCCCGTCCCCGGAGCGAGCCCAGCTGCCTGCTCCCGGACTGGGACAGATGGAGCCTGCAGGCCCAGGGCTGGCACTAGGAGACTGCAGCCTGCCTGTTGCTGGGGCACTGGAGCCCATCCTGCGCTGGAGCCTCCGGCCTGCATCTGCTGCTGGAGTCCTGAGGCCAGCCTGGTTCCACTCGGTTAATGGCCAGGGTTCTGCTGGGGTCAGCAGCCCTTCTACATCTCCCAGTGTGCAGTGGGACCTGGCCTGGGCTCACCTCAGGGTGGAGTGGCGGCCACTGGGCCCAGCACCCTCCACCAGCCAGTACTTGACCCAGGCCAGTGCTGCTGCAGGTAGGGTGACCAGACAGCAAATGTGAAAAATCGGGTCGGGGGTGGGGGGTAATAGAAACCTATATAAGAAAAAGACCCCAAAATCGGGACTGTCCCTATAAAATCGGGACATCTGGTCACCCTAGCTGCAGGTCCCGGGGCACCCACAGCTACCCGCTGTATCAGCTACAGGCCACTGCTGCTCACTCCAAGGCCCTGCATTGCTCCAGGGACAGCAGGGCCCAGTCCAGCAGCCTCCGCTGGTAGGGGGTGGGGATGAGGGCAGGATGCTGGGGCAGGACTACCCCAGCCCCCTCCCCGCCACACACAGGGCCCATAGCCCTTCCTTGCTGCTCCCTTCGCTTGCCCTCTGCCTGCCTCATGGAGGGCCACGGGGCGCAGCTGGCAGGCAGGGCCCTGCTCCCTTCCCCCATGGCCCTGTGCCTGCATGCTCCTTGCTGGGTGCCAGGGCTCACCTCCTGGCCAGGTGCTGCTGCATGACCCATTCAGGTGAGGGGGGGTTCCCAAGAGGAGGTGCCTGAGGGGTGAGGTAAATGCCCCCAAGCCCTTCTAGGTCCAGGCCCAGCTTCTGCCAGCTTCTCTTCCCCTGGATCGCCACCTGGGGTCCTGAACACTGCACTGAGCCCAGAACCTGGGAGTCCTGTATCCCCCCACCCAGGCTGAGTGCTTTGGTGAAAACACTGCCTCTCCCTCCTCCCCTACATGCACTGTGTATAGGGGCAGTGTCATTTCCCTCTTGCCCTCCTCTGCATTGCTGCTGTGGGATATCCCCCTCAGCATCTCTCCTGAAGCTGCTTCTCCTTCCCAGCCCCACCTGCCACCCCTAGAGAGGGCCTGGGCTTCCTGGGGCCATGGGGGGCAGGGCTGGGCCCTGCACTCAGGATAAGGGATCAGCAGGGCCTGCTATAGCCCCAGCTTGCCTGGCCTGTAGGGGAAGCCAGGGGACCCACAGCCAGGGGGTGGTGGGTGATTTAGGCCAGATCCTCGCTCCCTGGCTTCGTGTAACTCTGCCAGCTCAGGCTGCTATTCCTGGGGCAGCCCCTTTCCCCAGGGAAGCAAATCCTGGGGTCAGCAGGCATGGACCCTCCCCACCCCCCACCTCCCAGGCACCCCACATTCCTGGCTGAGCTGCTGTTTGCACCTCCCTCCAGGCACCCCATCACTGTCATAGAGTGCCCACATCCCAGCTGCGGCCAGGGTGGGAGCAATATTACCCTAGATGCTAGTTATTTTTAAGTTATTGCTGAGGGTGGGAGCTGCAGGGGGGTGAGGGGCTCGCACGGAGAGACCTGGGCACTGGGATTTTGTTATTTATTTTTTATTTAAAAGAAACCTGCTTGTGGCTGCCCGGCTGGGGCAGGGTCTGCCCATCCTGCCAGAATAAAAGCTTCCACTGGCCGGCTGACAGTCACTCTCGGCCAACTCTCTGATCAGCCCCCGAGGCCCCGGGGCAGCGCCCGGCTCAGCCTCCTCCCGGGGAGGTGTTTGGGAATAACAAGAGTGGGCCTGTGGCTCCACTGGCCCCAACTCAGCCCAGGCTGGCTCCTGCAGGAGAAAGCAAGGTGCTCAGGAGCTGCTGCCCCTGCTCTGGGCAGCCTGTGGAGCCGCTGCTGCTGGGGCAGGGGTTGGCTTGTTTTCCCTCAGACCATGAGTCCTGTCCCACCAAAGGTGGGTGCAGCCCCTGCCAAGCTGTGTGCCCACTGAGCTCTGCACAGTTCCCTTCCCCTCGTGGGCTCCAGCATGTAGGAAACTGGGGTTGGGCCTGGCCCCCCAACTCACTCAGGGGGAGGTGCCTGGTAGTGGTAGGTCAGAGGAGGCTCCAACTCCATCCTCTGTGCTGCACTGGGGCCTAGCTCCTGTGCTCGGCAGGCTCTGTGCCTCCTCATGCCCTTCTCCCCCCCCCCCCCCCCCCCCCCCCGCCATGTGGTGCAGGATCAGCTACCAGCAGATCCATGCTGTGTGGGACTCTTTCCCTTCCGCTGTGCCCACCTGGCTGCAGCTCCCACGGGCCCTGCAGCCTGCATCCAGCAGCTGGGAAGGTGAATCTACCCCCCTCCCAGCACTGCAACTGCTCCCAGCTGGGGAGCCCCAGCCCCCAAGCAGGAATTCCCAGCAAAGCCCTGGGGGCTGCTCCTGTAGGTGGCTTTGGCCCTGGTGCCAGCTCTAGCTGCAGGACGCCCTGGCCTGGGACCGGCTGCAGCTCAGGGGGTGCACATCGGCCCAGGCTCTTTGATGAGATCTGCTAGCCAAGCGGTCACTGTCACTTCCCAACCCAAGGACCAGGACCCATGTGGCCCCAGCTTCTGCAATTAACCTTGGTCTAGTAGCAGCAAGGAGTTCGCCAGGGCTGCTGCTTGGCCTGGCTCTCCTGTCAGCTACTCCCCAGTTACTGCCCTTGGATCACTGCACTGGTGGCCTCCTGCCTTTGCAGCAGCACCTCCCACCTGCTCTAAGGGCTTCCCTCTGGCCCGGACCACTGCACCAGTGACTCCAGCCACCCAGGAAATGCGGCCCAGTCTGGCTCCCAGCAGGGGCCAGCGGGAGTCCAGGAGCTGCCCCCCGGCTTTGCTCTAGGAAGCCTCCACTATATGGCAAAGCTCAGGCCTGCCCAGAGACCCAAACTGCAGGGCCCCCCCTTACTGCAACCCCCAAGAGCCCCCTCCCCCAGGCACCAGCCCC
>NW_020698706.1:0-28196 GCF_002925995.2 Terrapene triunguis
TCAGTCAGTACAAACGCACAATCTCGGTCTGTCCAAACTTATGTATATGAAATGACCTTTGTACCAATTCTCAGTACTTATGTTAACTTAAGTTGAGTTACTTTAATAACTAGTGAAAAACAGACAAATGGAGCAGATGGAGCAGGGGCCCAGGCATCAGGACGTCTCACATGAATTCATGAATTACCAAAGGTCACAACATTCAGTCCCAAGCTCCCCAAAATGGCCCAATTTGGGGCACCTGAGTTTCTCTCTCCCAACTAGAGAACTGCAGGGCAGGTGCTCCAGAGCCATGCAGCCTCCACAGCTGCAGGTGGAGTCAGTGGAGCTGCAGGTGCCCAACCTCCCTGAGAACCAGGCCCCAGGTGCCTAAAGGTCGGCACCCAAAATCTAGACCCTAAATGAAAGGCCATTTATTAAAGCTGGACCCAGCCCATCACTGTGCTCTGGTCCCGTAGGGCAGCTAGTCTGGGCACAGAGGCTGCAGGGAAGGAGAAAGCCCCTCCCCCATGGTGAGGGATCCCTCCAGCCCAGGAGCCTCTTGTGCCTCCTCCACAGCAGCTGCAGGCACAAGGCGTGTTCCTGAGAGGGCTGGGAATGGGGTGGGGGGGTGGTGAGGGCGGGTGGAAGAGGGAGGGGGTGGACGACGGACAGAGGGACGTGGGCAGTGTAAAGCTGGGCCTCGGACACTCTGCACGCTGGGCAAGACACATGGGGCCCATTGTCATAGGGATGTAACTCTGGCTGGCTTCAGAACTTCCCTAGCCTGTGCCAAGGTCTGCACCAGCCCCGCAGCCACTGAATAGCAGAGTCACCCTCAATTTCCACATTTATAAAATGGTTTTACTATTATTTCTATTTCTGCCTATGGAGGACGAGGCCCCGTCGTGCTGCTCTCTGTAGAGACGCTGAGTAAACAGACCCAACTGCTCACAATTAGAGCCAGGATTTCACAAACTCTTAACATTCTGTTAGTGTCAAAGGGACCAAAGTGGGTAAAGTTACTTTTATGCCAAAGTCTTTGCAGGCTCTGGGTCTAGGTTACGACAAAAGGCAGCAAATGAATGAGACAAACCAACTGGGGTGTGAAGGGTGGGATGGGATGAGGAGGGGAAAAGTAAATCTCACTTGCAGATTGTCTGTCCTGGAATGGTTGTGAGGCTGCAAGGATGTTGGTCCCATTGCTGGGAGATGCTTGAATCCGAATGAGAGAGAAAAGAGACGGTTTCAGATCTTTTTATATTAAATTTCTTGGTGTGTTTCTCTGTCATAATTAAAAGACAGTTCTCGGAGTTGAGAGTGGGGATGCTGTTATAAATATGAAAGCCTGAAATCTCATCTCCTTTCTCCTTCCCCCCTCCAGACACTCTGCCGTCTGCACTAGAGACAAAAACAGGAGGATCCCTAGGAACATTCAGACAGGGTGAGTTTGCAGCCGGAGTTTGTCTTTAAATTATCAGAAAATTCCTTTGAAAATGTCTTCATGAGATTGTAGCTAAAGTTGCCAGTGAAACCAACACCGACCATGACAGACACAGCCCTAAAACAATACACTGAACAGTGAGGAGCTCCCACGCTGAAGTCACACAAACCCTCCTGACACCAACCTTAGTGCTGAGTTCATGCGCAGGAACTGCACTGACACCTCTGCTCAGTCTCAGGTGCCCAGGACAGAGGCAGCTCCCGAGGATCCAGGCCTGTCCCAGCGAGAACAGGGCTGCTGGGGAATGTGAGAAATGGTCCCAGCCTTCCCCAGGGGTGAGCTCTGCCTCTAACACTCTGATTCTCTCTTCCCCCAGTGAATGTGACTCTGGATCCAGACACGGCCCATCCCGAGCTTGTCCTGTCTGAGGATCAGAAAAGTGTGAGATGGGGAGCCACACGGCAGCGACTGCCCAGCAAACCTGAAAGATTTGACACTGAGCCCTGTGTGCTGGGCTGTGAGGGATTCACCTCGGGGAGACATTGCTGGGAGGTGGAGGTGATGGCTGGGGGATACTGGGCTGTGGGGGTGGCCAGAGAGTCTGTGAGCAGGAAGGGATGGATCAGCCTTAGTCCTGAGGGGGGGATCTGGGCTGTGGAGCGGTGGCGAGGTCAGTTCCGGGCTCTCACCTCCCCTGCGACCCCCCTGCCCCTGAGCCGGGCCCCCAGCAGGATCCGTGTTTGTCTGGACTGTGACCGGGGGCAGGTGACATTTATCGATGCTGGTGACGAGGCCCCGATCTTCACTTTCCCGCCAGGCTCCATCCCTGGGGAGAGAATCCGACCCTGGCTCTGGGTGTGGAGATCCCGGCTCAGCCTGTGTCCCTGAGACACGCAGCAGAGGGGTGAACCAGAAATTGGCCTCTCTAGCCTCATGGTCCCCAGTCTCTATGACCTTGCAGGACTCCCATCTACCCAGCCCCTGACTCTTCATCTCTATGGCTGCTGGAAGCTCCTCCCCCTCCCTCTCTGCAGCCCCAGGGATGGGAGGGGGAAGAACCTCTGGGGCTGCAGAAGGAGCAGAGAGGCCCTGAGGGGCAGATGTGGCGGCTGGGCAGGGGGCCGAATTAACATGGGGCTGGGAAAAGAGCCCGGTGGGATGTGGGGGTGGCAGGGACACAGAATGAATCAATCAGGGTTTGGGGGGTTGGGGAGACGCTGGAAGCACCTCAGCAGCAGGGAGATTTTTGTACCGATCTGTGTCATTAGATCTCGCTGGGATCTTCCAGCCAGAGATCCTGCTGCAGGGGCCCAAGTCACCTTCCCCTGTAGATGCAGGGTTGGCACCACTGTATTTGTAACACCCATGGAGGATGGGCAGGGAGAGTTAAAAAAATCACAAGAAAAACCAGGCTACATTATATAATTTTTTTTTTTTTTTGGAAACCTCATGTTTTGGAGAGTCAATTTCAGTTCTGTGTCATGATTTTTAGCTTCTGGGGTTAGCAACACTGTGAGAGTCAGGGGGGGCCAAGGGGGAGCTGAGCCAGAAGGAACAGAGAAATCACAAGGAAAAGATAAAGTAAAACAAAATAAACAGAGAGTCCTGGAGAAAGGGTGAAAAATAAATATAAAAACAATGAAAGGAAAACACTTTGGAGAGGGGAAAGGACCAGAGGCAGTGAGAGGGGAAGGGATAAACTCAAGGGAAAGAATGGAGAACATGAGGGGGAATGGTCTGTGACAAGGATCAGAAAAGAATGGAAGAGACACAGAGAAATAAACAGGGATGGGAAATGAGGGCTAGAAAAATGGTTGTAATAATGAACATTGGTGGACCCGCCAAACAGCGCCTCCCTCTCCCTTCCCATGCCTCCTGCCCACCACGATCAGCTGTTTTGCGGTGTGCAGGAGGCTCGGGGGGGGGGAAGGAGGGAGGAGGGAGGGCATGGGAAGGGGTGGGGGCCTTAGGAGAAGGGGTGGAGTGGAGTGGAATGGGGTCAGGGCCTGGGGCACAGCCAGGGTTTAAGCAGTGAGCACCCCTCGGCACATTGGAAAGTTGGTGTCTGTAGTTCCAGCCCCGGAGTCGGCGTCTATGCAAAGATCCGAATATTAACTTCTGAAGAGCTGCATGCACTCCGGAGCCACAGGCTGGCCACCCCTGCTGTACCTAGTTAATTTCAGAATACTCAAGAAGTGAGTATTCACCCATGAAAGCTTCAGAAGTTTGGACTGCACTTTGTCTGAACAGCCCCTCAGAACTGTTCGCCGAGGGTGGCCCTCCTAGGAGAACAAGACGCCGGACACCGTGGCTTGGAGCGTCAGTAGGTTTGGCTGCCCCTGACTCAGAAAGTGGGCATTTGAGAGTCGGGGCTTGTGGCCTCAGCCCCATGGGAGGGGCCTGCCTGGGCTCTGGGCTTCCTCCCTGTGGGGAGGGGATCTTGGGGCTTCAGCCCCACGAAAGGCACCTGTTGTGGCTCAGGGCTTCAGCCCTGTGGGGAGGGGGTCTTAGCGCTTCAGCTCTGTGGGGTGGGGGGGTCTTCAACCCCATGGGAGTCCAAACTTCTGAAGACCCCAATGGCGGAACAGGTGTATTTGAGGATGTGCCAATTTTCTGTAGCTGTAAAGGCAGATGAGGGCTGCTGCAGGATAGAGACCTCTGGTTGTTTCGGACTTCTCTGCTACTGGATCCAGGGCTCCTTCCTGTCAAGTTTCATGAGGTTGCCACCTGCACACTGGCTCCCCCACATTAAAAGATTTCACATGTAGGCTTCTGCCAAGGGTGTTAACATCTTGTCCCCCTGGCAGACATCACCCTTGTATCGAGAGATAGCTGCCACCGCCGCCTTTAGATAAATAATGACAGAGTGATGGGAACACCACCTTCTCCACCTCCGGTGGACAGATGTTTGAATGGGACCCAATCTGGTTGGCAAGCTGGAAGGATCAGGTCCCACTCACAAGATTGGCAGCTGACTGATTTTCTAGGTGCCTAAGTTGCTTGGTGAATCCTTAACAAGTGTGTTTGGGTCTGCAGAGCTACATCTGGCTGCCCCAGGGCTATTCACCATAACCACTTCCTGGTCTTTCAAAGGCCCTTCCTACACGACACGGTTTTGTCGACATAAGGCAGCTGACATCAACCTTACTATGCAGGTGTACATGCTGCAATGCTCCTCCCACTGCTTCGACTCGCATGTTACGCCGGCATAATAACCCCCCCTGGAGGAGAGGCGTGGAGCTTAGGGCGACGTAGTTAGAGTGACACAATGTCAGTGTGAACACTGCATTGCTTGCATTGCCCTAAGTGGCCTCCACGAGGTGTCAATCCCAGAATGCCCCACTGTGACCGCCCTGGTCACCATTTCGAACCCTGCTCCCTGGCAGCCAGGTACACAGGTGAATGCCCCTCCCCTGTTAAAGCCCCAGGAAGGTTTGAACTTGCTCTTCCTGTGTGCTCAGTGTGGAGAGCTCACAAAGCAACTGCCCAGCTGAGCAGGCCGGCTCCACGCAGCAAATGGCTCCTGCCTGGAGTCCACGGGAGGTGGTGGATCTCCTGGGTCTGTGGGGAGAGGAGTCTGTGCAGGCCCAGCTCCAATTCAGCTGCAGGAACTTGTTGAGGCATGGAGGGGAAGGGCTGTGATATGGACACACGACAGTGCCGTGTAAAACCCAAAGAGCTGTGGCAGGCATAGCAGGAGGCAAATAGCTGCCCCTGGTGCAGAACCACAGACCTGCTGCTTCTACAAGGAGGGGGTTGGGGTCAGAGTGATGATGAATAGTCTCCACATTGAGCTCCTCTTACAGCCTTGTGCACATAACACACAGCACAATACTGAAGAGCAGTGCAGGATTCAGGCTTTCTGACCCACATGACTGGCTCACAGGTTACCAGGGTAGCTGAAACACGACTGGAAACCTAGTAGGATGCCCATGGAATGATGGGGATGAGAAACCTGCATCATGTGATGCTGTACCTGCCCCATGAGGCATTGCAAACCCTTCCCAACGTACCCTGCGACCAGTTGCACAGTGGGATAGCTACCCACAGTGCACTGCTCTCAGTGCCATTGCAAGAGCTGCTACTGTGGATGCGCTCCGCTGACACAGGAAGCATGGTGTGGACATGCAACAGCGGTTTAAGTACAATGGTGGCTGTACATCGATGTAACTTAAATCAGCGTTGAACTTTGTAGTGCCAACATAGCCTAAGTAAGGCCTTGGCTACAATCGAAACTTCAAAGCGCTGCTGCGGGAGCGCTCCCGCGGCAGCGCTTTGAAGTGCGAGTGTGGTCGCGGCGCCAGCGCTGGGAGAGAGCTTTACCAGCACTGCAGGTACTCCACCTCCCTGAGGGGTTTAGCTTACAGTGCTGGAAGCACGGCTCCCAGCGCTGGGGCACTGTTTACACTAGCACTTTACAGAGCTGTAACTCGCTGCGCTCAGGGGGATGTTTTTTCACACCACTGAGTGAGAAAGTTGCAGAGCTGTAAAGCACCAGTGTAGCCAAGCCCTAAGCCGGCTCTACAGATGGATAAACTGTCAAGCTGCTGCTGAAAAAAAAAAGTCCTGATATTGGAGAGTTCTATCTGAGATCATGAGTGAGGCTCAATTTTACTTAGAAATTGCTGTCAAACCCCCCCATTTTGTCAACCCCCCCATTTTGACTACAAAATGAAATAGTCCCCCGTGCGATATTTCTGTAATTTAAAAAATGCCGTTAGTGGAAGAGCTTACACCAGGGCAATGTGTCATGGCAGAGAACAACTGGAATTTTACAGAATGCATCTCAATCAAATTGAAGTGATAAAACTGGAACAAAATTCCAAAGGCCAAAATATTCCATGTAGCCCCTGCATTAGGGCCATGGCAGGGCCCCTCTGTGCCAGTCAAAGAAGCTGAGTCTGAGTTGTACGTGGGAATACATAAGCTACACTCTGCTCTTCTTGAAGATCCTGGTTCATTGCATGGGCTGATCTGGAGCATGAGAGGAGGAAGACCAGGAAAGACCCTGCCCCTCCCTGCAACCTTTTGGGCAAGGTGCCACCCTGGGATGCCAAGGGAGGGAGTGTGATTGTGACTGGCCTTTGCGGAGGGTGAGGAAAAGGAAGAGGAGGCTTGCAGCACCCTCTCTGCATATCAACACAAATGCCAGTTACCACCAGGCCTCCAGATGTGCAGAAGTGAGTGACCCAAATCACACAAGCCCATTATCTGAACCGACGTTCAAACAAGATGGCCTGGGAAGTCAATAGAACACTCGCAGGTCGCAACATTTTCTAAGCCTGCCAACTGTGATATAGTAGTGAGACACAGCCTGCCCTTTTCCTCCAGAAACACTTTCCTTCACCACCTTCTGGTCCCTCCCAGCTCTACGCACTGTAGGGATGGACTCTCAGAGATAATTCTCCCACTGTGCCATTCTGGGAGAGAGCTCTTTGCGGGTATGTCTGCACAGTGGCTGGGAGGTACAGTTCCCAGCTTGGATGTTCATACCTGTGCTAGCTCCCTCTTTTTCCTTCCCCTCCTCCTCTGCAGTGACAAAATATACAGTGATAAGCCCCCTGTCAAGCCTCACATGTGGCTGGGACTCCCCCTGTCATCCCTCAGTGGCTGCTCCCCTGACAGCCTGGGAACTGAGAGGGGGACTCCACTGCAGCCCCCACCCCAAGCCTGGGGAGGGTGAGGAACCGTAAGAGGAGCAGAGGTGATGCTGAGAGGGCTGAACAGCAGCCAGGGGGCTGCCAGGGGGCTGAAGTGAGGAGGGTGGAGGCTGATGGGTCGGTGGCTGCATTAATGGTGGGTTCTGAGCAGATGGGCCAGTGCTGGGAGGGTGAACTGAGGACGGTGGGGGCGATGGAATGGGGGAGGCTGAACTGATGGGGTTGTGATGATGGGGGCTGAGGAACTGAACTGAGGGGGGCTGAATTGAGGGGTTGGGTTGGGACAGAACTGATGGGGCATTGGGGAGACAGGATTAACTGCTGGGCAGGGTGAGACCTCCTGCAGCAGGGGCCTTATGCAGTACGTGTGGGAGACAACACTAATAGTCACATGTGCACACTCTGAGGATGGGTGGGGGGGAGGAGAGGGGGTGTCCATCAAACATCAAGAGACTGACCTAAAAAAAATTTTTTTTAAGTGTAATGATTTATTGGGCGAATCTCATGATTTTTTTTGGGGGGGGGGGGTTTCAACTCATTCATTTTGATCTCTTGTAGTGCCTTTCTTTATTCATTATCCCGTTTCTGAATAGAAAACTTTTGTATGAAGTTGGAGCCTATTAAAGGAGAGGTTTTGTTTGGTTTTGTTCTTGTTTTGAGTTTTAAATTAACTTTAAAAAAAATTGCATACAAGACTAAACCCCAGAAACTGAACACCAAAAGTTTATGTGAAAAATGTTCTAATAAACAAAATGTAGGGCTTGTAATGAAATGATCTCTCAAAATTTATTTTAGTGCAGACACTATCGTAATACAGACTGTTAGCATATAAGAAAAGCCCCACATTCAGTGGCACAACTACTATCTGTATGTGTGGTACATTTCTACTTTGTTCCTCGCTTACCAGAGGAAAAATTGCTCACGGATATTTCTTTTTAAATTAATTATTCCTCTGCATTGTATGGTTACCGGCAGAGGCAGGTCAGAGCCATGCAGCTTGCACTTGAAGGACAAGATAATATATATTTTTTTATTATTAATTATTATTTTCTTGGTTCTCAGAATGGCAGAAGTTCAACCAACAGCCTTGGACTAACTCTTAAGAAAGCTGTCTCCTTCACAGTTAACTTTATACTTACAGTGGGCAGTTTCACTAAGCCCTCAGTTATTGAAACGAATTGTCAATAGGTAACTACTAAGCAAATATGAGAAAACTCAGAAATCCAGAGTTAAAGATACACTAAACTCACAGGGTTATTATAAACCAGGGTTCGACTTGCAACACCAAGATGCATTTGAATGCAAAGAAATGCACAATTAAATGAGCCCAAACCATGAACTCTCTCTCTGTTGCTCCACCCAAGCTTTCCTGTTGCTTGGACCAAGCTTTTGGTTGCTGGGAGAGGTTTCAAAAAAAAAAAAATCACCACCTCGCAAAACTCTCTTGCGACTCCGTTCCAACCAGCTGTGTGAGAAACGGACGACTTGGCAGAAATCACCGTTGTGTTCCATAAAAGGATCGTGCCAATAACATCATGTGATTTCTTGCTATTCCCCTCCTCTCCCTCTAGCATTGACTTGCAGTCAGTGCACAAAGAGTGGGAAGAATTCAAACATTCATTAGAAACCACTAGAATTACCCCAGATGCTCAGATGAAACAATCTATACTTTAATAATAAAAACTACTTTATTAAAAAGGCTTCTGCTGGATTCAAAGTAACTCAAAGGAAACGGGTAGCCAGGAGCTCCCCAGAGACCCTGGAGCTGTGGTGACATTTGTTACATAGACACAAGGTAGGGGATGATTTTTGTTTTATCCTTTGACCTGGGTGTATGCAAAGTGTGAATGAACTCTACCCTGACAGCTAGTGATGAGCGGGGGGGGGGGGGAAGAGGAGGAATTTTCAGGACCAGGCTGTATTTACATGAACACACCCACTCTGCCCAGATACCTAGCAGACAGAGCTGTGTAATATTGCCCAAGTGATCAGTTTTGGCTGATGTTGGGTTACAAATCACTTGAGTATTGAATTCAGGGGTCATGGGATGTTGTTATCCTGATTGTGTGAGTAAAGGGCAGCAGAACTGTGCTGAGCTAGTCCTGATTGGGGGGGTGGGGTCACCCTTAACTCAACTGAACCCACTAAGAGGGCCGGCTCTAGGCACCAGCGCTCTAAGCGTGTGCTTGGGGCAGCACTTTCCAAGGGGTGGCACTCCAGGCCCCCCCCCTTTTTTTGTTTTTTGCTTGGGGCGCAAAAAGCCGGGAGCCAGCCCTGAACCAAGATGTTCCCTGTCAGCGGAGGCTTTCAGGAGCTGGAACTGACACTGCAGTTCTGGCTGCAGTGGCTAGATGGCGCTCATGGCAGCCTGAGTCGCACAGGCTGGGCTGCAGTTCAGGCTGCCCGGCCGCTGGAGAGCCGGAGCATCATCCCCGGAACTGAGCCCGGCTGCGGGGGCGAGAGGGGCTCAGCTCCGGGGGATGATGCTCGGGCTCCAGCGGCCGGGCAGCCTGAACTGCAGCCCAGCCTGGGTGTGAGGAGCCGGGGAGGGAGGGAGGGAAGTGGAGCTGGGATGCAGGGAGGGGGGAGGGGTCCTGCTGCCGCTGCTGCTCTGAGTCTCCCCAGGGCGGCGCAGTGTTTCCCCGCCCGAGGGGGCTGTGCAGGGCGCCGCCGGGCTGGGCAGGGGGCGCGGATCCCGGCTCGCGCGCTGACAGGGCAAGTGGCTGGGCAGCCCGAGCTGCCAGGGAGCTGCCGCCGCCCCCTCCTGCCCCCGGACCCAGCTCGCTGCGCACCTCCCCCGCCTCAGCCCCGCGCTGCCTGCCCTGGGTGGGGAGAGGCAGAGCCCGGCTCCGAGTGGGGCAGCGGGGGATACTGCCCCGCCAGGGGACCCCCGCAGCTCAGGCACCTGGGGGGTCAGTGTCTGTCCTCTCGGCTCTGCCTGCAGGGGGCTGGGGAAGCAGCTGTCAGCGCCTGCCCCTCTCACCCCTTGCACCCCCCATCCCGCTCGCAGCCCCTCCACTTGTACCTCCCCCCATCGCTCCTTCGCCGCACCCCTTCCCCTTGTACTCTCCCTTCACCCGCACCTCTCTCCTTGTACCCTCCCCCAGCCCTCTCCTCCCGCACCTCCCCCCTTTCCCTACACCTCTTCTCTCGCAACCCTCCTGATACCCCCTCTCCTCCTCCACCCTCCTCTGCGAGTACATCACACCCTGCTTCTCTGCCAGTGTAGAGCCCCCAAGCACCCCCACACCCGCTCCTCTGCCTGAGGCCTCTTTACTAGATCCCCATCCCTTTCCAGGTACAAGGTTTGAGGGTTAGTTCCCTATGCCTTCCATGTGCATTTGGAGCACTAAAGATGGGGTTGCGGGGGACGGGGGGGGTGAGATTTATACTAAAGTGAAATAAAAATAGGAGAAACGGTTTGATCCCCACTGCAAGTGTAAACGGGGATTGCTGTGGTGAAAGAGGAGGTCACGTTTGGGGGGGGGAGCCCAGGGCTGGGGCGGCAGGGCGTGCAGGTGGGAGGGGAAGAGAGAGCCCAGGGCTGGGGTGGCAGGGGGTGGGGGGTACAGCCCAGGGCTGGGGTGGGGGGGGGGCAGCCAAAAATTTTTTTGCTTGGGGCGGCAAAATACCTAGAGCTGGCCCTGGCAGTGTTACAATTAGTATTTCCAACCTGTCACTTATTCCGGGATAGAACTTGGTTTGGTATCCAGTCACAACTCAGGATTCCTTAATACTATTCTCTAATTTCTCTTTTCAGCCTCAGACTGAATCTTGGCCATACAGATGGTCAGAACTTCAATCTTCTGATGTTACAGTCATAAAAAAATTAGGTTCACCCTAAATTCCAGTTTAGCAGTGCAAAGGTATTATTAATGTTATTTCTAACTATCCACAGGGGAAATTTTATTCTGGTGACATAATGTAAAAAGTAATTATTATTTGTGACATTTACTACAGTTCACACAAAAGCAAGATCAAGTCTTTTCAAAATCACTCTTGTATTCAGGTCATTTGAAGTACCAGAATATTTGAATCTTCGGGTACTGCCAGTTCTACCTCAGTAGCAATGTGGCTGTTTCTTTAAGAGGGGATTCTTACTCACAGGGTTTGCAATTACCGCCATTTACAAGTTCCCCTGTTACTTTCACTTTCAAACTCAGTAAATCCTGCAAGAAGAAAGCACGTTTATCCGTGTGGAACAACAACAGGATTCTTTAAAAAAAAAAAACTGCTAGAAAAGGCTTTGATCAAACTGCAGCTATTTTATATCCAGTAGTAGCTGGGCATCTTGATGAAATGAAATAATTGATATTTTAAGGACTATCTCGACAAAGCATGAGGATTTCAGAAGGACAGACCGCACCCTAACCACCATGAAACGTCTCGGAGGGATCAATCAGGTAGGTGAACTTTGGCTGCTTGACTTTATAGTATTCAGGGCTTTTTCTTGGACAGATTGTTAATAACACAAAGATTTGATAATCCCATGAGAATTTGTTTTGCTCTTTATGGAAACAGTCCCTCATACAGTATGTACATTCAAAATACATACCCTCAAACTACATTTCACATCAGCTTCCTAGCACTGCTGGATTTTTACAGTACATTCAATAAGTAATTTGTTTCCTCTGTTACTGTGTTTCATTCAAGAACCCTGGGCCCAATTCAGTTTTTAGTGATGTTAAGGGGAGATTTGTAACAAAGTAACTTCCTGTATTTAGAATATAGGAAGAAACATAGGGCTGCAAACTCAGCTGCAATCAGTATAGTTTCCTGGCCTGCTTGTAGTCAGTAGTTTTCGACCTGACTGGGGGGCTGAGTCCTTTTGCTTCTGATACTTTAAAGGAAAAAAAGTCCAATTTTGTCCAGAATCAATGGAAACAAATTACAGCCTTTATTCATTTTGAGATCAGAGGGAATTCAGCATGTGCCTAAAATGAAGCACCCTTTGAAATGTATTGCTGAATATCTTGGTATTGGTCTTCTGTATGCATGTCAAGTGATCCACAACAACCACGGAGTGATCAGTTTGTACACATTGCATTGTTATCCTGTGATAAATTAATGTTGCCTCCTATCTTTGTGGCCATAGAGCTGTAGAAGGGTGGCCAGCAGGGGTGATTTTTATGGTCCTGTGTTTAGGGAAGATTCGATGGCATAATGGCAAGAAAGGCCCTTGTAACAAACTGTGAGACAAGTTATTCCCTGTGCGAAAAGCCGTCAGTGGGGAGAATTCATGAGGATATCTCTGGACATGATTTAGAAAGGGGAAAATATTTTTCTTCAAAAAAATTGTATGATATTTGTTTGTTTGATTTAAAATGTTTATGGATCTTTCCTTTTTATAAAAAAACAGCTTGAAGTCATTTGGAAAAAATGGACACACACACTTTAATTTTGGGGGAGTGGGTTTTGGGACTTTCCCATTTTCTCGCTCTCACTTTTTTTCTTTTCTTTTTTTTTTTTTTAAAGAAATGATGCAGGAGAAACATAATAGCAATAATAAAAATAAATCTTTTCATTCCTTTTAGTTTGAACTTGTCATTTGAAATTTACTTGAAATAAAATTCATTTTGAAATATTTATTTTTAAATTAAATCGAAAGAAAGCGTTTTTGGTTATTTCTGCATTGTTCTGAATGCCATTTTTTTTCATTTATCGTATAATGAAATATATTGAACTAATCAAGTGGTGTCAATTTTCTCTCATAATTTTATCATGAGTCTTGAAATATTTGATATTTTCCTTAAAACCCCAACTGTTCTTGTCCTGTGATTATGAGAGAATTTCAGTTTTAATTTTTAAAGAAAGTTTCTAGCCCTTGTGATTGCAGAAAAAAGCTTAAGAATATGACCTGAGTGTGACCTAAAATCTCAGATACCAAAAGGCAAATTAAAAAAAAAAAAAACATGTATTTTTTTGTCCGTGTGGAAGAACAGAGATCCATGAATGAGGAGATCTCCTACATGAGCAGAGATCTGGATTTTGTTACATGTTTTGTACAGTGCCTCGCTCAATGGGGTCCTGATCAATGACTGGTGCCTACATGTTATGGCAATAAAAACAAAATATCATAACATGTTCTATTCCTATATATTTCCCACCTGCTATGTTTTATATACAGCATATTCAACTTTACCTATTACATTGGCTTATTATTTCCCATGATGGGAACAGAAAAATCTGTGTCTTAGGCTAGGTCTACACTACCCGCCTGAATCAGCGGGTAGAAATCGATCTCTCGGGGATCGAATTATCGCGTCTCGTGGGGACGCGACAATCGATCCCTGAATCGACGCTCTTACTCCACCAGCGGAGGTGGGAGTAAGCGCCGTCGACTGGGAGCCGCGGAGGTCGATTTTTGCCACCGTCCTCACAGCGGGGTAAGTCGGCTCTGATACGTCGAATTCAGCTACGCAACTTGCGTAGCTGAATCGGAGTATAAACCCCCCCCCCCCCCCCGTAGTGAAGACCTGCCCTGAGAGAGAGAGGGAGTTATGGGATTGTTGTGAAGAAAAAATTCTAAAGCTGTCACTTTAATTACAAAATGGAAATATCCTGACACCTACTATTTTAGGGTCAGATTATTTAAACCTCTCAGTCTTGGTCTAACCTTGCTGCCCGTTGGTCATTTCAAGTTTTCCCGTTGACTTCAGTGGGACACAATTAGGCCAGTGCTCAGTGATTTTCAAAATCCTGCCCTTAATTCATATTCAGGGGAGTTCATTCTCTCTCTCTCTCTCTCTCTCTTTTGCGGCGGGGTGTGTGTGTGTCATGGGACATTAATATCATTTTACACTGATCTGATCTTTTTTTTGCAGATTACAGGACGACTGCTGTCACTGCATAATATGCAAATGCATTCATATAACAATGAGTTTATACCTATTTTTATTTAATGTG
Source organism: Terrapene triunguis (assembly GCF_002925995.2). Taxonomy (NCBI): domain Eukaryota; kingdom Metazoa; phylum Chordata; order Testudines; family Emydidae; genus Terrapene; species Terrapene triunguis. The sequence goes on from NW_020698706.1 coordinate 13,990, forward strand.
TCCTTTGCAATCTTCTATTCCTCAAACTCTAATATCCAGCTTGTCCTAATCACTGCAGCCTACTCATTAAGTTTTACTGTTGTTGTGTTCTTTTTACTCTTCCTGTTATCTAGATGACGTTTCAATGAAGATGACGGTTCTCTCATTCTGCCACAGCTCCGGATTCAGCTCCTCTCTGCCTGGTTTTATTATTTATTTCATAACTGTTTATGTTCACAAGTTGGAACCAGGTAGGAATCCTCACGGCCTCTGCTGCTTCCTATAGGTTTTTGTTTCGGCCCCAGGCCTGCAATGCCTTACAAATGGGCTGAACTTTATGCACTGTGAGCAGTCCCATGGAAGTCAGTGGAAGTAATCCCAGTGTGTAAATGTAAGCACAGAGCAGGAACAGGGCCTTACTTGTTGTTTTTAGCTGTGTTTCTGTTGTTGCTGGACTATTTGATCTGACCTTGGGGTAATTTGCAGTCTGTTTGTTCATACATGTATTTTGTAAAGATTGCCAAGAAGGCCCAGCTGATTGGATGGACACTCTTTTACTGCAGAGTAATACAAACCTAAACCATTACAATTATTAGGTTTTATATTTATAAAAAGAGCCCATCACTCTCTCTTTAGTTGCAAATACAAAGGTGAATGGACCAATAGCAGTTTGGTTGGTGGTTGGTTTTGCTTGGTTTGTTTTAAAAACACCTTCCAGCCTTCCGGACTAATAACTCCCCAACACACCTTATCTCAATTACATCCTCTTCCATCCATCCCCTTCCCGACGGAGAATGGACTCTAGATGCACCAGACCAATGGGGTGTTATAGAGCTGAGGATCCTTCACTGAAAGCTTCCCACCACCATTCTTCTCCCACTAAAACCAGTGGGACTGTAAGACGGAGCATCCCAGCTGCTCTCTGCCACTATTGTAGTATCACATGAGGAGAGAGGTGGCAGCCTGGTCCTAAACCATTTAGTGCTTCATGTGTCAAAAACCAAACACCTTGAATTGCACCAGAAATATACTGGGAGCCAGAGCAGATCCCAGCGCTAGGGTCACAGAATTCTGTTTGAAGAGCACAGATAAGGAAACAGGAGGTGACAGTCTGCAGGAGCTGCCAACTAGTCCTCAGGTGATAACGGGATTCCCACACCGCAAACCTGAGCGCCGAAAGCTGGCAAGGCCCTGAGGTGCTGATCCAAATCCCAGTGATTTCAATGGGGTCTTTTCATTGATGTCAGCAGGATTGCGATCAGTCCCCAGCCACTTAAAATTTCCTCCACTTTCTTTCCCTAGTTTACCAGGCCTAATCCTACTCTCTATGCAGAGCATGCTACTGCCAGGGGCAGCAGAATTGAGGGGGCAGATGTAAAATATTTTTTCTCTTTGAATTACATTTCTTTTGTGTCCTAGTCAGGGCTGGATATAGGGACAGGTGACTGTCTGGGGTGCTGGGCTTCGGGGGTGCCAGGCTCGGGGTGCTGTTTTTGTTGTTAGCGATAAAAGGGAAAATAGACTGTTTGACGTAAAATGCCCCTAAATCTGGCCCTGTTAACATTCTAAGTCTGTCACATACTGTAACGCTATTTAATACTTGTCCACCCAGTGTTGGTGCACAGTTAAATTTCTTGATGTTAGTACATTTCGGTTATTCTTAAAACTAAAAAGTTTCTAGAAGATTTACAGATCCTAGCATGCACATTTATCATCTTATGGGACAGAGATAAAATGTGCATCAAAGTCATGAAATGAGTTACTACAAATGTGGTAAAAAAATAAGGTATTCAAAGATTTAACAAATGGAGGGTGGGGGTGGGTGGGGGGATGCCAAAGATGTTTCTTTCCTGGGGCACAATTTGATGTAGGGCCAGCCCTGGTCCTGGTACATTTAACAACACAGTGTACGATGATTAGACCTGCTCGTGCTGTCACTGACCTTGTCAATGATCATGTTTTGTTACCCTGCTCCCCAGGATGAGCACTGAGAATATGTCAGCATTTATTTATATATATATGTATGTATGTGAATAACAATTACACATATTTTTCTTGAAAAATCCATATGTAAATCCATAACACAGAGTGTTCATTCACAGAGCACTTCTCCCTGATGTTCTAGTGATCAGCATTTGGTGCTGTCATTGCCATAGTCTGGATTCGATTCCCGGTGAGGGAAGGCTCTGTCTTTGCCATAGAGAAATTCTATGGCCTATGTTATGCAGGTCAGACCAGGTGATCACAAAGGTCCCTTCTGGCCTTTGAATCTATGAAATAGCTCCATGAAATATAAAATACATAAAACTGGACCTGTCTTGTGTGTACCACTGATTAAATGTACATGATTTTCTCTCTGAGTTTATTTTCTTTGTCTCCTGGTACATTCCACAGCACAATTTAAAGTGGTTGGACCTGACCACCCTGTCACTGCCATTGTGGGTGAAGAGATTGTGTTACCCTGTCACCTGTCCCCTAGGATGAGTGCTGAGAAGATGGAGGTGACATGGTTCCGGTCCCAGATCTCCCCATTTGTTCATCACTATAGTGATGGAAAAGACCAATATGGGCAGCAGATACCAGAATATCAGGGGAGGACAGAGCTTTTGAAAGATGGTCTCACCAATGGGAGTGTTGCCTTGAGAATTTTCAGTATCAGACTCTCTGATGAAGGACAGTATCACTGTTTAGTTCTAGACGGTATGTTTTATGAAGAAGCACTACTGGAACTAAAGGTGGCAGGTCAGTATCTTGTGTCTGTATTTCTCTCTGGGATGGCTCTGAGTGATTTGAAGGGCTCATCAACTCTGGGGTTTATTTTGCACTAACTGCAACACTTTTTAATAAAAATGGGCTGTGTCCACATGATGCAAATCTTCTTCCAAAATAACTGTCCAGTTAATGCAAATTGGATAATCCACTTTAAAAGCTATACAAATTCCCTGTGCATGGCCAGGCTTTAGGACCTGTGCCATCGGCACCTTCTTTATAACAGTGCATGCCTCCATAGCAACAGCCCTGATGGCTGAGCTACCAACACCAGGTTGGTGAGTTACTGACCGGTATCAATCAGGGATGGAGACATTCCAGGTGGTGATGGCCACGTGCTTCTCCACACAGAGGGGAGCTCTCATGTTGGTGTGATGCTGCTGGAGCTGCAGGGTGAGCTCTGCACAGATTTCTAGGAAAGTGCTCCTTGTCATCCGGCCATTCTGCCTCCATTGCTGGTCATCCCAGGACCACATCATGAGCCTTTCCTACCAGTCAGTGCTGCCTTCCTGAGCTCACAACGCAGTGCTCAGTCAAGCAAAGCTGCTCCAAGAAATATTTTTGTCTACAATTACCTGTTAAGTTGCTTCCTCCTTCTTCTCCTCCTCTCTACCGAAATCGTTGCAGTAGCTTGGTGTCAGACTCCCAAAGCCACCGGGTTATGTGATCACAAATACATGTGCAACAGCCTCTGTGTGTTAATGAGTGCCTGGACAATGGCCCACAGCATGTTCCCGCCGTGCTGGCTGACAGCAGTTTGAAAATTTATACTGACTCACAAAAAACAGAAGAATCACATGATGTGTGAAGAGAATTCATGAGAATTTGCTACTGTGACCCCAAATTACAGAATTCTGGTGGCTTCTGGTAGGTATCTCTCAGTGCACCAGGACAGAAATCCCAGAATGCATAAAGCCCAGCAGCAGGACAACCCAGAACGTTGAGTGCCTATTCCAAAATGTCTCTGCCCTGTTAATACACTAATTCAAAGGAAAATAGGTAAAAGACAGCCATGGGGACACAATTATTATGTAACAGTTAATGTTCACAAACCTAATTTAAATAAAAAAAGTAGACAAGCCCTCATTCATTTCCTCACAAGAACTCCAGTGTGTCACTTTTGAAAATAGGACTTAAGTTCCTAAGTCAGATAACTTTGACTATTTTACTCATGGTCTGTTGCTGAGGCAGAATTCTTGTACCAAACGTGAAGACAATTGGAGAAAGGGCTCTTGAATTATTGTGCCTTCTTCATCAATAGTCCTCTAACTATTTTGTCACTTTCAGGGTATGGAGGAAGAGAGTCAAATAGAGAAATAACACCCGATTTTCTGTTTTCACAAAGTTAAAATGTAATGCTCAGGACATTTGTAATGTAAAACTACAAATTTTAGTTTCCTGAGGTAATCAGCCCTAAATGAAAATACCCTTCCAACACTAAATGAAGGGACAGACCTTTATAGTGGGACAAACTTGCGCAGTCTTCACTTTAACTTGGAATTAGTTATACAAAGAAGTCACATCTGTGCTGGCCAGGAATGCCCATTCAATATGGGCACTAGATACTCCACATCTGAAAAAGAGAACCTAGTGATCTGCTGGCCCTGGGACACTCTGGTATCACCTTCATTCTGCTGAAGGCTACATAAAACTTTGAGGAGGAAGAATTGATCCTGTGGCAGGCTAGTCTTCACTGATTTTCACCAATCATGAGGCAGTTCAAGATGGTTATGCTCAAGGGGATGTCCAGAAATTTCTCCCCTTCTGCTCTGATATTGTATTTGCAGGGCCAGGTAGACTAGACTGATTATGATCATAGAGGAGACATTTCACCTGAAGGTTCATTTGAAATACAAAGTTTATTTCTCTTTTTTTAATCTGCTAAACTAAATTATCAATTAGAGGGGTTCATATAATCCAGAAATGCTGTTCTGTGCTCTATGTGGATCCTGGGATGGAACAACACTGAGGAGAAAGGTTTCCCTACAGCTCCATGAAATAATTACACTTTCTTGTTCATATAGTTTCCTGAGTCCATGAGCATTGGGAATAAAGGGGAAGTTTAAATTCTTATCCTCAAGGCTCAATATGTGCATAAATCAACATGGATTTATTCATTTGTCTCTAGCTTCAGGCTCTGCTCCTCATATCTTTGTTGAGGATTACCAGGATGGAGGGATCCGAGTGGTGTGCCGATCAGCTGGATGGTACCCAGAGCCCAAAGTGCTGTGGAGAGATCTCAAGGGACAGCCCTTACCTTCATCCTCTCAGACAAATTCCCGAGAAGCCAGCAGACTGTATAAAACAGAAACTTCTATCATTCTAACAGAAAATTCAAATCAGAACTTGTCCTGTTTGGTCAGGAACACTCGCCTCAGCCTAGAAAAGGAATCATTATTTTATATATCAGGTCAGTAACCATCAAAAACCACACACTGAACAGCAACAGGAAAAAAAAAAAGATGACAACCCTGGTATTGGCCACTGTCTGAAGACAGGATATTGGGGTAGATGGACCTTTGGTCTGACCCAGTGTGGCCGTTCTTCAGTTCTAACCCACTGATTAGCTGTGTTAAAACTAATCAATAGCAATGAAGGCTAAAGTGTGTATTTTAAACAAAACAAAAAAAATAGCAAGAAACCCAGTTAGTTAAGGATGTGATTTCCTCCCTCCCGCCGCCCCCAAAGTACCTTGAATGTTAATAGGACTTGTACACATCAATAATTTAGCCTTGTCTACATTAGGAAGATTTTTGCCAGGATATCTCTACCGGCAAAACACACAACTATACTGGCAAAACTGCACTTTTGCTGGTATAGCTTATGCCGGTTTCCCAAACTGACAAACTATATCCATGTGTAAGTGCAGGTTTTTCAGTATAACTTTGACTGTACTAGGGCTTTTGTCAGCCTAATGATGTTGATAAAAATTCACATCCCCAACTGATATAGCTGTGCTGGCAAAAAGTTTTTTCTATTGTAGACTAGACCAGGGATTGGCAACCTATGGCACGCGTGCCAAAGGCGGCATGCGAGCTGATTTTCAGTGGCACTCACACTGCCTGGGTCCTGGCCACTGGTCTGTGGTCTCTGCATTTTAATTTAATTTTAAATGAAATGAAGCTTCTTAAACATTTTCAAAACCTTATTTACTTTACAATAGTTTAGTTATATATTCTAGACTCATAGAAAGAGACCTAAAAATGTGAAAATGTATTACTGGCATGCGAAACCTTAAATCAGAGTGAATAAATGAAGACTCGGCACAGCACTTCTGAAAGGTTGCTGACCCCTGGACTAGACATTAGGCACTTTTGAAATTCCCACTGTGATGGGTTCCCCGTGGTTGCCAACTGAAGCTCAGGTACAGCTGAGCCCTCTGTTATACCAGCCTGGGCTCCTTCTCACATTGTACTGCTGTGACAAGCTGCAAACCACTCCTGGTCCTGCACTTCCACCAGCATCCACACAGGCAGGGAAACACCCAGCTGCAGTCACCTGAGTGCTTTACCTAAGCCGCTCATGGATCAACAATAGAGGCACCAGCCAATTTCCCAGATTCCCAACCCTGCATCCCTACTGGAGTTTAAACCCAGAATTCTACCATCTTGCACTGCACAGGGGTCAGTACGGTGCAAGCTCATTTAAATTAATCCACTCCCCCCTCAGTGTGGGGAAGATATGCAACAGCCTTTGTTAACCGAGCTAAGATTTTTCCCAAACTCTTCAATCACAAACACACTGGTTAAGATAAAACATAAAACAAGTTTATTAACTACAGAAAGATTTTAAGTGATAGCAACCAAAACAAATCAGGTTACTCAGGAAATTAAACAACAACAAAAAAATTACCCAGTTTGCCCCACCTCTGTGTGGAGAGGAGTATACACGAAACCTTTAACTGAGCTGAGATTTTTCCCAAACACTTCACTCATACCACACTGTTTTAGGTAAAAAATGTATAATAGATTTATTAACTACAGAAAGATAAATTTTAAGTGATTAGAAGTGATAGCAAACAGATCAAAGTAGATCACCTAGCAAATAAACAAAAACACAATCTAAGCCTAATATACTACACAGGATTTGAATCAAGCAGTGTCGATAATACCATCAGGTTTCCATACACAGGCTAGAAATCTTTAGCCTGGGATCAGTACTTCCCCCAGTTCAATCTTTGTTCCTCCAGAGTTGATTTGCAGAGGGAGTGAGGACCTTGGTGATGTCACGCCCCATCTTTTATAGTCTTTCCATATGGTGAGAGCCCCTTTGTTTCAAGCTAAGTTCCCAGCCCAGTTTGTGGAAAAATGCAGGTACCAAAATGGAGTTCAGTATCACGTGGTCTGGTCGCATGCCCCTGCATGCTTGATGAGTCATAGCAGCCATCATCCATAATCTGGCTGAAGCATACACAGTTGAGGATAAGCCTTTTCCGTGGTCCATTGTCTTAGCTGATGGGCCATTAGCACTGTCTAGCTTCTTCATTGTACCTGAAAGGCCAGTTGTGGATGTTTCCAACTTTATAACATCTTTCAGTAACACACATATAACTTTACATACAATGACAATACATACAATACAACAAGATATTAATGTTCAAAGATCAAGACTTAGAAAGGTACCTTACAAGGCATACTTTGTACAAAACTTATCATAATTATAGGACAGTGGTGAATATGGGGATATGGAGTGTCACACCCACCCATACTGTATAGACTGAAGAATAATCAGACCAATCTAGTTACTTTACTTCTCTACCAGAAATGATGAGGGAATTGACCTGTCTGAAGAATGTGTTCTGTTCCATTTGCTTTCTTTGATTTAGGAGATTTTGAATCTCTCACTCTAATCCTTTAACTGTATTTGAGTGAACAGTAAAAGGAAGGCACAGTAGACAAACAGCCAGACATCCTCCCCACTCTTACATAGATGTATGATTGTTAGATAATCCTTTGATCATTTTGGGCTGAGGGAACAGCACTTAACTCTGTTGCAAGGCTCACTCCCCCATGGAAATCCTTGGCCCACTGAAGTCAATGGCAAAACTTTTATGGAGTTCAGTGGAACCAAAATATCACCACCATCATCTATCCTTTCTTAAATCCCTGACTGCAAATAGTGATGATCACTGCTCACCATCTGCCTAGCCATTCTCAGGTTGCATTGTTGCAGAGATGTCTTTTGAGGAGAGACCGAAAGCAGGACAAGATATTGGCTTTACAGATTTTTGATTGGCATTTTCCCCCTTCTTAAGGGGCGGTTTGTGTGAAAGCACAAAATACCTTGTTGAAGAAGTAGAAAATTGGAAGTTGGCATCACTGGTGAAGTAAACAGGGAATCAATCTGGTGGTGATATACTGAAGTGGGGCTAACCTGGAGAGCTTTGTAAGTGAGGACAAGAAATTTGTGTCTGATGCATTGGAAGAGGGGAGCCAATGGAGGGATTTAAAGAGGCCGATAATATAGTCAGAGTGACAACAACTTAGCAGAGGTATTTTACATCAATTTGATTTGGAGGGTAACACTGAGTCCTGGGAGGAGGAGATCAAAGCAGTGAAGATGTGGGATGATCGAGGTTCAGACCAGAGTTTGGGAAGTGTGGGCAGAGAGAAAAGTTCAGACTTCCTATACAACGTCTCCAACCTGGGAGACGTTGTATAGGAAGAAGGGTGAGATTTAGACCTTAGGTTTAAACAGGAGGATCACAGTAGTTTCCTGCACAATAAGTTTGGATGAATTGTGATTATGATTCATTGAAAGATTTGGGGGGTGATAGTGGATTGACAAGCAATTTTTCGGACAACCTGGCAATTTCTGTGTTCTTTAACATTGATAGCCTTGCTCACCCCTGGCATAACACCACTCTGATCAACGACTTTAACTCTGAAGCACTCTGACTCATGGTCGCTACTATTGCTAATAGCAGTATTACGTTAAAGAGAGGAAAGGACTTGTCCAAGGTCACACAGCAGGTCACCAGCAAATCTTGGACTAGAACTCCAGTCTCACAAATCCCATCCTACTGCCCAGGGGACTGGAGAATGTTGCCTCTCATTGCAAATCAAACCAGGTTCACTTATACACCGATGTACAAATTTGATGGCTGTCTTGGTTGGAGTCATTTTTAACATTGGTTTCCTGTGTTTTATGCAGTGCCTTTATTTTAGACAAGTCCCACTGGGGGTGTTATGTGAAATGGAGTCATTTGATTTTTGTCACTGCTTACAGAGTAATATGAGTCCCTCTGGGATTTTGTTTTTCAGCTCCCTTTTTCCCAAAGGTGAATCTCTGGATGGTGGCTCTGGGTGTGATCCTGGTGGTTTTGCTTGGTTCCTTTGCCCTTAATGCTTATCTCTTCAAGATCAAAGGTAACTTTAGGAGCAGGAAATACAGTGTAATTCACAAGAGATTTTCTTCAAAGAAATGAGCACAGTGAAAGATTTGACACTGGGCCAGGTGTGATGGGAAGCATCTGATTGCACCACCGCCAGCAGCACAGGGAAGGAAATATTACTAAGGTTCCCCTTTGGTTCGGGGGAGAGGTGGAGTAATAATCTGCACCAGCTCCTGGCTCCAGGCACAGAGAACATCTTCCCCAGTACTTGACTGCAGCATTGTAGGGTGGAGTGAAAGCTCTGTCCACTGCTCTTTGTCCATTCAGCACCCACCTTTGCAGTGGTGCGTATTGTGCCAGCAGAGCCTCCCCCAATCCAATGCACATGGCAAGGATCCAGGGAGCCCATGCATGGGACTAAAGAGTTTCATTTCCCCCTTACTCCCTTGTGTCAGGCTGTTGCGCAAGATACAATCTTGTCCTAAATGCAACAGCCCATGACATTTCCATGTATGGTAGGGGTGGGGTGGGGGATGGAATTGGAAGGAGGAGAAAATTGGGCAATGGGGCTGAACCAGAGAGACCCAGATCAAAGCTGTGTGTTCTGCATCCTGCTCAGTCTTCTGTCTCCCAGTTCTCTGGGGTCACTTATGTCTGTCTCTGGTCTCACTTCCCACATGACGCTGCAAAACCTGATAGATATACTTAAAATCAGTTTTTGCTAATAAAGTGCAGTTCACCCTCATGCTACATTGGTGCTCCCTGTGCAATAGCCAGTAGGGTAAGTAAATAAATGTGTTCTTAAATGAGGAAAAGAAATCACAGCCATTTGGTAAGTCTCTGGGTGTGATCTTCCTCTTTCCATAAGTCAATTTTTTGTACACGGTTGTGTCCCCATAGCACTGGTGGTGTTTTCCTGTTCTAATAGAAGATTTACTATTCTTTTTAAAATAGGGTAAGCCTAAATATGAGGAAATTGCACATCAGAGGGTGACAAGAAAACCTTATGAGCAACAACAAAAAAGGGGGCTTTGTACAGAAATGACCTCTTAGGTCAGATGATCTGCTGGTATAAAGCAAAATCATGCTATTGAAATCAATGGAGCTTAATTAATTTCCACAAGTCCAGACCCGCAAAGGGACTTGGGTGTTCCAACACTGAACATCACAACACCAAACTTTTAGATGCCTAGAAAATCAGTGGAACACCACTGTGATCCACATAGCCCCTCTGCAATGATGTGGAGAGAGATGCACGTTAGAATGGGATCCATAAAAGCACGCTAGGTGGGGAGCCAGCTAAGACAGCCAATGGCAGAGGGGTGCATCCTAAGCCCCTCCCTTCTCACAGAGTTTGGTGCCTAAATCCAGGCTGCTGGGAGGTGCCTAGCTCTGCTTCCTGGCCACATCCACGAACCCCTGTCCTGGAGTCAGGCTGCTTAGGCTCCAAAGCCATTTCTCGTGACAGTGAGCGAGATGCCTGCCTAGCTCACTTTGGCAGAACACAGTCAAAAAAGGCTGAGCTCTCTGTGTAGCCTAATGCCCAGGAGCCAAATGAATTATACTGAGCACCTGCCGAGAGACAGTCCAAGAGCGCTGAAAGGAAGCTCTGACTCAGAGGTTGTGTGGCTCAACACAAACTGTTTTGGCTCTGACAGCTGAGTACTCACCCCGGCCCTGTGAGTTTAAATCCGATCATGGATAGAAATTGGAAGGTGCCTTAATATAATAGGGGGGTTTATTTTGTGGAAAATGTAATCTGAGTACAGCAGATACTCAGAGGTTGCTCTGATATTTTTGAAGAGAAAATAAATTCCACGTGTAAATGCTCGTTGGGGAGGAGTGGGAATTAGGGAGCAGAGGAGCAAAGGAAAGAGGTTTGGAGCTGCAGTGAGGGAAGAAGGGGCTATGGAAAGGGGATTAAACTCACTGACTAAAATCTTTCTTAATGCACTTGCCTTATGGTATCTTGTACCCTTCTGGAATGACACGTTGGAAAACCAGGGAATACAGAGTTGAGGTATTTGCCCTCATGACCTTTACTCTGCCCCCTCTGGTGCTGGCAATAGCCACTGGACATTATCTGCATGCGCTCTAGCTGCATTCACTGATAGGTGCAGCTGTACTGAAGGGTGGAGGGGATCCATGGGAGCAGCTTGGCAGAGCTGTGATTGTGATCTGAGGTGAACTGCATGGACTGTGCCCCTTGGGAGAAGAGGGGGAGGGATGAGCCACTGTCCTTGACCCCTTTGTGTGTATTTGTGTACCCCAAATAATAAATACTAATAATAAAACAAAACTGTAAAAGGACAAAAAATGCCACCATGGTTAGACAACAGAATAAATGAAGTGGTTAGAGCCAAAAACACATCCTTTAAAAACTGGAAGTCAAATCTTACTGAGGAAAATAGAAAGAAACAGAAACTCTGGCAAGTCCAGTGTAAAAGGATAATTAGGCAGCCCAAGAAAGAATTTGAAGAGCAACTAGCCAAAGATGCAAAAACATTTCCAAGTACATAAGAAGAAAGAAGCCTGCCAAACAGTCAGTGCGACCACTGAACAACTGAGGTGATAAAGGAGCACTCAAAGAAGACAAGACCATTGCAGAGAATCTAAATGAGTTCTTTGCATCCATCTTCACAGGAGAGGATGTGAGGTATATTCCCACACCTGAGCCATTCTTATTAGGTGACATATCTGAATAAATGTCTCAGATTGAGGTGTCAATAGAGGAGATTTGGGGGGGAAATGATAAAATAAACAGTAAGTCCCCAGGACTTAGGTGATATTACCCAAGAGTTCTGAAGAAACTCAGGTATGAAATTTCCAAACTACTAACTGTGGTATATAACTTATCACTTAAATGAATCTCTGTACCAGATAGCTAATGTAATGTTGATTTTTTTTAAAAAGGCTCCAAAGCAATCCTGGCAATTACAGGCTGGTACACCTAACTTCAGAATCAGACAGTTTGGTTGAAGTTATAGTAAAGAACAGAGCTATCAGACACATAGATGAACATGATATGTTGGGGAAGAGTGGGCATGGCTTTTGTAAAGGGAAATCATTCCTCACCAATCTACTAGAATTCATTGAGGGTGTCAAGAAACATGTGGACAAGGGTGATCCAGTGGATATAATGTACTTGTACTTTCAGAAAGCTGTTAACAAGGTCCCTCACCAAAGACCCTTAAGAATAGGAAGCAGTCATGGGATAAGAGGGAAGGTCCTTTCATGGATCAGTAACTGGTTCAAAGAAAGGAAACAAAGGGTAGGAATAAATGGTCAGTTTTCACAGGAGAGAGGTAAATAGCGGGGTCCTCCAGGGATCTGTACTGGGACCAGTGCTGTTCAACATATTCATAAAGGATCTGGAAAAAAGGGTAAACAGTGAGGTGGCAAAGTTTACAGAGAATACAAAATTACTCAATATAGTTAAGTCCAAAGCTTCTGCAAAGATTTCCAAAGGAATCTCACAAAATACAACCTAGGGAAATACAACCTAGATGGTTCTCCTATAAGGTGGGTGTATAACTGGTTGGATAACGGCTCCCAGAGAGTAGTTATCAATGGTTCACAGTCAATCTGGAAAGGAATAATGAGTGGGGTCCCTCAGGCATCAATTCTGGGTCCATTTCTGTTCAATATCTTAATCAGTGATTTAGATGATGGCATAGAGAATATACTTATAACGTTTGCGGATGATACCAAGATGGGAGGGGTTGCAAGTGCTTTAGAGGATAGGATGAAAATTCAAAATGATCTGGACAAACTTGAGAAATGGTTTGAAGTAAATAGGATGAAATTCAATAAGGACAAATGCAAAATACTCCACTTAGGAAGGAACAATCAGCTGAACACATACAAAATGGGAAACGACTGCCTACGAAGGAGTACTGCGGAAAGTGATCTGGGGCTCATAGTGGACCACAAGCTAAATGAGAGTCAACAGTGTAACACTGTTGCAAAAGAAGCAAACATCATTCTGGGATGTATTAGCAGGAGAGTTGTAAGCAAGACACAAGAAGTAATTCTTTTGCTCTACTCTGCGCTGATTGGGCCTCGACTGGAGACTTGTGTCCAGTTCTGGGCACCACATTTCAGGAAGGATGTGGACAAATGGGAGAAAGTTCAGAGAAAAGCAACAAAAATTATTGAAGGTTTAGAAAACATGACCTATGAGGGAAGATTGAAGAAACTGGGTTTGTTTAGTCTGGAAAAGAGAAGACGGAGAGGGGAATCATAACAGTTTTCAAGTACATAAAAGGTTGTTAAAGGGGGGGGGGGGAAATTGGTCATCTTAACCTCTGAGAATAGGACAAGAAGCAATGGGCTTAAATTGCAGCAAGGGAGGTTTAGGTTGGACATTAGGAAAAACTTCCTGTCAGGGTGATTAGGCACTGGAATAAATTGCCTAGGGAGGTTGTGGAATCTCCAACATTGGCGATTTTTAGGAGCAGGTTAGACAAACACCTGTCAGGGATGGTCTATAATACTTATTCCTGCCATGAGTGCAGGGGACTGGACTAGATGACCTCTCGACGTCCCTTCCAGTCCTATGATTCTATCAAAATTGTGTGACTGGGCAACAAAATGGCAGATGCAATTCAATGTATATAAATGCAAATCAATGCACATTGGAAAACATAATCCCAACTATACATACAGAATGATGGGATCTAAACTAGCTATTACCACTCAAGGATGAGATCTTGCAGTCATTGTGGATAGTTCTCTGAAAACATCCACTCAATGTGCAATGGCGGGGAAAAAAGCTAACACAATGTTGGAAATCATTAGGAAAGGGAGAGATAATAAGACAGAAAATATCACAATGCCGCTATGTAAATCCATGGTAAATTTTGAATAGTGCAGGCAGTTCTGGTTGCCCTGTCTCAAAATAGACATATTAGAATTGGAAAGGGTACAGGGAAGGTCAAACAAAAATGATTAGGCGTATGGAACAGCTTCCATATGAGGAGAGACTAAAAAGACTGGGATGGTTCAGCTTGGAAAAGAGATGACTAAGATGGGATATGATAGAGGTCTATGAAATCATAACTGGTGTGGAGAAAGGGAATATGGAAGTGTTCTTTACCCCTTCACATAACATAAGAACCAGAGT
>NW_020698706.1:68196-92123 GCF_002925995.2 Terrapene triunguis
TGGGGGAGGGGGAAACACCTCTGCAACATTCCCCATCCTGCTCACTTCTTTCAACCTTGCGCTTCTACCCTCAGCACTCCACATGGCCCAGTGCAAAGCCCAGCCCTACTGCAGGTGTTTCCCCCAAACTATGGACTCTATACCACATACCCTACCTCACTCTGACTGCAGTCCAGGAGGCAGCCAGCTTTTATTGTGTAAGACAAAGGTAACAGCTAGCAGTGACACAGATCTTTAGATGGTTGCCCACTGCCCAGTCATGCTATCAAGTATTAGGGGGTAGCCATGTTAGTCTGTATCCACAAAAACAACAAGGAGTCCGGTGGCACCTTAAAGACTAACAGATTTATTTGGGCACAAGCTTTCGTGGGTAAAAAACCCATTTCTTCAGATGCATGGCATCCCAATCTGTTAGTCTTTAAGGTACCACTGGACTCCTTGTTGCAGTCATACTATGTTATCGCTTCAAAATCACTGTACAAACATTAAACAAATTGAATCTAAAGCCTTTCAACTTTTGAATGACTAGAAGTTGACAAAACAGAGCTAGTCCCTGTTGTGTTCTCTGCCCCCCAGAACAAAAAGATTTCATTGAAAATCAGCATCTTAAAAGACCCATTAACGATCTTTCAAAAGAACAGTCCAACCAAGGCTGCTGTAGTGACACCCATCAGGTCTGGGGGTTGTTTCCTAGTCTGGTGTAAAATGGAGGATCAAGCAGACTGCAGACCTCGCTTCTTTTTTCCCCTTAAAGTGCTCAGCATTTAGGGGAGGAAAGTGAATGAGATTTTGCTTATACCGGGTAGTCAGTTCATCTGAGCATGCTCAGTACATCTGCTGAAGCCACTGCCCTTCACCCTGCCCTTATTAGCCATAAGATTCTGCTGACTGCTTTTGACAGTGGCAAAGGGGGCAAAAGTGGCAAAGGGGGCGAATCAGAGCAGGGGGGTGGCCAGGGTCTGAGCAGGGGGTGAAAATTTACTGGTCTGGGGGGTCAAGCAGCTGGAGGCAGCAGTAGGAGAGGGGCTAAAGGGCAAAATCTGGAATGGGGGGGAGAAGGCAGAGTTAAGCCCAGGAGTGAGGCGCTGGCAGAGGGTGTCAGAGGGCAAAACCCTGGCACAAGCAGGGGCACGGGTTAGCAATTACCCCATTGGCACTGAGACACCAGTGCTTTGCAAAATAGTTTGTTGGGGGAGGGGGGGCAAGAGGCTTTTTTATTTGAGCAAAGTGGCTTTTTTGTATAGTCACACGAACTGAGCATGCTCAGTAACATCTACCGAAGCCACTGCCCTTCACCCTGCCCTTATTAGCCATAAGATTCTGCTGACTGCTATTTACAGGGGTTAAAAAGTGGCAAAGGGGGCGAATCGGAGCAGGGGGGCGGCCAGGGTCTGAGCAGGGGGCGGAAATTGACTGGTCAGGGGGGTCAAGCAGCTGGAGGCAGCATTAGGAGAGGGGCTAAAGGGCAAAATCAGGGCTGGGTGGGGAGGAGCAGGAGTTAAGCTCCGGGTGAGGCGCTGGCAGAGCGTGTCAGAGGGCAAAACCCGGCACAGGCAGGGGTAGAGGGGGTAATAGGGTTACCATATTTGAACTTTCAAAAAAGAGGACACTCCGGGGGGGGTGTAGCCCCGCCCCCTAGCCACTCCCTCCCAATTCCCGCCCCCCTGACTGCCCCCCACAGAACCCCCAACCCATCCAACCCTCCCTGCTCCTTGTCCCCTGATCGCCCCTTCCCGGGACCCCTGCCCCTAATCACCCCCCGGGACCCCACCCCTTATCTAAGCCTCCCTTATCTTTGTTCCCAACTGCCCCCTCCTGAGACCCCCCCACCCTACCTGTCCCCTGACTGTTCTGACTCCTATCCACACCCCTGCCCCCACCAGATCCCCGGGACTCCCACGCCTATCCAACCGCTGCCTGTTCCCTGACTGCCCCCCGCCCGAACCTCCAACCCATCTAACCCTCCCTGTCCCCTGACTGCCCCAATCCCTCTCCACACCCGTGCCCCCGGACAGGCCACCTGTAGCGGCACAAACAGCTCCTGCTCCCGTTTTGCTACCGGCGTGCTGAAGCTGCAGGGGAGGGAGGGGGAAGCGGGGGAGGGGCTTTTGCTGCCGGAGCGACCCCAAGTGAGCGGTTCAATCCGGCGCGGCTGCCCTGTCAGCCGCTTTTGGGTCTTTAGATAGCCGTCCGGGGGGAAATCCCGGACATTTTTAGCTTTTTACAAATTCCCCCCGGACGGCTATTTAAAGACCCAAAAGCCGGACATGTCCGGGGAAACCCAGACGGATGGTAACCCTAGGGGGTAACAGTTACCCCCCATGGCATTGAGACACCAGTGTTTGCAAAAATGGTGGGGGGCAAAGCATCTTTTTCATTTCCCCTCTCACAGACAGCACCTCTCAGCATCGGCTTCCCTGGGCTGGGTTCTTAAAGGCACAGGCATCCCAATGCCTAGTCAATGAAGCTCCTCTTTGTCTGATCTAACCTACTGAGGCTATGTCTACACTACAAAGTTCAAAGCGCTGCTGTGGGTGCCAGGGCTCCTGGTAATCCACCTTGACGAGGGGATTAGCTCCGAGCACTGGGAGCTGAGCCTGTCCACACTAGCACTTTAAAGCGCTCAAACTTGCTGTGCTGGGGGGGGGTGATTTTTCACACCCCTGAGCCAGCAAGTTAGAGCGCTTTAACTTGCCAGTATAGATAATCCCTGAGACTTAATTCAGTTAAACATTTTACACATATCCCCTCATAAACAAAGAAGCCCTTATCACTGTATCTGATTGCATAGAGTCTCCGAGCAGTTTCCTAAATTGTCTTATCTGCTGCTGGGATTCCCTGAATTCCCTGAATTTTTAAATTTATTTTTTTCTTCTCATTTTACAGCTAACTGAATTTCTGGCCTAGTGTCAAAACTTTGTTTTGAGTCAATCCACCAATGGGGATTGCATTTTTGCAACTGTTATTTTGCCTCTCAGTCCAGCCCTTAGTGTTTTTCCGCATGCCATTGTGTACAACTTGATTCTCAAATATTCAATACAGACAGTATACTATCTCCTATAACGTCTTTCTCCCTGGAAAAAAAATCTATTGTAATTTTTGCAGAAAATTAGAACAGCCATTGTGGGTCAGACCAATAGTCCGCCTAATCTAGTATCCTGTCTTGTGACAGTGGCCAATGCCAGGTGCTTCTAAGGGAATGATCAGACCAGGCAATGACTCAGTGAACCATCCCATTGTCCACTCCCAGCATCTGGCGGTCAAAGGACAGTTTAGGGACATGCAGAGCATGGGTCTGCATCCCTGATTATCTTGGCTAATAGCCAATGTACTTATCCTGAGGGACTGATCTAATTCTTTGTTCAACCCATTCATAGTTTTGCCTTTCAAAATGTAATGAACACACATCTACAACCCCAAGATACCTTCACAACCACAAGAATTCTAAAATCATGAGTTATAGACCCTCGAGTCAAGAAATTTTAATAAATAAATGATATTTTTTTTATGTGCCTCTTTGGTCCTGGGCCTGTAGGGTGCAGTAAGGCCAGTTCCAATGCCTTGAGCTTAAACACCTGAATGATTCTTAGGCCTGATCTACACTACGAGTTTAGGTCGAATTTAGCAGCGTTAAATAGAATTAAGCCTGGACACGTCCACACGACGAAGCACTTTTTTTCGACTTAAACCCTTTAAACCGGTTTCTTTACTCCACCTCCGACAAGGAGATTAGCGCTAAAATCAGCCTTTGCGGGTCGGATTTGGGGTAGTGTGGATGGAATTCGAAGTTATTAGCCTCCGGGAGCTATCCCAGAGTGCTTCATTGTGACCGCTCTGGACAGCACTCTCAACTCAGATGCACTGACCAGGTAGACAGGAAAAGCCCCGCGAACTTTTGAATTTCATTTCCTGTTTGCCCAGCGTGGAGAGCACAGGTAACAATGATGGAGTCCCAGGATCGCAAAAGAGCTCCAGCATGGACAGAACGGGAGGTACGGGATCTGCTCGCCATATGGGGAGACGAATCAGTGCTAGCTGAACTCCGTAGCAGTAAACGAAATGGCAAAATATTAAAAATAGTCTCAAAGGCCATGAAGGACAGAGGCCATAACAGGGACGCACAGCAGTGCCGTGTGAAAATTAAGGAGCTAAGGCAAGCCTACCACAAAGCCAGAGAGGCAAATGGAAGGTCCGGGGCAGAGCCGCAAACATGCAGCTTCTCCGCGGAGCTGCATGCGATGCTAGGGGGTGCAGCCACCACTACCCCAACCATGTGCTTTGACTCCATCAATGGAGAATCACGCAACAGGGAAGCGGGTTCGGGGTACGAGGAAGATGATGATGAAGACAACGAAGATAGCTCACAGCAAGGAAGTGGAGAAACCGGTTTCCCCAACAGCCAGGATATGTTTATCACCCTGGACCTGGAAACAGTAACCCCCGAACTCACCCAAGGCGTGCTCCCAGACTCTGAGGGCACACAAGGGACTTCTGGTGAGTGTACCTTTTTAAATATTACACATGGTTTAAAAGCAAGCGTGTTTAATGATTAATGATTAATTTGCCCTGGCAATCGCGGCCAGTACAGCTACTGGAAAAGTCTGTTAACGTGTATGGGGATGGAGCGGAAATCCTCCAGGGACATCTCCAGAAAGCTCTCCTTCATGTACTCCCAAAGCCTTTGCAAAAGGTTTCTGGGGAGGGCTGCCTTATCCCGTCCACCATGGTAGGACACTTTACCACGCCAGGCCAGTAGCACGTATTCTGGAATCATCGCATAACAAAGCATGGCAGCGTATGGTCCCGGTGTTTGCTGGCATGCAGACAACATCCATTCCTTATCGCTCTTTGTTATCCTCAGAAGAGTGATATCATTCACGGTCACCTGGTTGAAATGGGGTGATTTTATTAAGGGGACATTCAGAGGTGCCCCTTCCTGCTCTGCTGAACAGAAATGTTCCCCGCTGTTAGCCACGCGGTGGGGGGAGGGGTGGAGTGATCATCCCAGAGAATTGGGTGTGTGTGTGTGGGGGGGGGGGGGGGTAGTTGGGTTTGTCCTGCATGTTAACCCGGAAACCGCAGCCCCTCCTTTTACATTGCAAACCCATTTTAAATGGCCAACCCAACGGGTGCTTGGTATGGGAAATGAGGGCGCTACTGTTTGAAACCATTCCCACATGTTAAGAAGGTTAAAAAAGCCAAAAGACTGTGGCTTACCATGGCTCCCTGCAAGCCGAAATCTGTTGCCTGGCACTGCGTGAGTGATCTCTCACACCAAACTGGCAGGCCCTCAATATAAGAGGAAAAATGCGACCTTGTAACGAAAGCACATGTGCTGTGTAATGTGAACAGCAAAATTTAACGTGAAAGAGTGTACCCATTATTCTCTAAAATGTGTCTTTTTTAACCACCTCTCCCTTCTCCTCCACCACCTGCAAATGTTTCTCCTTCACAGAGGCTAGTGAAGATTACAAGGAGAAAATGGCGGACTCGGGATGATATGTTCTCGGAGCTCCAGATGTCCTCCCACGCTGACAGAACACAGCAGAATGCGTGGAGGCAGTCAATGTCAGAGTGCAAAAAAGCACAATATGAACGAGAGGAGAGGTGGCGGGCTGAATCGTGGGCTGAAGAGAGCAAGTGGCGGGCTGAAGAGGATAGATGGCATCAGCTTGCTTACAGAAGGCAAGAGTCGATGCTCCGGCTGCTGGAGCATCAAACTGATATGCTCCAGCGTATGGTTGAGCTGCAAGAAAGGCAGCAAGAGCAGAGACTGCCGCTACAGCCCCTGTATAACCAACAGCCCTCCTTCCCAAGTCCCATTGCCTCCTCACTCAGACGCCCAAGAAGACGGTCGGGGGGCCTCCGGCCACCCAGTCACTCCACCCCAGATGATTGCCCGAGCATCGGAAGGCTGGCCTTCAATAAGTGCTAAAGTTTTAAAGTTTTAAACTGCAGTGTGTCCTTTTCCTTCCCTCCTCCCCCACCCATCCTGGGCTACCTTGGCAGTTATCCCCCTAGTTGTGTGATGAATTAATAAAGAATGCATGAATGTGAAGTAACAATGACTTTATTGCCTCTGCAAGCAGTGCTCGAAGGGGGGAGGGGAGGGTGGGATGGTTAGTTTACAGGGAAGTAGAGTGAACCGGGGCGGGGGGCGGAGGGTTCATCAAGGAGAAACAAACAGAAGTTTCACACCGTAGCCTGGCCAGTCACAAAACTCATTTTCAAAGCTTCCCTGATGCGCACCATGCCCTGCTGTACTCTTCTAACCGCCCTGGTGTCTGGCTGTGCGTAATCAGCGGCCAGGCGATTTGCCTCAACCTCCCACCCCGCCATAGATGTCTCCCCCTTACTCTCACAGATATTGTGGAGCGCACAGCAAGCAGCAATAACAATTGGAATATTGGCTTCGCTGAGGTCTATCCGAGTCAGTAAACTGCACCAGCGCGCTTTTAAACGTCCAAATGCACATTCCACCACCATTAGGCACTTGCTCAGCCTATAGTTGAACAGGTCCTGACTACTGTACAGGCTGCCTGTGTATGGCTTCATGAGCCATGGCATTAAGGGGTAGGCTGGGTCCCCAAGGATAACGATAGGCATTTCAACATCCCCAACGCTTATTTTCTGGTCTGGGAAGAAAGTCCCTTCCTCCAGCTTTTGAAACAGACCAGAGTTCCTGAAGACACGAGCATCATGTACCTTTCCCGGCCATCCCACGTTGATGTTGGTGAAACGTCCCTTGTGATCCACCAGTGCTTGCAGCAGCATTTAAATGTAACCCTTGCGGTTTATGTACTCGGTGGCTTGGTGCTCCGGTGACAAGATAGGGATATGGGTTCCATCTATCGCCCCACCACAGTCTGGGAATCCCATTGCAGCAAAGCCATCCACTATGGCCTGCACGTTTCCCAGAGTCACTACCCTTGATATCACCAGGTCTTTGATTGCGATGGCTACTTGGATCACAGAAGCCCCCACAGTAGATTTGCCCACTCCAAATTGATTCCCGGCTGACCGGTAGCTGTCTGGCGTTGCAAGCTTGCACAGGGCTATCGCCACTTGCTTCTCAACTGTGAGGGCTGCTCTCATCCTGGTATTCTGGCGCTTCAGGGCAGGGGAAAGCAAGTCACAAAGTTCCATGAAAGTGCCCTTACGCATGCAAAAGTTTCGCAGCCACTGGGAATCGTCCCAAACCTGCAACATGATGCTGTCCCACCAATCTGTGCTTGTCTCCTGGGCCCAGAATTGGCGTTCCACGCCATGAACCTGCCCCAGTAACACCATGATTTGCACATTGCTGGGGCCTGTACTTTGTGAGAGGTCTATGTCCATGTCAATTTCCTCATCACTCTCGTCGCCGTGCTGCAATCGCTGCCATTGCCTCCTCGCCTGGTTTTGCTTTGGCATGTTCTGGCTCTGTATATAGTCCAGGACAATGCGCGTGGTGTTCATAGTGCTCATAATTGCCGCCGTGATCTGAGCGGGCTCCATGATCCCAGTACTATGGTGTCTGGACTGAAAAAAGGCGCGAAACTATTGTCTGACATAGGGAGGGAGGGGCAAGTGACGACATGGCTTACAGGTACAGGGAATTAAAATCAACAAAGGTGGCTGTGCATCAGGGAGAAACACAAACAACTGTCACACAGAATGCCCCCCCCCCCCAAGATTGAACTCAAAATCCTGGGTTTAGCAGGCCGTTGATTTCACGGAGGGAGGGGGAAGCAAATGAATAAAGAACAAATCTGGTCCATCTATTTTTTACATCTTAAGCTGGCAGCAGACGGTGCAGCATGACTGATAGCCATCAGCATCTTCTGGGTGCTTGGCAGAAGATGCTGTACTAGGACTGCTAGCCATCATCGTCAAGATGGTTCAATAGGACTGCCGGTAGGACTGAGTCTCCAGGAGACAAAACATGTCTGCCCAGGTGCCTCTGATTGAACTCACTGAGGAATATGATGACGATGGATACCAGTCATAATACACCATCTACTGCCAAAAGGCAAGGAGCTGCTGCTGTATAGCAATGCAGCCCCAAGTCTGCCAGCACCCAGATAGCCGATGACGGCTATCAGTCATACTGCACCGTCTACTGCCAAAAGGCAATTAGCTGCTGCTGTGTAGCAATGCAGTACCACGTCTGCCAGCACCCAGATGACATATGGTGAGGGTGAGCTGAGCTGAGCTGAGCGGGCTCCATGCTTGCCGTGGTATGTTGTCTGCACAGGTAACCCAGGTAAAAAGGCGTGAATCGATTGTCTGCTGTTGCTCTGACGGAGGGGAGGGGCCTGACGACATGTACCCAGAACCCCCCGTGACACTGTTTTTGCATCTTCAAGCATTGGGATCTCAACCCAGAATTCCAATGGGCGGCGGAGACTGCGGGAACTGTGGGATAGCTACCCACAGTGCAACGCTCCGGAAGTCGACGCTAGCCTTGGTACTATGGACACGGTCCACCGACTTAATGCACTTAGAGCATTTTATGTGGGGACACACACAATAGACTGTATAAAACCGATTTCTATGAAACCGGCTTCTATAAATTCGACCTAATTTCGTAGTGTAGACATACCCTTAGTCTATCCTCATACTTTCCTGTTACTTGTCCCAAATATTTAATATACCTAAGGCCATATCTACACTTTACGTGTGGTTAACTCAAGTTATGTCAGCATAGAGTCACTACGGTTACTATGTCACTTGTGTGCATGCCTCCTGGCCTCCTTGCCTCAGCAGTCAGAGTACTCACCAGAAGCACTTGTATAGATTCAGAGTGAGGTGCACCATGAATAGATCCCACTATATTTTGGGAAGCTTTGGTTTGGCAGTGTATGCTGGGTACCAAATAGGTCAGACGAGGGTGGATGTGGCCATGGGATCCAACTTCTTAGAATGCATTGTTAACTATCCACTAATTTTATATGTATCCCATACATATATGTATACATAATGTTTACACCTTTTTTTCTAAACCCACAAACCTGCCTGGCCCGCCTCACTGCCTGCCATCTCACACAGACTCATGGAGCTTGCATGGCTCTGCATTATTGTCATGAGCGTTTGCACCCAAAGATGCATGCTCCTTTACTATTTGCAGATCAGCAAACCTACATGTGCGGTGTGACATTATACTCTACATTCTTTATGAAAATATGCTTATGATATGAATATGACATAGTTAATATATACTTTATGCAAGATGGCTGATGTGGGGTATCATTGCAAAACTTAAGACCTATTGACTGTGTTTATCCAACCTGTATGCATGTAACATTTGTATCTGAGACTAGAAATATTGACCATGTCTCTGTATTTCAAATGTGCTCTGTTGGATGAGGCCAGCCAATGTTAGTGGCTTACTGAAGGAATGCACAAAGACATAAAGATTACCCCAGGAACTGTGCCTCTGAATGATAGTGCTATACAATGGGGACTACTTGACCAAGATCAAATACCTCTACACAGTGGGTGCTGTTTGACCCAGGTCACAGCACAAGAGCCTTCCAGAAATTGGGGGGAAGAAAGAAAAGGTGGACAATGACAGCCTACAAGAACAACCGGAAACACCTGAGGTATAAAGACTGAACAGTGAGAAGTGACTGTCCCAGCAATCTGGATGATGGGAAGACAGACACTTCAGCTCAGCTCAGCATACTGAGAACGAGAAGGATCTGACATTATCAACCAGTGAAGAATAATCCAGGTGTGTATAATATATCTTGTGTCCCCATTATGCAGGCATAGACCTTTTTCTCACCGCTAATAAAACTAATGAAAACAACACAAGACAAGTTAAGTTTTAACAGTGAAGACAAAGGCTAAAGAAAATGTCTCAAAAATTAAATGAGAGAGCAATGAGGTGACACGTGAGTACCACAGTTCTGAGTGTAATTTTTGTGGTGATCCCTCTTTGCTCCTTATGTGTGTGTAACAGTGACAGAAGTGGAAGTCTGTATAAAGCACAATGGTCGATTTTCTGCCTATGAGCTTGCTTTCCAAAGGAATTAAGTATTTCACATACTACTTATAATGTTTTTCACTACTCTCAATGTTTTGTGTGCATTCATTTTTTTAATTAATAGACTGTATGACCTACTATGCAGTGGAAAGGGACTAATAAAGATTTCTTTTTAAATGTTCAGACTTTCATTAAGGTTTTTCATGCAATAGCCATGAAATTCCACTCGCAAAATATTTTTTAAACAGTCCTGAAAATACAGGAATGTGGGGTTGGTTCTCCCTTCTCCAAAAATGAGTTTGTTATCAAGTGTTTGTCTAATGGGTATTTTGAGGATGGCGACTAAGCATCTTGTCATACAGCGAAAGTGTCAGTTAAGCTTTCTTGAGTAATAAACATGTACATAAGCTTGTGACACTGGTCCTAAACCATGGTGGATTTGATTTAAATCAAAGTGATTTAAATCATAATTTAAATCATTAGTCAGGAAGACTCGATTTAATCATGGTTTTCTAGATAAAAGTGCATTCTTGTTGGTTGTTATAGCCTTAATACATATTCTTCACAACTCAGACTTAGATATGTTTCAGTTTCATTTCTAGAAGGTACACACTATACATTTTTAAACAGTGATTTACTGTATTTAGAAAACTTTTAAGAGTAGTTTTACAGCTATATCAGAAAATGAATGTGTGACTTTCTATACTTTGGGGGAGTGTACCCCATGTTCATCATTTTCATATAATTGTGATCTTACATATAAAGCATGCCATGTAAGGTATCAGGGGAGAGGGTTAGGGTTAGGGTTACACACCAAACCTGTCCAAAGGAAAGTTTTTGGCATACCTTTGTTCCTTTCAGCTTAACCTAGAGATGTGCAAAACATTGGGACTACAACGTAGCTTCATCAACCCATACCATCCACAAACCAATGGACTAGCTGAAAACACAAACAAATCCATCAAAAGGTAATTTTAGGGCAGGGAAAATTACAGTATTAATAGAAAGGAGAATGCACTATGACAGAAGCTACAAATTGCTTCAAATGTTTAGTACATTGAAATTCATCTTGTCTTTTATTTCAAGTAAAAGGAATTATCCCACTGCACTAGGATGGCCTCTTTACGCCTTTTCGATTGCATACAATTTCTCTCAGTAAAGACAGTCCTTTCCCCTTCCCCCACAAATAATCCATCCCCATTTTTTACAGAGCATTGCACAAGTTGGTTGATGACAGTGCGACTAATTGGGATGAATTTCTTAGTGACGTATTTTCTTTGAGAACAAAACCGAACATGACAACCAAATTGTCACCCTATCGACTACTGTATGGCTTTGAGGCAAGATTCCCAGACCAAGTCTCAGACAACTACACGGTAAGTGTCCTTCAGCTTTCAGGTGCATATGTTATTCTGCGATTGTTCTTTTTACAAACACAACTCCTTCTCCATTTGTTTCCAAAGCCAACAGATTTTGAGGAATCTGATGAAGAATACTACAAAGAGTACATCATGAAAATTGAAGCTAGACGTGGTGCTGAAACTAAACTGGCTATTAGTAATATTTCAAAAGCATAAGAAAAGCAACAAATACAGTATGCCAAAACTAAGACTCGTAAACATGGGGAAATAACATTCAAGATCGGTGACACTATCATGTTACTGAATACGAGAAGGAAAACAAGAAAGGGAGGGTAGCTACAACCTACCTACGTGGGACCATACAAAACTGCCGCTGTAGAGGGCAAAAGAGTAAAATTAGAAAACAAGTTAGGGAAAGGTTTAGCAAAGTTGTACAGTATCTCCCAACTAAAAGTATTTAAAAAGCCTCCAAAATTAGGTGAGGAAAACATATCACAGAGAAACATGGAAAAGGAAACTGCTGTGGATGACACTGTGAAAACCTCAGAGGTAGGAGAAATGAGAGGCAATGTATCGAACAAGCCTCACAACAGCCAAGTGGAGGTCACACACACGGAAGAGGAGTGTGTAGTGTCAAGAGGTTCCAGCGGTCATCCAGGTGATTTTGATGCCATGGTTATGGAGGCTGATGAAGACAGAGAATGGTTTCTCAAAGGTGTTGCTTACCACACAGTTGTTTTTAAAGAATTTGTTGACACACTTCCATTTATCAAGCATGTCAATAGTTTCCATGTAGGAATGGAATATTTGTTTGCAAAAATCATTTCTCTATCTCTTTTGTACACTACACCACACAAGAGAGGTGGGAGGCACACCAACTTCTATCTAACACCTGGTGATAGATCCAGAGGGGTGAAAAGACCCCAGCCCACCCCCCCAGCCTCCTGCCCAGCCTAACCCCTGCACCCCCCCAGCCCCCTGAGCCCCTGGCCCTGTCCTGACCCTGTCCTGACCCTACACTCCCCTCACACCTCCTCAGCACCCCCCCACACACCCCCAGCCCCCTTCCCTGATCCTTGCACCCCGCACACCTCCCCAGCCCCCTGCCCTGACTCCTGCATCCCCCTCACACCTCCCCAGCCCCCTGCACCCCCTCTCACCCCCTCAGACACCCCCAGCCCTGACCCCTGCACCCCTACACCTCCCTCACACACCCCAGCCCCTGCCCTGAAACCTGCACCCCCCCACACACACCCAGGCCCCTGCCCTGACTCCTGCACCCCGCCACATCCTCACCCCCATCCTGAGAACCAAACAGGAGCTGCCCGAGGTAAGCGCTCCACACCCCAACCTCCTGCCCCAACCCTGAGCCCCCTCCCTCGCCCTAGCTCCTGGCCAGACCCCGCACCTGAACATTTTTTTACAATATTTGGAAAGATCATTAAGTGGTCTGTTGAGATTCTCTATGATATTCAAGTGGTCTGTGGAAAAATAAGTTAGACTACAAAAACAATCAAGGTACCTCACTTTATTTTCATTTACTTGCTATTACTTATGGGAGGAGGATGAAGAAAAAAGAATGAAAAATGGGGGTAGGGGGAGATAGGAGATAATGTTCTTTTTCTTGACTGGATCCCAAGGAGGAGCCCCAAAAATGAAGCTGAGCACAGGGCTGGGGGGCCCCTCTAACTCTAAATCCACCCCTGGCTGTCACGTCACCTGGGCTGGGGATACTGTCAGGGCCGGTGTAACCACTAGGCGAACTAGGCGACCGCTTAGGGCGCCAAGATTTGGGGGTGCCAAAAAGCGGTGCCCAAAACTTTTTTTTTACACTACAGTGGAGTCACATCTTACACGGGGGTCAGGTTCTAAAGTCACCGCGTAAGAGAAAAATTGCGTATAGTGAAAATTACCATAAAGTACAGCATACACTAGAACAGGGGTCCTCAACCTACGGCACGCAAGCCAAAGGTGACACGTGAGCTGATTTTTTTTTAATGGCAGGCTGCGGGTCCTGGCTGCCGCTGAGCCTGCTGCTGACCTGGGGTTCTGTTCACTCAGCTGGCAGCGGCCTGAGCAGGGCCAGCAGTGGGCCGGCTCCTGCCAGCCGAAGTCCCAGCCGCCAGCCCCGCTCAGGCCGCTGTCGGTCTGGGGTTCCGGCTGCCAGGAGGCTGAACAGGCTGAGCGGGGCCAGCGGCTGGGACCCCGGCTGGCAGGAGCCAGTGGATGGAACCCCAGACCGGCAGCGGGCTGAGCTGCTCAGCCCGCTGCCAGTCTGGGGTCCCGGCTGCCGGCCCTGCTCAGCCCGCTGACGATCTGGGGTTCCAGCTGCCGGCCCCTAGCCAGCCAGGGTCTTGGCCACCGTCCCTGCTCAGCTTCCTGCAGGTCTGGGTGAACGGCAGGAGGCTGAGCGGAATCGCCGGCTGGGACCCCAGCTGGCAGCTGAGTGAATGGAACCCCAGGCCAGCAGCAGGCTCAGCGGTGGCCAGGACCCACAGGCTGCCATTAAAAAAAAAAATCAGCTTGCGTGCCACCTTTGGCATGCGTGCCGTAGGTTGAGGACCCCTGTTCTAGTGTGTACTGTACTTTATGGTAATTTTCACTATACGCAATTTTCCTCTTATGCGCTGACCTTAGAACCTAATCCCCGCGTAAGATGTGACTCCACTGTATTCATTTTTGAACATTTATAATAAGCGATGCTCTGGAGGGGAGGGGGGGCGCAAGGTGGAAGTTTCGCCTAGGGTGCAAAATATCCTTGCACCGGCCCTGGATACTGTGTCAGCTGATCCCCACAGTCTCCAACCTACCTGGACAGTATAGCAGACATGGCCCTGCCCACTAGCTCCTCTCCACTCCATAGCCAACCCACCACTTTCCCTCCCTAGCCAACCCACCACTTAAGGCTTAGCCCTCTCACTTTTAAAAATGATTGCTTGCCCCTCTCCCCCCCTCAGGCTTTTCTGGCAGCCCTGTTGCCAGGTATCCAGTTGTAGATTGGAAACTCCTGTAGAAAATGGGACCGGAGTGTCCGGTTAGCAGTGCTGACTGGAAACTAAATGTCTGGTTATAGGAGTAACCACATTAGCCTCCGCTCCTCCCACTCCCAACACCCACCCCAGAGGGCTGGAAGAGAATCTGTCCTGCTGCTGCGGGAGGAGGGGCAGCTCAGTGCAGAGAGATACAAAGAGAATGGGCTAGAACCAGGTAGGTACCCGCTTAGGGTGACCAGATCGCAAGAGTGAAATATCAGGACACATTGGGCGAGCGGGGTGGGGGGAGGAGAGACGACGACAGACACAGGTGCACAGAGCCATGAGAGGGGGCCCTAGGAAGCTGCGAGAGGGGGCCCTAGGAAGCTACCAAATGCAAAATTTTACCTGAATATCGGGACAATGGTGTCCCGATTGTACATTAAGCAGATGTACGCTGCCAGGTGCAATCCCTGCTTGCTAATGTGGGTAAGTGAACTGGGCAGCAGCCTAGCAGCTGTCAGCCCCAGCCTGCCCTGTGTAGAATCAGCATGTGCAGAGGCAGGTGCCTCCTTTCCTTGGCTCTGCCATGAACATGGTGGACCAGTCTGCACACACTCTGCTGGGGAGGAGGATGCAGCCTCTGACACTTACCTCAGGGACTTGCCAGCCACTTCCTGGGAGCCACCTCAAGTAAGCACTGCCGGGAGTGGTGCTACAGCTACATAGCTGCAGCTCTGCTGCTGCAGCACCATAGTGTAGACACTTCCTACATCAATGGAAGGGGGCTTTCCATCACTCTAGTAAACCACCTCCCAGTGTGGTGGCAGCTAGGTTACTGGAAACATTCTTCTGTCGACCTAGCCGTGTCTACAACAGGATCTAGGTTGGCTTAATTACAGCACTATGTGGTGTGAAAAATTCACACCTCTAAGAGATCTAAGTCGAACTAAATTTTAAATGTAGACCAGGGCTATGCCAGAGAAAAGAAGATAAGAATGACCATACTGGGTCAGACCAAAGGTCCATCTAGCCCAGTATCCTGTCTTCCAACAGTGGCCAATGCCAGGTGCTTCAGAGGGAATGAATAGAACAGGTAGGAGTTAAGTGCCTAAATACCTTTGAGGATCTGGGCCTTAGGGAACTGATGCACAGAGAGGCTATGTGTAAAATGGGGATATTAGCACTTCCCTGCCTCAGAGGGGAGCTGTGAGGATAAATATGTTAAAGATTGTGGAGAAAGTCCAGAGAAGAGCAAAAAAATTATTAAAGGTCTAGAAAACATGACCTATGAGGGAAGATTGAAAACAATGGGCTTGTTTAGACTGGAGAAGAAAAGACTGAGAGGGGACATGATAACAGTTTTCAAGTACATAAAACATTGTTACAAGGAGCAGGGAGAAGAATTGTTTTTCTTAACCTCTGAGGAGAGGACAAGAAGCAATGGGCTTAAATTGCAGCCAAGGAGGTTTAGGTTGGACATTAGGAAAAACTTCCTAACTGTCAGAGTGGTTAAGCACTGGAATAAATTGCCTACGGCTGTTGTGGAATCTCCATCACTGGGGATTTTTAAGAGCAGGTTGCACAAACACCTGTCAGGGATGGTCTAGATAATGCTTAGTCCTGCCTTGAGTTCAGGCGACTGGACTAGATGACCTCTCGAGGTCCCTTCCAGTTCTATGATTCTATGATTGTGAGGTGCACAGATACCACAGTAATGACGGTCATAAAAATACCCATGACAGTTTACCAAATTCCAACAGGGAGCATTAATAAGGCTGTAAATCAAATTTACAATATTTTTTCCATGTGTGAGCACAATAAAGTGTTATAGTTGAAATAAACTGAAAGAAAACAAAGGAGCAGAGATTACAACCTATCTAGATTGTGATCTATTGCAACAAACATGGGCACACATTCAAGTGTCTGAGATATGCACAAATATTAGATAAACTTTCTTCTTCAGCAGTGTAATAAAGCCTCATGTCTGCCTCTGTCAGTGTGTAAATTATGGGCCATCTCCAGGCGTCATTATATGCATGGAACACCTATTGAATTCAATGAGAATTTTGCATGTGAATTCACCCCTTAATATAAAGATAAACCCAAATCTGTTGCAGTGCAGACAGGGAGAAAGGCAAGTGGCTTGGTGCTAGTCTCCCCTCCCCGAGCCCGCCCCGCTCCCTTCTCCGCAGCTTCGCCCCGAACCCTCGCTGGGAGTCCCTGCCTTTGGCCGCCAGGTTTCACACCTGCTTGGCCAGGAGCCCCCCCAGAGGGACCTGCCAGGGGGCCAGATGAGTCCCAGCAGTGCTTACCTGCTGGAGCAGCTCCCAGGAAGCATCCAGAAGGCAGGTCCCTCCCTCTGGCTCCTAGGGTCTTGTCACGTCTCTCGTGCGGGTCGGGTCGAGGGGGGCAGGGGCGGGGGGGCTCTCTGCCCGGCGCTCGCTGCCGGCGTCTACAAGCCCCGCCCCGCTGCAGCACGCAGCGGAGCGGAGACCTCCTTGCCACCTCTGTGTGCCTGGGACAGGGCTGGATTCTGCAGGTTCCTGCCTGTCGGCGGGCTGGAGCTGCCGCACCGGGAGCTCAGCTGCGCTGCCCCAGGGCCCCCCAGGAGGAGAGGTGATGGCGTCGGCGGCACCAGCTTGCCGCGGTCCCCCCGATATCAGGACAAAGTGCGTCCCGACCAATGTAAGGTCGGGACGCGGGACAAGTCCCCTAAAATCGGGACTCTCACGATAAAATTGGGACATCTGGTCACCCTATACCTGCTCTATGTGGGCAGGGGCAGGGGGGATCCTGTTTACCCCCTCCCCAGCCCTGCTGCGCTTGCAGATTACCCCTGACCCCTCCCTTGCTCCAGAGACCAACCCTAGCTCCTGCCCCACTGTGCTTTTACCCACGGCCCCTTTTACAATTATTCCCCAGGGGAGCCCACAAATATGTTTGGCGCCGGGCCCACAAAAAGTTAATCCGGCCCTGGTCCTACTTTTCTAAAAAAGGCCATCTGATGTAGCTAATTCAAGCAGAGAGCAGTCTCACATCCCTATGGTGTGAGAAACTGCTATCTGTAGGAATTAGCTTCATCCAATTGCAGTGTTACAGGTAGCACAGCCCTACAGATTGCAATTTCTTATACATGTGTGTGTGTGAAAATGCTATCTGTGGGATCAGTCTGTCTTGCCTTTAGTAAGGCTTCTGATACTGTCTCCCATGACCTTCTCATAAACAAACTATGGAAATGCAACCTAGATGGAGCTAAAATAAGACGGGTGCAAAACTAGTTAGAAAATAGTTCCGACAGTAGTTATCAGTGCTTCACAGGCTGAAAGGGCTGAGTCAAGCTGAAAGGGCAGAACAAGTGGGGTTCTCCAGGGATCAGTTCTCGATAAGTTTCTATTCCAAATGTTAATCAGTGATTGAGCTAATGGCATACAGAGCACAATTATAAAGTTTGTGAATGATAACAAGCTGCACACGTACAAAATGGGAAATAACTGCCTAGGAAGGAGTACTGCAGAAAGGGATCTGGACCACAAGCTGAATACGAGTACTCTGGAAAGGGATCTATGCAAAAAACCAGAACATCACTCTGGGATATCCGCTCTACTCTGTGCTGATTAGGCCTCAACTGGAGTATTGTGTCCAGTTCTGGGCACCACATTTCAGGAAAGATGTGGACAAATTGGAGAGAGTCCAGAGAAGAGAAAAAAACATTTAAGGTCTAGAAAACGTGACCTATGAGGGAAGTAGCATCTTTTTACAAAAGCTCTTTCTTACAATCTATAAGTATAAATAACTGCTACAGATAGCACATTTCTACACTTAGCAATTTCACATACACTATAGTGCAAGAAACTGCTACCTGTAGGCATTTGCTACATCAGGTAGCAGTTTCCTACAATAGCAGTTTCTTACAATCCAGTAACTACTACCAGTAGCACATTGCTACGCAGAGCAGTTTAATACACTACACCGGGACTGACCCCAGCGCTCGCTCCCAGCCGCATCCCAGCTGCTCCTGGGTCCTAGCGATAAACCCATCGTGCTGCAGCCCCCTGACCCAGACCCTACCCCCTGGGGACCCCTGTGATGAACTGGGACTGTTCTTAATGTGGTCTTTGAATGCTGAGTGGGGAGGTTGGCTGGGACGGTCTGCATTGACGGATGGGAGACTGGCCTTGAGGGAAGATACCTGAGCATGTAACATGAGAACCCAGGAGGGGGGTTGGAGCCAGGTGACACCTCTGCCCGGGAAACTGGACAAAGGCTGGGGGAGGAGCCGGGGGAGGCTGGGTGAGAGACACCGGAGGGAGTTAGAGTTTCAGGAGCTGGCTGGTAATGAAGAGGAGCCCGGTCGGGGCTCTGACCCCCCAACAGGGCTGTGGTGCCCCTAGGACCCCAAGATGGACCTAACTGGCGGGGCGGTCCTGTTGTCTGTACCTGCAAGACCTGTCTTGGACTGTATTCCTGTCTTCTAAATAAACCTTCTCCTTTACTGGCTGGCTGAGAGTCATGGTGAATTGCAGGAAGCCGGGGGTGCAGGGCTTTGTGTCCCCCCACACTCCGTGACAACCCCACCGTCCTTGGGCTCGCGCAGCTTCTCCCAGTGCGCTGTAGAAACTTCTCCTGTCAGCATTCAGTCTCGCTTGCAGCTCCCTGCAGGACAAACCCGGGCTCGGGCCGCTGGCTGATCAGCCTGTCTGTGGCAAACTTCTCTCTGCATCGGGCTGGCTAAGGCCTTGCTCTAACTTGCCTCTCTCTGGTCACAGGCTACTAGCACTGGTGCAAAACATCTGGTTGTCTCAGCTGGCTGGGCCAGATTTGTAGGGGAGAGAGAGAAGGAAAAGGAAAGAGAGCAGATATGGGGATGGCAAAATAGTTTAGACCACTGGGAGAGGTGAAAGTAAGCCAGTCTGGTCCAGGGGGGCACTGGCAGAGCTGGGGGGCAGCCCAGGGCTGGAATAATGGCACTATGGGTCAGGATAGGGGGCCACCTGCAGAACTGGGGGGGAGCACAGGGCTGGGATAACAGGGGGGCTGCAGGTTGGGATTGGGGGCACTGGCAAGCTGGGTGGAGGGAGGGGGAGCCCAGGGTTGGGATAGCCTCGAGAGCCATGCTCACACCATCCAGATCTGCAAGCTCTCCAGTACTGGGGGCGGAGCCTCAGGGGGTGGGGCCTTGGAAGGGGCTCTAGGGAAGGCTTGGGGTTGAGTATACAGAGTAAGCGGCAGGGTCTGGAGAAGTGGGGGGGCACCCAAGGGAGGTGGGGGTTGGGGGTGGGGCTTATGTTGGGGGAGGGGAGAGGGCCGGGGTCTGGGCAACCAGAAGAGGTTGGGGGCACGGGTTGGGGGAGGGCACCCAGCAGCTTAAGTTGGAGGTGGGAAGGGCTTGGTTGTCTGGCATGAGGGATGATGCAGACAAGTGGGGAGGGGACTCCCCTGTCTCATCCCTCACCCCGCCCCACTTCTCTCTTCCCCCCAGGAGGCCAGAAGGCTCGTGTGGTGTTTGCCAAGCTGGCCTGCAGGCAGCCCAATGTCCTCATTCTGGTGAGTGTCTCTGGGGCGAGGGGTGGGACATGGCCCTGGTGAGCACCAGGCCTGGTGGGTTAGAGCAGGGGGTGGGTCTGGGAGCCAGGGCTCCTGGGTTCTATCTCCAGCCCTGGGTGGGGTGTGTGGTCCAGTGGGCTAGAGCAAAGGGGAGCTGGGAGTCAGGACTCCTGGGTTCTCTCTGGGATCTGCCCCTTTGGCATCACAGCCCCTTGTCTCTTCCCCAGGATGAACCTACCAATAACCCGGACATCAAGTCAATCGATGCCCTGGCTGATGCCATCAATGAGTACAAAGGTGGTGAGTGATGCCAGGGGGCACTTAGACCAGGCTGGATTGGCCCATTAGTTTGGTCCAGGTCGGGGGGAGGGCATTCCATGTTGGAATTGCCCATTGGGGTGGGAGGGTAGGGGGAATTCTGGGCCGGAAGGGCCCATTGGTGCTGGCGGGGGAGGAGGGGAGAATTCCAGGTTGGAATGGCCCATTGGTCTGATCCAAGGGTTGGGGGAGGGAATTCTGGGCCAGAAGGGTCTGTTGGAATGGGGGCTCCTCCTGCTCCTCTAACCCCCTCTCCCCCCCTGCAGCTGTCATCATTGTGAGCTATGAGCCCGGCTGATCACGGAGACCAATTGCCAGCTGTGGGTGGTGGAGGAGCAGAGCGTCGAGCAGATTGACGGCGACTTCGATGACTACAAGCGCGAGGTGCTGGAGGCCCTGGGCGAGGTCATCATCAACCGGCCCTGCGAGTGAGGCAGGGGCGGGACCTCCCAAAGCTCCCCCCCAACATGGACTCCCCATTCACCCAACTGCACCTTTGCAGCAGGACTTTTGTGCAGCGGGATAGCGGAGGACGGAGGAGGCGTGGCTATAATGATGGGGTGGGGCTAAACATGTGGAGGTGGGGTGGTTTTTTTGCCACCTGCTTCCTTTCTGGGAAGGGCCACCGGTTATTTATATGAAGGGCGGGGGGGGGGGGGGGGGTTCGTATTAGAATGGTCTATTCTGGGCCAGGTGGGGAGCGGCCTGTGCCCCATTGCTGGACTTTTCTCACCACCATCCCCAGCTGCTCTGAGGATGCATCGAGCCTTGTTCTGCTTCTGTTTGACAGGATTCAATTAAAACAGGAAGGGAAAAAGTGGCTGGTGGTGGCTTTGATTGTGCGGGGGGTGCGGATTCATCATGGCCGGCGAAGTTGGGAGCAGAGGGTGTCTGTCCAGCCCACTCACTCCTTCAAGGGGGCAGAGGGGAGCTGGGGCCACTTCTGCCAACATGGCCGGTGGGGAGGGGGCGTTGGGATCAGGGTACCTGCCCTGCTGGAGTCTGGGCTGAGCCCCCACAACTTGTGACACACATGGGGCCAATGGTTGACCATGGGATGGACCCATCTGTGTTACTGCCATGGAGAGGGAAAGGCTAAACCATGTCAAATGGGGTGCAGGGTTTGGCACTCGCACCATTCACCAGCCTTTTGACTAAAGACACAGCGGAGGAGGAAAACCAGGCAAAACCTTCACTCTTTACACTTCCACTAAGGCTGTCATGTGAACGGCATCCGTTTCCCTTGAGCAGGAGAGAGTGGGCCGAGATGGGAGCAAGGCTGGAGGAGTTTAGCTGAGCTCCCATCCCGTTTGCTGGGAGACAGATGGAGCTGACCACTCACCAGAGGGGACATGAAAGCACAGCACTGAGGGACAATGCAGCTTCTCTCTGATGCGCTTGCAATGGAGAAGCATGAGCCCAGCCCGGGGGGGCTGATCAACTGCCCCACGACCTGTGTGCCAGCAGCGGGTGGTTCAGACCACCTCTCAGGTGGAAGGCTCACAGCAGAGTTGAGGAAGGAAAAGGACACATGAGGGGCGGGGGATAAAGTCATGTCCCAGGTGGGGGTTGGGATTTCACTGCAGCAAGCAGTGGGGTCTCTGGGTCCCTCTTTGACCGACCCTGCTCAGGCTATCTCTGTCCATTCGGCTGAAGGTGGGCCCGGGGTCCCAGAAACCACTGGGAGAGGCTGCCAGACAGTAGCCATTTCCTCTCCAGTTGCCAATTTTTCTCCCTTGAGTCTCCTTAAGAACCCTCAAAAGGAATGTGGGGGGAGGCTAGCCCATCCCCCTCATTTTGTACCCCCCCCTTTGGCCTAGTTTCTGACACACTGTTATGAGGTCATGGAGCTCTGGCTTGATGCTGTTTCTAACCAGACCTGAGCTTAGCCCAGGCCTCCTACTAGAATACCAGGCCTGTGTGTTTGGGCTAAGCTGGGGGGGAGTTCTCGCCCTTTCAGACCTTTTCCAGTCCACAGGGTTGGTATGGTGTCAACTAATGAACTTGTTACTCACAGGGGGCTCTGTCATAAATATAAAGGGAAGGGTAACAACCTTCCTGTATACAGTACTATAAAATCCCTCCTGGCCAGAGGCACAAAATCCTTTTACCTGTAAAGGGTTAAGAAGCTCAGGTAACCTAGCTGGCACCTGACCAAAAGGACCAATAAGGGGACAAGATACTTTCAAATTGGGGGTGGGGGGGAGGCTTTTTTTTTTTGTCTGTTGTCTGTTCTGTGTGCTTGCCGGAGACTGATCAAGAAAGCAAGCAATCCAACTCCATTAGAATTAGTAAGTACTAGCAAGGGAATGCGTTAGCTTACTTTTATTTTGGCTTGTGATTTTCTCGGTGCTGAGAGGGAGGTGTATTCCTGGTTTTCTTTTTGTAACTTTAAAGCTTTGCCCAGAGGGAAACCCTCTGTGTTTTGAATCTGATTGCCCTGTGAGATTATCTTCCATTCTAATTTCACAGAGGCGCTTATTTTACCTTTTTTCTTTCTAATAAAGTTCTGTTTTTTTAAGAATCTGATTGGGTTTTTTTAGTGCCCTAAAAAAACCCAAGGTTGGTCTGTGTTCATCTTGTTTATTCTCAAGCCTCCCCAGGAAAGGGGGTGTAGGGCTTGGGGAGATATTAGGGGGGAGTAGGAACTTCAAGTGGTCCTTTCCCTGAGTTTTGTCTAATCACTTGGTGGTGGCAGCGTTACCTAATCCTAGGTACAAGGAAGAATTTGTGCCTTGGGGAGTTTTTAACCTAAGCTGGTAGAAATAAGCTTGGGGGGGCGGGGTCTTTCATGCGGGTTCCCATGTCTGTACCCTAGAGTTCAGAGTGGGGAGGGAACCCTGACAGGCTCAATTAGGGTAAAATCAAAGGCCCAATTCTCACAACTGGCTGGACCAGAGCCCAGCCTAGCAGTGTGGAAAGGCCCCTGTGTCTTTCTCCCTAAATCAGAGTCTCTCCACCTTTCCAGGCTCCTGTACCCCTTGCAGGAGGCTGATTTGTTTTGTGTACGCTAAGTTTTATCTCACTTAAAAATGACTTGCTCACAAAATCAGACGTCTTACAGCCACTAGTACTGAAAAATTGCTTTCTCATTTTTACCATATAATTATAAAATAAGTGACTGGAATATAAATATTGTTCTTACATATCAGTATATAGAGCAGTATAAACAAGTCATTGTATGAAATGTTAGTTTGTACTGACTTGGCTAGTGCATTTCGATGTAGCCTGTTGTAAAACTAGGCCAATTTCTAGCTGAGTTGACGTACCCCCTGGAAGACATGTGTGTACCCTGAGGGGTGCGTCCCCCTGGTTGAGAACCACGGCCTTTAAGTGAACCAGTCCCTGGGAGCTGAGCCCAGGCTGGGACAAGTGTAGACACCCCCCTTGTCCCCCAGCTGCTTCCCCCTGCCAGCACATTAGCCTGGTGCCCTCGGAGCCATAGCCCCCGTGTTCAGCTCTGCCAGGCCTATTCAGCCCTCCCTTGTTGCATCCTGCTGTTACCTTGCATCTGTTGGGAGCGTGTCTGTTCCTTCAGCTGCTCTCCTTTAGCACAGGCTGGGCCATGGCCCCTTGGGGCTGTGGTGGGCACTTGCTTCTAATACACCCCATTGAGCTGATGCTGCATGGGGTGGGGCTCAGCATTAGCTGTTAAATGCTCCATGCATCAGCAACGGCAGCAGGGGTGGGGAAAAACTGAGCTGAAGATGACTGCAGCAGGGCCTCTAGGTGCTAGATATGGCAAGGGTGAGTCAAGGC
>NW_020698707.1:0-2907 GCF_002925995.2 Terrapene triunguis
TACACTGGTCTACAATTTTTGAGAAGTCGTCTGCTTCAGAGATAAAATGTGCTATTTATTATGTATTTTGATGTGCTGAATTCAAATATGACAATTAAAACAACTGATTGGCTACTGTTTCTAAGATATTTAAGTTTTTACATTTTATGTCTATGTATATTGTGTAGATAGTAGAGTTTTAATCATAAATTGTAAACCTAGGTCTTTTCATGTGTTTATGGTTGCTTTACATGATAATATTTCACCTGTCCTGTTTATGTAACACTTTAAAAATCAGCAAAAGGGTTATATAAATCAAATTTATTATGAAACAAAAGGCAAAAAACTATTCTGTACATAGTTTAGTCCTATTCAGTGTCTACTCGGCGCTTCTTGGCTTGTCTCTTGTATTCATTAAATGGAGCATCTCTTGTCACTGTCCAGCAATAGTCTGCAAGCATTGATGGGCTCCATTTGCCCTGATAGCGTTTCTCCATTGTTGCAATGTCCTGGTGAAATCGTTCGCCGTGCTCGTTGCTCACTGCTCCGCAGTTCGGTGGAAAAAAATCTAGATGAGAGTGCAAAAAATGTATCTTTAGTGACATGTTGCAACCAAGGCTTTTGTATGCCTTGAGGAGGTTTTCCACCAACAACCTGTAGTTGTCTGCCTTGTTGTTTCCGAGAAAATTTATTGCCACTAACTGGAAGGCTTTCCATGCCGTCTTTTCCTTGCCACGCAGTGCATGGTCAAATGCATCATCTCGAAGAAGTTCACGAATCTGAGGACCAACAAAGACACCTTCCTTTATCTTAGCTTCACTTAACCTTGGAAATTTTCCACGGAGGTACTTGAAAGCTGCTTGTGTTTTGTCAATGGCCTTGACAAAGTTCTTCATCAGACCCAGCTTGATGTGTAAGGGTGGTAACAAAATCTTCCTTGATTCAACAAGTGGTGGATGCTGAACACTTTTCCTCCCAGTTTCCAATGACTGTTGGAGTGGCCAATCTTTCTTGATGTAGTGGGAATCTCTTGCACGACTATCCCATTCGCAGAGAAAACAGCAGTACTTTGTGTATCCAGTCTGCAGACCAAGCAAGAGAGCAACAACCTTCAAATCGCCACAAAACTGCCACTGATGTTGGTCATAGTTTATGCACCTCAAAAGTTGTTTCATGTTGTCATAGGTTTCCTTCATGTGGACTGCATGACCAACTGGAATTGATGGCAAAACATTGCCATTATGCAGTAAAACAGCTTTAAGACTCGTCTTCGATGAATCAATGAACAGTCTCCACTCATCTGGATCGTGAACGATGTTGAGGGCTGCCATCACACCATCGATGTTGTTGCAGGCTACAAGATCACCTTCCATGAAGAAGAATGGGACAAGATCCTTTTGACGGTCACGGAACATGGAAACCCTAACATCACCTGCCAGGAGATTCCACTGCTGTAGTCTGGAGCCCAACAGCTCTGCCTTACTCTTGGGTAGTTCCAAATCCCTGACAAGGTCAGTCAGTTCACCTTGTGTTATGAGGTGTGGTTCAGAGGAGGAGGATGGGAGAAAATGTGGGTCCTGTGACATTGATGGTTCAGGACCAGAAGTTTCATCCTCTTCCTCTTCCTCGTCTGACTCAAGTGAGAATGATTCTGGCGCATCAGGAACCAGCAGTCCTTCTCCGTGGGGTACTGGGCGTATAGCTGATGGAATGTTTGGATAATGCACAGTCCACTTTTTCTTATTTGACACACTTTTCCCAACTGGAGGCACCATGCAGAAGTAACAATTGCTGGTATGATCTGTTGGCTCTCTCCAAATCATTGGCACTGCAAAAGGCATAGATTTCCTTTTCCTGTTCAACCACTGGCGAAGATTTGTTGCACAAGTGTTGCAGCATATGTGTGGGGCCCACCTCTTGTCCTGATCTCCAATTTTGCAGCCAAAATAAAGGTGATAGGCTTTCTTAACCATAGTGGTTATACTGCGCTTTTGTGATGCAAAAGTCACTTCACCACAAACATAGCAGAAGTTATCTGCACTGTTCACACAAGTACGAGGCATCTCTGCTCAC
Organism: Terrapene triunguis; assembly: GCF_002925995.2. Lineage (NCBI taxonomy): Eukaryota > Metazoa > Chordata > Testudines > Emydidae > Terrapene > Terrapene triunguis. The sequence goes on from NW_020698707.1 coordinate 2,053, forward strand.
TTTGGCTAAACAGAAATGTGTCCCTTTGCAAAATCAAACACTGACAAATAAGAGAGCACGACACTGTATGATTTCTAGAGCTGATATAGGGCAATTTGTTCAGCAGAGTGATGTAAGCTTCGTTATGATTGCATCATCCATGACTTCTAGGAATAACATGATGCAATTCATATCATGTATGACGCAATACCAGCTTCAGATTCCATCATTCATTGTTTTGCCTAAAAAGCAAGTACTGTCCAAACCCAGTCACAGATTTATTCATAGATTCAGTCAAAGATGTATTTTAGTCATTTCTGGCTTAAATTGAGATCCCTTCCCTTTATAACTCACTTATCCACCGCCATTCCCAAGTCAAGGGTCGTATATACTGACCCAATAGCATATCTTGAAAACTAGAGCCAATCAACAATTTTAATCATCATTTTCATTCTCAGTGACCCAGAATTAGTAAAGTTTGACTACATTTATTTCAGAAGCATTTTGGCTGTAGAGCAGTGATATCAGGGTTGGAAGAGACATCAGGAGGTCATCTAGTCCAACCCCCTGCTTAAAGCAGGACCAATCCCCAACTAAATCATCCGAGCCAGAGCTTTGTCAAGCCTGACTTAAAATCCTCTAAGGAAGGAGATTCCACCACCTCCCTAGGTAACCCATTCCAGTGCTTCACCACCCTCCTAGTGAAAAAGTTTTTCCTCATATGCAACCTAAACTTTCCCCACTGCAACTGGAGACCATTACTCCTTGTTCTGTCATCTGGTACCACTGAGAACAGTCTAGATCCATCCTCTTTGGAACCCCCTTTCAGGTAGTTGAAAGCAGCTACCAAATACCCCATCATTCTTCTCTTCTGTA
>NW_020698708.1:0-3971 GCF_002925995.2 Terrapene triunguis
CAGGCATGCCAGACTACTTGAGTCTAAGACTGCACAAGAAATTCACATCAGTATTAAGATATATTCTGTTTGACAGATATAGGTTATAACACATACATACAAAGAGCTGCGGTTAAGGGCGATCACTCAGTTGGCTCCTTCCTCTCACCCTGTATTAACGTTGGTTTTTGCACAGATATTCAACAGACACAGACTCAATATAGGTAGCTTTGCCAAAACTTATAGTATTCTTCACAATGCAGGACATTCATCATTTAAGTTTTGTTATGTATTTTGATATTTGAACAACTTTGCCATACATATAGGTATTAAATATTGCATTTATTTTTTAATACGGTGAGTCAATTTGGTTGAACTGTATGCTGAATGAGTTGTCCCTGAGGCTAGAATTTGTAAATGTGTGAATTTGAAAAACAACAAAAATAATACTATTATTCTCCTTCACATATAGCTTCCAGGGATACTGTACTCACCATTTTTAAATTGATTTTACCACAGTATGATATTAACTTTACTGCATTATTTGTGATTTCCTACTGCTGCTGGGAAGCACAATGAACACAATGAAAAGCTTAGCTACTGCAAGCGCTGTCTAACGTTCAATAGTACTCACTTTGCTTTCTCTCTACATGTAAAGCTGAATTCAAATTTCGAATCAAAACCTGACAAAAAGGGTTTTCTAACTAATATTGACAAGCCGGTGCTGAAATGTGAACCAGCTGCTTAACACAAAACACTCCTATCTGCTCACAGAGGGCCACTCGCTCAATGGAGAGAGAAAAGTGACAAAAAAGACACTCACCTCTACAGAACTCAGGGGCTTCTGACCATGTTGAATTCTCAAGACAAGTAATGACAGGTCTCAGTTCGGTGCTCTCATATCCTGGACGACAGACATAACTCACAGTGGTCCCAGGAGGACAGTAATTCTTCTTCGCATCTTCCGCACTTAAGGCAGCAGATTTTAACCTTGGTGTGGCACCACAGCCACCTAGCAAAAACAAACGAACAACAAACAAAAACATGGTCTGAAAGATTTAGCTATAAAGATAGGCATAAAAATTGTACTTTTAGCTTTATGTTTATAAATAAACACACACATATATATTTAAAAAAAACAGAAACACAGCTCTGCAACACAAGTGAAGGGTACCAAACAGGTACCCTGCCCCAAAAGTTTATGATTTAGAGGTACGGTGACCAGATGTCCCATTTTTAAAGGGACAGTCCTGTTTTTTGGGGAATTTTTCTTATATAGGCGCCTATCCCCCCCACCCCCGTGCCGTTTTTTCACAGTTGCTCTCTGGTAACCCTATTTAGAGGCAGCAGCAGCTCTTACAGTACAGCCACAAAACTGCATATGAGCATTAGAGCAGGACACTTTACAAAATATGAGGGGAAGGGAGATTTTTTAAAAATCATTTTTAAGGAAGAGAGGCAAGCCACTTGGACCACGTTAACTGGGCGCTGCTCCAAGCAGCGGGTGGTACGAACTAAGGAGTAAAAAAGAGAAGGAAGGGGCTAAGAGAGAGAGAAAGGAATTAGTAGATTAAAGCATGCAGAAAGAGAAAGACAGATTTTCACCTGCACCTCATCTCCAATTCTAACTGAACATTCTGTTTACAACCACGGCACGGTTGTCTTCTTCAGCTGCAACCTTGTGGCCCTCTCTAGTCTCTGTCCATCCTCTCCACTTTATTGAAGTCTCACACAATTCCCAGGGCCTCTACCCCACCCCTTTCTCCTTGACCACTTAGTGCCTTGGACACCATCAAACATTTTTACTTCTTTTAATCCCATCATCTACTGGCTTTTGTCACTCCATCCTCTCACAGTTTTCCTCCTGACTCTTCCATCTCGTACTTTCAGGTCTGGTTTGGGGGATTCTCCAACTCTCCCCCAGCCCCACCCCATCAGTGAGAATCTGCCAGGATTCTCTCCTTGGCCCACCCTCTTTCTTGTGCACCCGGCTTTGGGATCCTATCTGCTCTCACAGCTTTGGATGTGATCGTTATATCGACAACTCACAAAACTCCCGTTTGGATTCCCTGCCAGTAGCTTAAAGTGCATATGGCAAAAAACAGAGCTTGTTCCCTTGCAAATCTTTCCTTCTCCACATCCTCAGTTGCCACTGATTGAACAAAATCATCCTCCCCTCAGCTGCTCAGGCCTGGCAGGGGATTGGGGAACGGGCTTACCTGAGGCGGCTCCCTGTCAGCGGTGCAGTGGGGGTGCTAAGGCAGGCTTCCTGCCTGTCCTGGCACCGCGAACCGTTCTGCACCCCAGAAGCGGCCAGCAGCAGGTCCAGCTCCTAAGCGGAGGCACGCAATTGGCTCTGCGCGACTCTCTCCTGCAGGCACCACCCCCCTCCCAGCTCCCATTGGCCAGGACATTTATGCAATTTTGTAATATAAGTGGTACTATGCAGCTAAATCATTTTCAAAACAGCTTTATTTCATATTTGCCTGGTGATGTAGCAAAACTGTATGAGCATCCTGAGGATGAAAGCAACCCCACCTAATTCTGAGCAGTCAAAACTCAAATAGAAAATTACTTCCCATTCCTGTCCATCTAAACCACACATTCCTGAATAAAGCCCAAGTCGTCTCATTGACGGATGTTCCCAGATTGCTTTGCAATGAGATTCTTGAATAAGCAGGTTAATTGAATATTGACAGGGTAACAACCTTCCTGTATACAATACTATAAAATCCCTCCTGGTCAGAGGCACCAAAATCCTTTTACCTGTAAAGGGTTAAGAAACTCAGGTAAATTGGCTGACACCTGACCCAAAGGACCAATAAGGGGACAAGATACTTTCAAATCTTGGATGGGGGGGGGGGAGAAGGCTTTTGTTTGTGCTCTTTGTTTTGGTGGTGTTCGCTCTTGGGACTAAGAGGGACCGGACATCAATCCATGCTCTCCAAATCTTTCTGAACAAATCTCTCATATTTCAAACTTGTAAGTAACAGCCAGGCAAGGCATATTAGTTTATCTTTGTTTTCTCAACTTGTGAAGTTTCCTTTGCTAGAGGGAGGTTCATCTCTGTTTTGTTGTAACTTTGAACTAAGGCTAGAGGGGGTTCCTCAGGGCTCTTTGGATCTGATTACCCAATAAAGTTATTTTCCATCCTGATTTTACAGAGATGATTTTTACTTTTTCTTTTTAATAAAAGCCTTCTTTTAAGAACCTGACTGATTTTTCCATTGCCCAAAGACCCAGGGGTTTGGGTCTTTGCTCACTTTGTAACCAATTGGTTGGGATATTATTCTCAAGCCTCCCCAGGAAAAGGGGTGTAAGGACTTGGGGGGATATTTTGGGGACGAGGAACTCCAAGTGGTCCTTTCCCTGTTTCTTGTTAAATCACTTGGTGGTGGCAGTGTACCAGGTTTTAACCTAAGCTGGTAGAAATAAGCTTAGGGGGCTTTCATGCAGGTCCCCACATCTGTACCCTAGAGTTCAGAGTGGGGAAGGAACCCTGACAGCTTTGCAACAAGATTCTTGAATAAGCAGGTTAATTGTATATTGTCACTGATCCAGCAAGGAACTTGAAACTAGTCATTAAAGCTAATTTTGAGTAGACCTATTAAGTGGGGGAAAGTCTGACATTTCCATCAGCGAAGGGTGGCCCGAGCAAATTTGTTCCAGAGAAAATAAAATACTTACCATTACAAAACTCTTCAATGGTTGACCACTCTGAGTTTGAAAGGCAAACTACAGTGTCTGACTTTCCAGGGATTTTAACAAAGCCATCAAGGCACCTGTATGTCACTTCTGTGCCGATAGGGAAGCCCTCTGTGTGACTAGTATCACGGGGGACGGCACGACTGAGCGTTGGCGGGGTCCCACACTGACCTATCAAAAAAACATAAGAACATACTCTCATGTTAATAGGAGAGTGATTTATTTTAAATAATCTCACACAGCCGCCTTCGCTGAAAAGGATCCTGACATGCCTTAGATGCTACAGG
>NW_020698709.1:0-7720 GCF_002925995.2 Terrapene triunguis
ACAATGATCTATATGGTCCCAGTTTATGTCAATAACGTCACACCCCCTAAGTCAGGTTCAGAGTCACTGCAGTCCAAAGTCTCTCCAGAGCAGCAGGTACAGATGCTATCTAATACACAATCAGCAATTTAGGGCTGGAGGGGACCTCAAGAAGTCATGAAATCCAACCCCCTACACTGAGTCAGGACCAAGTTACCAAGACCATCCCTGACAGGTGTTTGTCTAACCTGTTCTTAAGAATCTTAAATTACAGGGAATCCACAATCTACCGTGGAAACCTTTTTCAATATTTTACTATCCTTTTAGTTAGAAAGTTTCTCCTAATATCTACCTTAAACATCCATTGTTGCAGATTAAGCCTGTTTCTACTTGTCCTACCTTAAGTGGACATGAAGAACAACTGATCACTGTCCTCTTTAAAACAACCCTTAAAATATTTGAAGACCATTATCAGGCTCTCGCTCAATCTCCTTTGCTTAAGACTAAAAATACCCAGTTTTTTTTAACCTTTACTCATAATTCAGGTTTTCTAAATCATTTATAATTTTTGTTGCTCTCTACTGGACTCTCTCCAATTTGTCCACATGGGCCTGGACACACATAAGGAGTTAGGCTATTATTTATCATTCTGTTATCCTCTCGATGTTTACCACATGATTGTTTAATAATTTGTTCCACTATCTTTCCAGGTATCAAAGTTAGTCTGACTGGCTATATTTTCCCTGGGTGCTCTTTGTTACCTGTTTTAAAGATACATTTGCCTTTTTCCTGTTGTCTGGGACATCACCCTTCCTCCATGGATTCTCAAAGATCGCTACTGTTTTTGAGATTGCTTCAGCTATTTCCTTATCTACCATAGGGCGAATTTCATCAGGCCTTTCCAACTTGAATACATCTAACTTATCTAAATATTCTTTAACCTGATCTTTACTTATTCTAGCTTGTCTTCCTTCCCCCTTCTCTTCAATATTAGTTATGTTAAGCATCTGGTCACAATTAACTTTATTTTTTAGTGAAGACTGAAACAAAATAGGCATTAAACACCCTAGCCACATAGCCCTGGTCTACACTACGAGTTTAGGTCAAATTTAGCAGCGTTAGGTCGATTTAACCCTGCACCCGTCCACACGACCAAGCCTGTTTTGTCGACTTGAAGGGCTCTTAAAATCGATTTCTGTACTCCTCCCTCGCGAGGGGTTTAGCACTAAAATCGACCTCGCTGGGTCGAATTTGGGGTACTGTGGACGCAATTCGACGGTATTGGATCTGGGAGCTATCCCAGAGTGCTCCATTGTGACCACTCTGGACAGCACTCTCAACTCAGATGCACTGGCCAGGTAGACAGGAAAAGCCCTGAGAACATTTGAATTTCATTTCCTGTTTAGCCAGCGTGGCGAGCTGATCAGCACAGGTGACCATGCAGAGCTCATCAGCACAGGTGACCATGGAGTCCCAGAATCACAAAAGAGCTCCAGCATGGACCGAACGGGAGGTACTGGATCTGATCGCTGTATGGGGAGAAGAATCCGTGCAGGCAGAACTCCGTTCCAAAAGACGAAATGCCAATATATTTGCCAAAATCTCCAAGGGCATGATAGACAGGGGCTACAACAGGGACACACAGCAGTGCCGCGTGAAAGTTAAGGAGCTGAGGCAAGCCTACCAAAAAACAAAGGATGCAAACAGTCGCTCCAGGTCAGAGCCCCATACATGCCGCTTCTATGATGAGCCGCATGCAATTCTAGGGGGGCCCCTACCACTACCCCACCACTGTCCGTGGACACCTGCAAGGGGGGAGTCTCATGCAACAGGGATGAGGATTTTGTGGATGAGGAAAAGGAGGAGGAGGTTGAGGATAGCGCACAGCAAGCAAGCGGAGAATCCCTTCTCCCCAGCAGCCAGGAACTGTTCATCACCCTGGAGCCAATACCCTCCCAGCCTTCCGAAGGTGGGCTCCCGGACCATGAAGCTGGAGATGGCACCTCTAGTGAGTGTATCTTTGTAAATATAATACAGGGTTTAAAAGCAAGCGTGTTTAACGATTAATTTGCCCTGAAGACTTGGGATGCATTCGCGGCCAGTATAGCTACTGGAAAAGTCTGTTAACGTGTCTGGGGATGGAGCGAAAATCCTCCAGGGAGATCTCCATGAAGCTCTCCTGGAGATACTCTAAAAGCCTTTGCAGAAGGTTTATGGGGAGGGCAGCCTTATTCCGTCCTCCATGGTAGGACACTTTACTACACCAAGCCAGTAGCAAGTAGTCTGGAATCGTTGCAGAACAAAACATTGCAGCGAATGGGCCCGGGCTTTGGTGGCATTCAAGCAACATCCGTTCTTTATCTCTCTGTGTTAGCCTCAGGAGAGTGATATCATTCATGGTCACCTGGTTGAAATACAGGAAATTTGTTTAAGGGGACATTTAGAGGTGCCCGTTCCTGCTGGGCTGTTTGCCTTTGGCTGAAAAGAAATCATCCCCGTTGTTAGCCACGCAGTGGGGAGAGGCCCGTTCATGCTGAGCTGTTCGTGTTTGGCTGACAGGGATCTTCTCTGATACTAGCCACGTGGGTGTGGGGGGGGAAGGAGGGTGAAGTGATCATCCCAGAGAATTGGGGGTTGGGGGGTTGGATTGTGCTGCACATTCACCCTAAAACCACAGCCCCTCCTTTTAAATGGCCAATCCAATGGGCTTTGCTTGGTATGGGAAAGGAGGGCGCTGCTGTTTGAAACCATTCCCACATGTTATGAAGGTTGAAGAAGCTGAAACCCTTTGCCTTACCATGGCTGCCTGCAAGCCGAATTCTATTACCCAGCCAAGCGTGTGTGATGTCTCACACCAAACCGGCAGGCACTCAATATAAGAGGCAAAATGCGACCTTGTACCAAAAGCACATGCTATGTAATGTGAATCGCTTGATTCAGTGTGAAAAAGTCTTCCCTTTGTTCTCTAAAATGTATCTTTTTAAATACTACTCTCCCTTTTTTCCCTCCCGCAGCTGCAAATGTTTCTACGCTCCCCCTATCATCACCATCCCAGAGGCTAGGCGGATTAGAAGGCGGAAAAAACCGCACTCATGATGATATGTTCTCAGAGCTCATGCAGTCCTCCCGCACTGAAAGAGCTCAGCAGAATGCGTGGAGGCAAACAATGGAAGAGTCCAGGAAAGCATTAAATGAACGCGATGGCAAACAATGGAAGAGTCCAGGAAAGCATTAAATGAACACGATGAGAGGAGGGAGGAGCGCAACAAGAGGAGGCAGGATGCAATGCTGAGGCTAATGGGGGAGCAAACTGACATGCTCAGGCATCTGGTGGAGCTGCAGGAAAGGCAGCAGGAGCACAGACCGCCGCTGCAGCCCCTGTATAACTGCCTGCCCTCCTCCCCAAGTTCCATATCCTCCTCACCCAGACACCCAAGAATGTGGGTGAGGGAGGCTACGGGCATCCAGCCACTCCACCCCAGAGGATTGCCCAAGCAACAGAAGGCTGGCATTCAATAAGTTTTGAACTGTAGTGTGGCCTTGTCATTCCCTCCTCCCCGCATCCATCACCCCACCCGGTGCTTCCCTCCTCACCCACCCCTCCCGGGCTACCTTGCGAGTTTTCCCCCTATTTGTGTGATGAATTAATAAAGAATGCATGATTTTGAAACAATGACTTTATTGCCTCTGAAAGTGGTGATCGAAGGGGGAAGGTCGGTTGGCTTACAGGGAAGTAGAGTCAACCAAGGGGGCGGGTTTTCATCAAGGAGAAACAAACAGAACTGTCACACCGTAGCCTGGCCAGTCATGAAACTGGTTTTCAAAACTTCTCTGATGCGCAGCACGCCCAGCTGTGCTCTTCTAATCGCCTCGGTGTCTGGCTGCGCGTAATCAGCCGCCAGGCAATTTGCCTCAACCTCCCACCCCACCATAAACGTCTCTCCCTTAGGCCTGGTCTACACTACGAGTTTAGGTCGACTTTAGCAGCGTTAAATCGAATTTAGCCTGGACACGTTCACATGACGAAGCCCTTTCTTTCGACTTAAAAGGCCCTTTAAACCGGTTTCTTTACTCCACCTCCGACGAGGGGATTAGCGATAAAATCGGCCTTAGGGGGTCGGAATTGGGTTAGTGTGGACGGAATTCGACGTTATTGGCCTCCGGGAGCTATCCCACAGTGCTTCATTGTGACCGCTCTGGACAGCACTCTCAACTCAGATGCACTGGCCAGGTAGACAGGAAAAGCCCCGCGAACGTTTGAATTTCATTTCCTGTTTGCTGAGCGTGGAGAGCACAGGTGACCACGCAGAGCTCATCAGCACAGGTAACCGTGATGGAGTCCCAGGATCGCAAAAGAGCTCCAGCATGGACAGAACGGGAGGTACGGGATCTGCTTGCCATATGGGGAGATGAATCAGTGCTGGCTGAACTCCGAAGCAGTAAACGAAATGGCAAAATATTAGAAAAGGTCTCCAAGGCCATGAAGGACAGAGGCCATAACAGGGACGCACAGCAGTGCCACGTGAAAATTAAGGAGCTAAGGCAAGCCTACCACAAAGCCAGAGAAGCAAATGGAAGGTCCGGGGCAGAGCCGCAAACACGCCGCTTCTACGCGGAGCTGCATGCCATTCTAGGGGGTGCAGCCACCACTACCCCAACCGTGTGCTATGAGTCCCTCACTGGAGAAACACACAGGGAAGCGGGTTCGGGGTATGAGGAAGATGAGGATGGAGATAATGTAGATAGCTCACAGCAGCAAGGAAGCGGAGAAACCGGTTTCCCCAACAGCCAGGATATGTTTATCACCCTGGACCTGGAACCAGTAACCCCCGAACTCACCCAAGGCGTGCTCCCAGACCCTGAGGGCACACAGGGGACCTCTGGTGAGTGTACCTTTGTAAATATTACACATGGTTTAAAAGCAAGCGTGTTTACTGATTAATGATTAATGATTAATTTGCCCTGGCAATCGCGGCCAGTACAGCTACTGGAAAAGTCTGTTAACGTGTATGGGGATGGAGCGGAAATCCTCCAGGGACATCTCCAGAAAACTCTCCTTCATGTACTCCCAAAGCCTTTGCAAAAGGTTTCTGGGGAGGGCTGCCTTATCTCGTCCGCCATGGTAGGACACTTTACCACGCCAGGCCAGTAGCACGTAGTCTGGAATCATTGCATAACAAAGCATGGCAGCGTATGGTCCCGGTGTTTGCTGGCATGCAGACAACATCCATTCCTTATCGCTCTTTGTTATCCTCAGGAGAGTGATATCATTCACGGTCACCTGGTTGAAATGGGGCAATTTTATTAAGGGGACATTCAGAGGTGCCCCTTCCTGCTCTGCTGAACAGAAATATTCCCCGCTGTTAGCCACGCGGTGGGGGGGAGGGGTGAAGTGATCATCCCAGAGAATTGGGTGTGTGTCTAGGGGGGGAGTTAGTTGGGTTTGTGCTGCATGTTAACCCTGAAACCGCAGCCCCTCCTTTTACATTGCAAACCCATTTTAAATGGCCAACCCAACGGGTGCTTGGTATGGGAAATGAGAGCGCTACTGTTTGAAACCATTCCCACATGTTAAGAAGGTTAAAAAAGCCAAAAGACTGTGTCTTACCATGGCTGCCTGCAAGCCGAAATCTGTTGCCTGGCACTGCGTGAGTGATCTCTCACACCAAACTGGCAGGCCCTCAATATAAGAGGAAAAATGCGACCTTGTAACGAAAGCACATGTGCTGTGTAATGTGAACAGCAAAATTTAAAGTGAAAGAGTGTACCCATTGTTCTCTAAAATGTGTCTTTTTTAACCACCTCTCCCTTCTCCTCCACCAGCTGCAAATGTTTCTCCTTCACAGAGGCTAGTGAAGATTAGAAGGAGAAAACGGAGGACATGGGATGATATGTTCACGGAGCTCCAGATGTCCTCCCATGCTGAGAGAGCACAGCAGAATGCGTGGAGGCAGTCAATGTCAGACTACAGAAAAGCACAGTATGAACAAGAGGAGAGGTGGCGGGCTGAATCACGGGATGAACAAAGCAAGTGGCGGGCTGAAGATGATAGGTGGCAAGAGTCGATGCTCCGGCTGCTGGAGCATCAAACTGATATGCTCCAGCGTATGGTTGAGCTGCAGGAACGGCAGCAGGAGCAGAGACCGCTGCTACAGCCCCTGTGTAACCAACAGCCCTCCTCCCCAAGTTCCATAGCCTCCTCACCCAGACGCCCAAGAACACGGTGGGGGGGCCTCCAGCCACCCTGTCACTCCACCCCAGATGATTGCCCTAGCATCAGAAGGCTGGCCTTCAATAAGAGTTAAAGTTTTAAACTGCAGTGTGTCCTTTTCCTTCCCTCCTCCCCCACCCATCCCGGGCTACCTTGGCAATTATCCCCCTAGTTGTGTGATGAATTAATAAAGAATGCATGACTGTGAAGTAACAATGACTTTATTGCCTCTGCAAGTGGAGCTTGAAGGGGGGAGGGGAGGGGAGGGTGGGGTGGCTGGTTTACAGGGAAGTAGAGTTAACCGGGTGGGTGGGGGGGGGGCGGAGATTTCATCAAGGAGAAACAAACAGAAGTTTTACACCGTAGCCTGGCCAGTCACAAAACTCGTTTTCAAAGCTTCTCTGATGCGCACCGCGCCCTGCTGTGCTCCTCTAACCGCCCTGGTGTCTGGCTGCGCGTAATCAGCGGCCAGGCGATTTGCCTCAACCTCCCACCCCGCCATAAATGTCTCCCCCCTTACTCTCACAGATATTGTGGAGCGCACAGCAAGCAGCAATAACAATGGGGATATTCTTTTCGCTAAGGTCTGAGCGAGTCAGTAAGCTGCGCCAGCGCGCTTTTAAACGTCCAAATGCACATTCCACCACCATTCGGCACTTGTTCAGCCTGTAGTTGAACAGGTCCTGACTCCTGTCCAGGCTGCCTGTGTACGGCTTCATGAGCCATGGCATTAAGGGGTAGGCTGGGTCCCCAAGGATCACGATAGGCATTTCAACATCCCCAACGGTTATTTTCTGGTCCGGGAAGAAAGTCCCTTCCTCCAGCTTTCGAAACAGAACAGAGTGCCTGAAGACGCGAGCATTATGTACCCTTCCCGGCCAGCCCACGTTGATGTCGGTGAAATGTCCCTTGTGATCCACCAGGGCTTGCAGCAGCATTGAAAAGTACCCCTTGCGGTTTATGTACTCGGTGGCTTGGTGCTCCGGTGCCAAGATAGGGATATGGGTTCCGTCTATCGCCCCCACCACAGTTTGGGAATCCCATTGCAGCAAAGCCATCCACTATGGCCTGCACGTTTCCCAGAGTCACTACCCTTGATATCACCAGGTCTTTCATTGCCCTGGCAACTTGGATCACAGCAGCCCCCACAGTAGATTTGCCCACTCCAAATTGATTCCCGACTGACCGGTAGCTGTCTGGCGTTGCAAGCTTCCACAGGGCTATCGCCACTCGCTTCTCAACTGTGAAGGCTGCTCTCATCCTGGTATTCTGGCGCTTCAGGGCAGGGGAAAGCAAGTCACAAAGTTCCATGAAAGTGCCCTTACGCATGCGAAAGTTTCGCAGCCACTGGGAATCGTCCCACATCTGCAGCACGATGCAGTCCCACCAGTCTGTGCTTGTTTCCCGGGCCCAGAATCGGCGTTCCACTGCATGAACCTGCCCCAGGAACACCATGATTTCCACATTGCTGGGGCCTGTGCCTTGTGAGAGGTCTATGTCCATGTCAATTTCCTCATCACTCTCGTCGCC
>NW_020698710.1:0-12196 GCF_002925995.2 Terrapene triunguis
AAAAAAAAAAAAAAAAAAAGCCGTGATTGCGATCTGCGGCGGCAATTTGGCGGGAGGTCCTTCGCTCCGAGCGGGAGTGAGGGACCGTCCGCCGAATTGCTGCCGAATATCTGGACGTGCTGCCCCTCTCCAGAGCCGCCGCCCCAAGCACCTGCTTGCCAGGCTGGTGCCTGGAGCCGGCCCTGCTTGAGAGAGCCAAAGAAAAGCCTACTTGTGAGTTGTTTGTAGAACCAGTATTTCCAGTTATTTGCTGAAGGAGACAGTGTCGGTGTAAACAACTTTTCTGAAAATTTTTTTGAGGAGAATGACACTGCTTCATTGGGACTTAAGTTTAACAATCCACATTCTTGGCCTAATATGACGAACAAACTGAGGTACTGTTTAGTGGAACATGGACCAGAGCAATGGAAAGATAGAGATTTCACTCTGTCAACCTCTAGTGACCGGAGGCAATTTAGTCATGACTGGTTCATTAAAACTCTACCTAATGGAGAAACAGTAGAGCGCAAATAGCTTATGTATTCGGAGACACAGAGAGCTGTATTTTGTTACCATGGCATGCTCTTTGGAAAGAAATCGCCATCCACTGCAAGCATCTGCATTGGAAATCCTGAGAGCAGCTTCTGTGATTGGAAGCATTTGAACCCCATGGCAGGAGAACATGAGAACTCACCAGAGCATCGTCAAAGTTATTTAAGTTGGAGGTCTTTTGAGATGCATATAAAACATGGTGCTGGAATTGACAGTAGACTTCAAAGCACTATCTTGGCAGAAAAGAAGTGGCGTACAATCCTAAATGCAATCATTTTCTGCGCCAAGAACAATCTAGCTCTTCGGAGTTCTAACAACGTAATTCACCAATCCAATTTGGGAATAGTCCTCAATTTGCTTGAAATGTTTAGCCATTACAATCCAGAGTTAGCGGTTCATATTTCAAATCACAATAAGGAAAGAGTTTCCCATTTTTCACCAGCAATTCAAAATGAATGTATGAACCTTCTTGGCAACACTGTGAGACAAGAATTAATCAGCAAAATCAAAGGGCTGGTCTACACTGGGGGGGGGGGATCGATCCAAGATACGCAACTTCAGCTACGTGAATAGCGTAGCTGAAGTCGAAGTATCTTGGATCGAATTACCTGGGGTCCAGACAGCGCGGGATCGATGGCCGCGGCTCCCCCGTCGACTGCGCTACCGCCGCTCGCTCTGGTGGAGTTCCAGAGTCGACGGTGAGCGCGTTCGGGGATCGATATATCGCGTCTTAATGAGACGCGATATATCGATCCCGGATAAATCGATTGCTACCCGCCGATACGGCGGGTAGTGAAGACATACCCAAAGAGGCTAAGTACTATTCTATTCTCTTTATTGCACTCTGGACATGGCACACAAGGAACAATTCTGTGAAATAATCAGGTCTCTTAGAATTGCTGTCGGCCAATGAAGTGTTGAAGAGAGTTTTGTAGATTTTATTAACATGACTGAGAAGATGGGTAGCACTGGCAGTCTCGCTGCGGAAATAGAACAGAAGCTATGCAATGATGGATTAGACAACGGAGCAAACCTGGCTGGAAAGTATAGTGGCATGCAGACAAGACTGAAACAAGTAAACAATCTGGCTTGACTTGTTCCATGTGCAGCAAATTCACTGACTTTAGTAGGAATTCATGCAGACAGTTCCTCGGTGCAGATGGTATCGTTTTTTGGAACTGTTCAGAGACTTTAATTTTTTTGTTAGTTCCACAAGCAGATGGGAAATCTTAACCAATATTCTTAAAATCACACTCAAAGGTCACAGTGACACCAGGTGGTCATCAAAGCCCGGGCTATCAAGGCCTTAAGTCGACAACTGCCAGGTGTTCTTGCATAAAATATCCGAACAGACTTCATGTCCAGAAACAGTTTCAACAGCCAAGAGCCTCATGTTGCAAATTAATTTCAAGTTCATCTGCACTCTGTGCTAACCCCAGGTGCGTTTGTTTCATTTGTAACCTTTAAGCTGGACCTCAGGAACTATTCTTGATGCTTAATCCTTGTAGTTGCTCTTTTTAAATCTAGCAATAGCCTACGTTCCCTGATGTATTTTCTTCCTTTTGTTTTTTAATAAAATTTACCTTTTTTTAAGAACAGAATTGGATTTTTGTATTCTAAAAGGTTTGTGCATATGTTATTTAATTAGCTGGTGGCAACAGCTAATTTCCTTTGATTTTCTTTCTCAGCTCTTCCCTGGACGGGGGATGAAAGGGCTTGAGGGTACCCCACAGGAAAGAATTCCCAAGTGCACCTTCCTGGGTTCAAAGGGGTTTTGCACTTGGGTGGTGGCAGCATCTACCCATCCAAGGTCAGGGAAAAGCTGTAATCTTGGGAGTTTAATACCAGCCTGGAGTGGCCAGTATTAATTTTTAGAGTCCTTGCGGGCCCCCACCTTCTGCACTTGAAGTGCCAGAGTGGGGAATCAGCCATGACACATCCATTAGACATTTAGAGGGCATTGGCTTTTACCTCCAAGAATGAAGCCCTTCAGAGCCTCACCAAGACTTTTTATATTATTTGCACCAAGAATGAAGGGTGTCCCTATCCCTTACCTGAGGTACTGTCTCTTGAAGACAGAGGAAGCAGGACCACAGAGTGGGTCGGGGAGGGAAGCATGGCCAAGCTCTTATCAGATTAAGCTCTCCCTAGTGGAGTAAGCAGTGGAAGGGTTACTGAATGCAATTGTTACGTTTAATCTAGTTAAATAAAAGTCTGGTGGTTTTTCAAGAAGTTGGAGGCATAGTCAATTGGCAGGGATCTCAAAATCGTGTTAGGAAAGGCAGCCAAGACTGCTCAATATTTACAGGCAAATGTCCTGAGAGGGGTAAAAGTGCTGTAGGGGCGACCCAGAGACACTGGTGTTGAGCAAGGTACATGCCCAGGAAGGGGCAGGTCACGACAACTGCAAAATATCCACTTCCATGGCTGAACCACTGCTTGGGAGGCACCTGAAGTGGAGCACACACAGGACCAATCACTTGAAGAAAGAGAGGTTACATACCTTGTATAGTAACTTTAGTTCTTCAAGATGTATTGTCCCTATGAGTGCACCACAACCCACCCTTCTTCCCCTCTACTTAGGAGTCCCTAGCTTAGGTTGGGTTCCACAATGGAGAAGGAGCTGGAGTGATGGTTGGTCCTGTACTGCCGTGTATACCCTTGGCATGGGGCATGAGGATAGCTCGGGTGTATGTATGAACCAAATGGATACTGCTGGCAAAAAAAATCTCTGACTGAAGGTGCATATACATCTAGAGTGGAATAACATATCAAGAAGAACTCAAGCTAATGTACATGGTAAGTAACTTCTCCAGATCTTTAAACTAGGTTCGACGGGGACAGGTGAGCAAAGCCCACAGGTAAGTGGGGAACATGGAGACCTGGGAGATGGCTCGGAAACAAGAGGGAGCGTGGGCTATAATGGCAGAGTGAAAGGAGGGTCAGGGTAAAACTGGGAGGGAAGATCAAACCAGTATCTTAGATGCCTATATACAAATGCGAGAAGTATGGGTAATAAGCAGGAAGAACTGGAAGTGCTAATAAATAAATACAACTATGACATTGTTGGCATCACTGAAACTTGGTGGGATAATACACATGATTGGAATGTTGGTGTGGATGGATACAGCTTGCTCAGGAAGGACAGACAGGGGAAAAAGGGAGGAGGTGTTGCCTTATATATTAAAAATGTACACACTTGGACTGAGGTGGAGATGGACATAGGAGACGGAAGTGTTGAGAGTCTCTGGGTTAGGCTAAAAGGGGTAAAAAACAAGGGTGCTGTCATGCTAGGAGTCTACTACAGGCCACCTAACCAGGTGGAAGAGGTGGATGAGGCTTTTTTTAAACAACTAACAAAATCATCCAAAGCCCAAGATTTGGTGGTGATGGGGGACTTCAACTATCCAAATATATGTTGGGAAAATAACACAGCGGGGCACAGACTATCCAACAAATTCTTGGACTACATTGCAGACAACTTTTTATTTCAGAAGGTTGAAAAAGCTACTGGGGGGAAGCTGTTCTAGACTTGATTTTAACAAATAGGGAGGAACTCGTTGAGAATTTGAAAGTAGAAGGCAGCTTGGGTGAAAATGATCATGAAATCATAGAGTTTGCAATTCTAAGGAAGGGTAGAAGGGAGAACAGCAAAATAGAGACAATGGATTTCAGGAAGGCGGATTTTGGTAAGCTCAGAGAGCTGATAGGTAAGGTCCCATGGGAATCAAGACTGAGGGGAAAAACAACTGAGGAGAGTTGGCAGTTTTTCAAAGGGACACTATTAAGGGCCCAAAAGCAAGCTATTCCGCTGGTTAGGAAAGATAGAGAAAATGTGGCAAAAGACCACCTTGGCTTAACCACGAGATCTTGCTTGATCTAAAAAATAAAAAGGAGTCATATAAAAAATGGAAACTAGGACAGATTACAAAGGATGAATATAGGCAAACAACACAGGAATGCAGGGGCAAGATTAGAAAGGCAAAGGCACAAAATGAGCTCAAACTAGCTGCAGGAATAAAGGGAAACAAGAAGACTTTTTATCAATACATTAGAAGCAAGAGGAAGACCAAAGACAGGGTAGGCCCACTGCTCAGTGAAGAGGGAGAAACAGTAACAGGAAACTTGGAAATGGCAGAGATGCTTAATGACTTCTTTGTTTCGGTCTTCACCGAGAAGTCTGAAGGAATGTCTAACATAGTGAATGCTAATGGGAAGGGGGTAGGTTTAGCAGATAAAATAAAAAAAGAACAAGTTAAAAATCACTTAGAAAAATTAGATGCCTGCAAGTCACCAGGGCCTGATGAAATGCATCCTAGAATACTCAAGGAGCTAATAGAGGAGGTATCTGAGCCTCTAGCTATTATCTTTGGAAAATCATGGGAGACGGGAGAGATTCCAGAAGACTGGAAAAGGGCAAATATAGTGCCCATCTATAAAAAGGGAAATAAAAACAACCCAGGAAACTACAGACCAGTTAGTTTAACTTCTGTGCCAGGGAAGATAATGGAGCAAGTAATTAAGGAAATCATCTGCAAACACTTGGAAGGTGGTAAGGTGATAGGGAATAGCCAGCATGGATTTGTAAAGAACAAATCGTGTCAAACCAATCTGATAGCTTTCTTTGATAGGATAACGAGTCTTGTGGATAAGGGAGAAGCTGTGGATGTGGTATACCTAGACTTTAATAAGGCATTTGATATGGTCTCGCATGATATTCTTATCGATAAACTAGGCAAATACAACTTAGATGGGGCTACTATAAGGTGGGTGCATAACTGGCTGGATAACCGTACTCAGAGAGTTGTCATTAATGGTTCCCAATCCCGCTGGAAAGGCATAACAAGTGGGGTTCCGAGGGGTCTGTTTTGGGACCGGCTCTGTTCAATATCTTCATTAACGACTTAGATATTGGCATAGAAAGTACGCTTATTAAGTTTGCAGATGCTACCAAACTGGGAGGGATTGCAACTGCTTTGGAGGACAGGGGTCATAATTCAAAATGATCTGGACAAATTGGAGAAATGGTCTGAGTTAAACAGGATGAAGTTTAACAAAGACAAATGCAAAGTGCTCCACTTAGGAAGGAACAATCAGTTTCACACATACAGAATGGGAAGAGACTGTCTAGGAAGGAGTACGGCAGAAAGGGATCTAGGGGTTATAGTGGACCACAAGCTAAATATGAGTCAACAGTGTGATGCTGTTGCAAAAAAAGCAAACATGATTCTGGGATGTATTAACAGGTGTGTTGTGAGCAAGACACGAGAAGTCATTCTTCCGCTCTACAGTGCGGTGGTTAGGCCTCAACTGGAATATTGTGTCCAGTTCTGGGCACCGCATTTCAAGAAAGATGTGGAGAAATTGGAGAGGGTCCAGAGAAGAGCAACAAGAATGATAAAGGTCTTGAGAACATGACCTATGAAGGAAGGCTGAAAGAATTGGGTTTGTTTAGTTTGGAAAAGAGAAGACTGAGAGGGGACATGATAGCAGTTTTCAGGTATCTAAAAGGGTGTCATAAGGAGAAGGGAGAAAACTTGTTCACCTTAGTCTCTAAGGATAGAACAAGAAGCAATGGGCTTAAACTGCAGCAAGGGAGGTTTAGGTTGGACATTAGGAAAAAGTTCCTAACTGTCAGGGTGGTTAAACACTGGAATAAATTGCCTAAGGAGGTTGTGGAATCTCCATCTCTGGAGATATTTAAGAGTAGGTTAGATAAATGTCTATCAGGGATGGTCTAGACAGTATTTGGTCCTGCCATGAGGGCAGGGGACTGGACTTGATGACCTCTCGAGGTCCCTTCCAGTCCTAGAATCTATGAATCTATGAATCTACAACCTATTATAATAATTCATATTCTCTTTACCTTCTTAATTCCTTCCTAAGATCACCCCATACCCTTTATCTTCCTTTCTTTTCTTTGGAGGCAGGGTGTTGAGGGACTGTGTGGACTCTTGCAAGAGGAGATCAGCATGATGAACTCAATCCTGGCACCTTGCAATATCTTTCTAAGCACCTTGCAATACCATTGTTTGCATTCAAGCCTTCCTTTCAGAAGCTGAAAGCAGGAGAGGCAGGAGAAGGAGAGGGAAAAAGGTGACAGGAGTGAGCTAGACAAAAATCAAACTATAAATAGTAGGTGCTGAATTGAGGACTAGAAAGAGCAGTTCACTGATTACCATACTGTTGTATTTGGTGCCTAAGTACCGGCCTATGGTGATGGATACTTTACCAATATCATAGACAGGTAGACAAGCCCTGCGCCTGTGTTGCCTCTGCCGCTCCCCTACACTGGGGTTCATCAGCCTTTAGTGCATGTTACAACAACCTGAAGATTGGCCAACTAGTGCCCTGGGTATGATGGCCCCTATGTGCTGTTGCAAAAGCCAAGGGCATAAAAACGCACCAGCCCTGCCTCTTCCCACCTGCAACACATCCCCTGTGTTGGAGTCTCCTGCAGGTATTGGTGCTGAGTTGGCTATCCCACCTACACCTATTAGGGGCTCTTCTACATCCTGAGAATTCCCTTGTGGGTCTGTTATGGTGCTTTTTCAGATCTTTTATGCTAGCAGAGCTGGCGTCAATGAGCCATTACATGCTGATGAATTTGGCCCAAGAGACAGGGTGATGTTGTTATGATCCTATTATCCTTCTCTACCTGTCAATGTTGTATTCTGCCACTTGTTTTTTTTTTTCTTCTTATGTGTGACATACTACAGATGTACATTACATCTGGAGTATTTCCCCTTGATACCTTAACTGAGATGATGAAACATCCGAAAACTGGCAGGTTCGTCATCTGTGGTTTTCAGTTCCCAGATCAATCATTTTGAGTTTTCCACTTGCATGCACCATGATAACGGCTGATCACTTTTTTAAAAAAAATGGTGTTTCTGCACCTCTGTAGACAACATAATTGTCTTTGGTTTCAAATGTTCAGTCTCCCTGTCTTGTACATCAGCATTTGTGCACTTGGACTTTGCATCAGGGAGGCAAATCTCAGCTGAACTTTGAAAACTTTTAATCAACACACTGGAAAGTAAACAGGATTTATTTTACTAACAGGTTTAGTGCTGCCTGCCTAAGCAGTGAATATTCTCCACTCTCATTTTGGTTACAAATCCTGGCCTCTGATCGTCAGGGCTGAATGGACTGCAGCAGCAAGAGGCTTAGTCCCAGGGCAAGAAAAAAAGAAGAAGATTTATGTCTCTTAGCAGTGAGTTTGCAGGTTGAAGCAGCCCTAGAAGTTGCATTTGTCTGTGTGGATAGTGGTGGCAAACCAGGGTCACATTGTAAAGTTATGCACAATGAAGGAAATCCAAAAGGGACACAGAGATCAGCTAGAGATAGGGTTTGTTTTTTCCCAAATAAGTTGAATAATTGCAGTTGTTCATGTCTGATTAAGAGTGTTGGGTGGCATGTAGTATCAGTTGGCTCACGGCAATGACTTCAGTGCCCTGGGAATTAGAATGTCTCCCCTTTATCTATGTCCTTGCTGGGAGACAGCACAGATTTTCCCTTAATCCTCTACTCCAGTGAAGAATCAATTGTTTCACATTCCAACCATGCAAACCATTAGAATCTGACTCTTCAGTGTTAAGAATGCACTGTTTAGCGTGCTGCACACGTTCATTACACACTCCCTATAGACAAACTGTTGCAATATTGATAGAAGGTGTGTATAACAAACTGTGACTGCATACCTACAGACACTATGGTCAGGAAGCCATGGGGGACCAAATCAAGGACTTCCAGCTCAAACCCCTACTACGTGAGAAGCTACTTGGTAGCAGACTTTTATTCTTGATGGGACCAACAAGACATGATCACAGGCAATCAGATAGTGTCCTGCCTGTGCACAGTTGACTTTTGGATTTTCATCCACAAATTTTTTGCTGCCAGATTCTAATTAAAAGGCAGACAAGGGGTATTTCTGGTCAGGTCTGAGGAATTGAAATGTTCTAGAGTCCTACCACCTTTGGTTTTCAAATAAACCAGTCTGTTCAAGTCTCCAAAAATCACTGCTTCTCAAAATTTTCTTCTTCTGAATGTTTTCATAAGGATTCTCTTGAGATACCTCCCATCACAATAGACTCATAGACTTTAAGGTCAGAAGGGACCATTATGATCATCTAGTCTGACCTCCTGCACAACGCAGGCCACAGAACCTCACCCACTGACTCCTGTAACAAACCCCTAACCTATGCCTGAGTTATTGAAGTCCTCAAATCGTGGTTAAAAGACCTCAAGGTGCAGAGAATCCTCCAGCAAGTGACCCGTGCCCCACACTGCAGAGGAAGGCGAAAAACCTCTAGGGCCTCTGCCAATATGCCCTGGAGGAAAATTCCTTCCCAACCCCAAATATGGTGATCAGTTAAACCCTGAGCATGTGGGCAAGACTCACCGGCCAGACACCCAGGCCTGATCTTACAGCTACAGGGACACAACTGTTATGGTTGGTTATGGGAGACAGGAAGATTAAAACAGTATTACGAGACAAGATAATGAAAACAAAGTTCAGTGTAAAGGGTGTGGCTATTGGTTAAATCCCACATTTTGTAGATGTGTTGTTTATTTCCTTTCCGTGGGTGGAGGGCTTTTCATTTATTATCGCCAAATCTCCCCACATTGCCCACAGGACTGACTGCTTTATTCTCCCCAGGTCTCTTTACAGTTTAGTTCTGTTTTCTGTGCGTTTGCTACAACACATACCCACTTCACATCCCCCATTATGGTGTTTTGATGAACTGGGGCTACGCTGTGTCTGTACAACTTATGAATTCTGATGGATATTGTGAAGTTGTATTCTGAAAAACTGCTGTATCATCTCTGCCTATGTGTATGTGGGTCCACTGTTTGTGACAGGCCTGTTGCAGATATGGCCCAGACAGATACAATAAAAAGGTGCTTGGGACTTAATGACTCTGTGTCTGCACTACCGCGGTAAGTCGACCTACGCTACGCGACTCCAGCTACATGAATAACATAGCTGGAGTCAACGCACCCTAGGTCAAGTTACCGCGGGGTCTACACCGCGGGGGGTCAATGGGAGAAAATCTCCTGTCGACTTACCTTACCCTTCTCATCGGGGGTAGAGTACAGGGGTCAACTGGAGAGCCATCTGCAGTCGATTTGGCGGGTCTTTACTAGACCCACTAAATCGACCGCCGGTGGATCGACCTCAGAGTGTCGATCCCTGCTGTAGTGTAGACCTGCCTTTAGGGGTAAACATTAGGGACAATGGATCAGCTGCATCACCAGAAAACTAGTGTAGCTGACTTCTCTGAAGGGAAGGCAGAAGGTAGGAGCAGTGGAAACTTATAAGGAGTAGAACAAAAAAGGCCAGGTCACCAGGCGGGGTTTAAACAAAGAAACACCCAGGAATGGGGCCAGACAGGAAGAAGAAATGTGGGGCCGGAGAGAGCAACATCACAGAAACTGGGTAAGGGCCAAGGAGGGAGAGGTCACCCAGCATGTAGCAGCCCTGAGCTCCAGGCCACCAGCCCGAGCTGAGCCCCGCCATCTTTGGGGGCGAAGGGGAGCAAGGGTGGGGCCTCGGGCGGAGCATGCCTCTAGAGAGGTGTATAGTTTTCTTTAATGCAGTTACTCTAAAATATTCCTTGTAGCTCTAAAACACACCTCGACTAGGGTACACCTAGCAGGAAGTGTCACTGCTTGAATCCCAACAGATGCATCACCACAATGTGAGAAACAGCTCAGTGAATCATCTATAGCAGCAGTTCTCAAACTGTGGGTTGGAACCCCAAAGTGGGTCACGACCTCGTTTTAATGGGGTCACCAGGGCTGGCGTTAGACTTGCTGGGGCCTGGGGCTTCGGCTTTGGGCCCCCCAGCCTGGGGCAGAGGAGCTTGGGCTTTGGCCCTCCTGCCCGGGGTGGCAGGGCTTGGGCTGGCTCAGGCTTTGGTCCCCTCCTCCGGGGGTCGTGTAGTAATTTTTGTTGTCAGAAGGGGGTCACGGTGCAACAAAATTTGAGAACTGCTGATCTATAGTCCTGGGTCCAAAACACCTTCCTGGAGGCAGGTACCCAGGTAGTGGACTTCCTGACTTGGATTATAAACTCTTTGGGGCAGAGTCTTTTTGTTCTGTTTGTACAGCACCTAGCAGTGTCCTGGTCCATGTCTAAGGATCCTAGGCACTAAGGTAATACAAAGAAATAAATGAATAATAATAATATTAGAATAGATTTTTTTAAAGATTTTTTTTTCATTTGCACAGAGGACAGATTTTTTTCTGTTTCCTTCACTTGGTTTATGAGAAATGCTATGTGACCTTTCTCATTTTCTCACTATAAGTTTCTATCATGGAGCCCTCACCAGTTTTCATGCACAGACATCAGGTTTCTAGCTTAGTGGTTTTGTTTATGACTACAACTCAGTCTAGCTGAAAAAGGAAAAACAAAATCCCTTCTGAGTATTTCCCAGTCCTGGCCTACATTTGTTTCTGTACATTTTTTCCTACATTTAAACATAAAGAATCTTCGAAATGTTCATATTCTAAGCACTTTTTCCTAAGAGGAAAAACCTGTAAGGCAATGGCATTTGAGAATTTAAATGTATCAAATGGTATTTATTCTTTCATCTTGCTTGGTAATTAGTCTGGCTGATGACTACACCTAATTCCTGGAACCCTTTTGTAATGGAGTCTTATGAAGCGATAACTTCAGAACTGAGTAAGAACTTCTACAAGATCAGCCAACAAGTTGATATCAACATAAACTTGTACAGTTGAGGGTAACAGTGTCTTCATTCAACTTATCTCTATCCAGAAATACATAGCAACCTCTTGGAATGATAGAAGGCTCGGTAAACTGCTTCAGGTTCTGGCTTGAAAGTGGCAGAAGGTTTTAATACAGGGTCATCAATGCCGGTATTTTAAGACATTGTAATAAATAGAGATGACATAGAAATACTAGAATAAATATATTGTACTTTCCATATGGTATATATAGAAAAGTGAATTATCCTTCCTCACAAATGTCTTCACCTTGTCTAATCACTGCTATATCCATGATGTTATATCCAGGTGATTGTCTCCTCTTTGACTGGCTCACTTCCATAGCTTATCACTTCTCTCTCAAGTGATGTCTCCAGTGCACAGGTTGCTGACCAGCACCTTCCATCTTTCACAGTCATGACAGAGTTGTAAAACTTATAGTCTCCTTTGAATATGAGTCCATATGGTAATGTTTCTGATGTAACTGGTTCTCTTTCCTTACTCCTCCTGGTTGGCCTTCAATGTTGCCTGATAATATAAGTACTGAAAGTGAGCTGCCCTGAGACTGGAAACCTGTGTGTCCACAGAAAGATGTTTTTCTTTTATCTAGAATCTCAGATAGTTGTGGTCTTTTTAAATTCATCCTTCTCATCACCTCATCATTCATGCATTTTAGTTATCCAGCTAATTTTTAACATTCTTATGTAACGGCAAAACTTGAATGCTCTGAGTCAACTCTCCATGTCATTTTTGAGTATCCAGCTCGCCCATCCATACAGGAGGGTTGACTATATATAGCACCTTAGCAATCTAGTATCCATCTCTTGACTTCTTTGTCACATCTTCTGTCTGACGTTATTAGACTTGGGGTTTTTCGCCTTCCCCTGGGGTATTTCGCCTTCCTCTGCAGCGTGGGGCACGGGTCACTTGC
>NW_020698711.1:0-5176 GCF_002925995.2 Terrapene triunguis
CTAAATCATTTATGTACTTTTGTAAAGCTCCCACTAAGACCTTAATCCAGGTTATACTTACTACAAGTGACTTCAGTGAAAGTTGGACCACTAATTACTTTACAGGATAAGATCCAGAGTTCATTGTTGCTTGTTAGGTATAGACTTGCTAGCTTTGCCATTTCTATAGATGGATACCTCCCCCTAATTATCTTGACCAAATTTTAAGCTCCATTGCAGAATGGATGTATGGTGTGGAATACGCTCTCGTGTATTTTGTTTGTAATTATGTTCTCTATCTATTTAGAACACATACTGAGATGTATGTGAAGGAAAAATAGTTTTCACCCAACTTGTCTATCTAAGTTGGCCTGGCAAAATTGCCATCAAAAATTTGCTTTGATTTGAGACTTGCATGGTGTCAAGTATCAGGGGATAGCCTTGTTGTTTTTGATTTGAAAGAAACAAATCATGCTTTTCCATGCAATCAATGCTGCTGCTTCTGCTGATAATGATGTTTTACTTCTCCATCAAAATATAGATTTTCTTCGGTCCAATGGAGAATTACAATTTAGGAAGAGATTGATAAACATATAGTTAGATGTGTATATATTTTGACTGAGAGAGAAAGAGAAGGAGAGAGAGGAATTTTCAACGTGACTACAACCATATGTTTTCTCAACATGAGTAAGGATGGGTGAATCTGTCTAGATAACCCCTCTGGCTCTACTTACTGCCATACTCAATGAGTAGCAACTTACTCTTTATGTCCCTTCAGGTACAATAAGCTACTCATGGTGTAAATTCCCACTCAACATGAACAAAAGTGTGAGAAATCTGACAATGCAGACAAGGGCAGCAAACAATAGTAGATGCAAAAATAGTAGGTAGGTTCTGCTTCAAATTTCCAAAGGAGCCTAATGGAGTTAGATGCCCAGTTCTTTTAAGACCCTTTCAAAATCCCATCTGTGGTTTCTATCACACTGAAAGATACAAATGTGGGATTTTCAAAAGCACACACGTTATTTAGGTGCACAAATCCCATTGAAAGTATATTGGTAAATCCTTAACAATGCCTAAATGACTTTGGAGCATGAGTCCAATTGAAAGTCAGCTAACATCTGCTATAGGATCCTTTCAAAACCTTAGCCCTGTATCCTTAGCTACCATCCTGGAGTCCTAAAGTTCCATCTGCCCTTTCCATTTGGATGACAACGACTGACACATAGACTCATAGACTTTAAGCTTAGAAGGGACCATTGTGATCATCTAGTCTGACCTCCTGCACGTTGCAGGCCACAGAACCTCACCCGCCAACTCCTGTAATTGACCCCAACCTCTGGCCTAGTTACTTAAGACCTGAAATCATGATTTAAATTCTTCAAGTAACAGAGAATCCACCATTTACACTAGTTTAAACCTGCAGGTGACCCTGGTCTCATGCTTCAGAGGAAGGTGAGAAACCTCCAGGGTCTCTGCCAATCAGACCCAGGTTGAAATTCCTTTCCGATCCCAAATATGATGATGAGTTAGACTCTGAGCATGTTGGCAAGACCCACCAGGCAGACACCTAGGAAAGAATTCTCTGTAGTAACTCAGAGCCCTCCCCATATAGTGTCCCATCTCTGGTCATTGGAAACATTTGCTAATAGCAAGTCATGGATGGTCCATATACCGTTGTAGACAGCCTTCATAAACTTATCAAGATAAGATCGCCCTATATGTATGTGTATAATGTCTTGTTCCTTTAATGTTTATTCAAACGAATGTCTCTTGCTCCTTTGTAAGGCCAGAAGGATATGAAATGAAAGCCATTAGATATAATAAAAGAATCTGCAGAACATGTCCACCAAATGTACAGGAGCTATGAAGGATTTTGTTTGTTTTCTTCCTAAATGATCACTAAACTCCAATAATTATGTGACATATACAGCACTTGAATGAAAAGGAATATTGAAAGGTATAAGCCACTGTGGCATTACTCAGGGTACTAACTGGACTGCTGTGTTCCCTCAGTTCTCCAAATTGGGGTGCCTTTTACACTGCTTGCCTGTGAGAGCTACCACTCCTCATCTGCTCACACCCAGCCTCCAGCATGTAAATCACTCCCAGCTATACTGTATGAGTACTAGAACCAGCTATTCATGAATTACACTCTAGGGCAATACAGGCAAACCTCCAGTCCCAGACTTTCCCCCAGAAATGTGTGTCTTGTACTGCCCAGCACCCTCCTGGGCAATACTAACTCATGTAAAGTCTGTCATTTATCAATAGAAAATGGTATGCACAAATTCAAATGAAGTTTCCCAAACACTTCAGTCCAAACATACTAAGACATTATGGACTGAATAGAAACATTGTATTTATGGCTTATTACAGCAATCTACAATCCACTAACAACTTGTCCCCCACAGCTGCCGTTCAGTCCTCTCCGATTCACCCCCTCCCTTCCTTTTCCCTGAGTGGAGGGGTGTTAACAGGCCACTTCACCTTGAATGGTCCCTTAAAATATGTGTTATCTACTTATGCTAAACAATATGTTCCACCTTGTATTTAGCTGGGACACTATGAGTTAGTTTCCCAGACTTGAAGAAGAGCTCTGGGTAAGCTTGAAAACTTGTCTCTCTCATCAAGAGAAGTTGGTCCAATAAAAGATGTTATCTCACCTACATTGTTTCTCTGAGAATATCTAGCTATCTATCTAATCAATCTATCTATCTATCCAGGTCAGAACCATGGATTACATCCATTAACATCTTACATTTCTTGGAAACTCCAAGCTATTCATGGATGAGTTGGTTTCACAACATTCTGTTTGATCCAAGAGCATCACCAAAGTCTAGAATCCAACTGACAACATTTCTCCCCTTGTCCTGCAATTGGTACTTATTCAAGCATGAAAGTAAATTATATGGTTACATGTAGAGCTATGAGAATAACGGCTTTTTCTTTTTCAGTTCACCTGCGGTTCTGAAAAAAAAAATATTTTTAAAATTGTGTCAACCTGAAACTAATTTTTCAGGGGAGGGGAATTATGGCAAATCAAAGAGTCAGAAAAATCATTTGGGGTCAAATTAAATGTTCATACAATGTGGAACAGCTTCACAGGGAGACAGTGGCCCACCCATTAGCCTGAGGGCTTGTCTTCACTACCAGGGAAAGTCGACCTAAGTTACACTACTCCAGCTACATGAATAACGTAGCTGGAGTTGACATAGCTTAGGTCGATTTACCCTGGTGTCTTCACTGCGCTGCGTCAATGGGAGACACTCTCTAGTTGACTTGCCTTACTCTCCTCAGAGAGGTGGAGTACTGGGGTCAACCGCAGAGCACTCTGCCGTCAATTTAGCAGGTCTTCACTAAACAGCATAGATCTCCCTGTAGTGAAGACCAGCCTTGAGACTCAGGACATTCATCTTTGTTGGAGGAGACAAAATCCTTGTTTAAGAGGGGGGAGATTTGAACCTGGGTTTTCACATTGCAAGAGAGTGGCCTAACCATTGAGCTCTTGGTTCCATGAGACAGGGTCAGCAGAACCTTCTAATTGGTTTTGTGAATCTAGCTCTCATTTCCAAAAAAATTTACCCAAAACAATTTTCTAAAATCAACCCAAAATAGCCATTTTTTCCAGTCAACCCAAATCTGCATTTTAAGCAGAAATAAAAGGTTCAGTCAAAAAATGCCATTCAGCTCTAATGAGATGAAGTGTGAGTTTATTTCTCTAGAAATTAAGTTACTAATAAACACTAAAAAATAGAGCAATGGTACTGGGTGTGACGTTATCTGATTAAAATATGACCCTATGTATCATTGTTGCAACCACTGTTATATATTTGCAGAAAATATTGTACAAAGGTTGTCAACTGAGGCGTCTATGAAAAGGTTATGTTTTGCTGGTTATGATTATGCTATCTGTGTGCATGTATCATTTTTGTATGTGAAGTTATAAGTATTGTCTTTATACTTGGATTTCAAATGTTTGCTCCTGGGGTAATGCCCACAAAGTAACTAGCGAGCACATCTTGGAGGGACTGTTCAAATTGAGTGGCCCATCGAAAGAACATTTTACTGACAATGGACCATGGGAGACGCCCATCTACACTTAATGGGATGTCCTGCTGTGACTAGGCAAAATGCATGGACATGGGACTTGCCCACGTGACTCCAAACTCCATCTTGTTACTGTAATTTTCCACAGTAAGAATAATGGGATGCCCTCCACATGAAAAAAAAACATAAAAGGCAGCTGCATCTTCTCTATTTTGTCTTTAATCCTGCTTCTTACTGCTGGAGGAACTTTGCTACAATCTGAAGCTCTGACCAAAGGACTGAATGACCCATCCAAGCTGTGCGTGTACTCCAGAGACTTGACTTAAGCCAGCAGTTTACTCCATCACTGCTACAAGCCTGAACCAAGAACTTTGCCATTACTGTATGTAATGGATTCCTTTAACCAATTTTAACTCTCACCTTTCTTTCTTTCTTATGAATAAACCTTTAGATTATAGATACTAAAGGATTGGTATCAGCATGATTTTTAGGTAAGATCTGAGTTACATGTTGACCTGGGTGTGTGGCTGGTCCTTTGGGATCAGAAGAACTTATTATTTGATGAGATTGGTCATAAAGAACCACTCATCTCTGAATCCAGTGTTTTTGGTGGTGATATAAGAATTGGAATGCCTGCGGAAACTGCCTTTATGCTTTCTTGTTAGCTGGAGTGGTGAAACGGGAGATTACTTTTGTGGCTGCTTTGGTACATCTTATAAAAAAATAGCCGCCAGTTTTGGGTTGTGTTTGCCCTATTTCTCAGCAGTTCGTCCTGAATTTGGCATCCTCAGTTATGACCCACTAAGGCATGGTTACACTGGGAAATGTGGCTTTTCAAAAATGTCTAACCATTGGCTCTCCACATGTACATGGAGCCTATGAGAGGACAAAGAAGGCAACTGAAAAAGCACAGTGTGTGAATAAAGGCCAAAGGGGTTAAAGGGAATAACAAGAATGTTTAGAACTTCATGAAGGAATAAATAACTATTAAGGAGACACTAGTCACAAATGGTGGGCACAGTGTTATAACCCAGAGAGATGTTGTAGATACCACACAGACAGTTGCTGGTCTGTCTGTTCTATTCACCTTCTGTTTCTCATCTTACACTTAGATTGTAAGCTCTTCGGGGCATGAACTGCCTTTTGG
>NW_020698712.1:0-4166 GCF_002925995.2 Terrapene triunguis
GGGCAGCACGTGACTCTAATCACGTGGTAATTGTTGAGTAGTTGCTGTGGAGTGGGGAAACTGAGGCACAGACAGGAGTAAGCTTTCTTCCTGTTCTTTTTTCAGACCAAGCTCCTTTAGCAAGGTCTCTCTCTCTCATACACTATTTGGTAACCTTCTGATAAGAATTGTGCTTCGAATACCTGTAGAACTGTGAAATAGGGAGTTAAGAGTAGTGCCTTCAAAGTAAAGGTGTTAGAAAGAGCTGTTGGTGGGGATCATTAGTGAAATAAGGAAATAGAGATGGCTGAAAAAGACCTTTTTGCTGCTCGCTTGAGACAGGAGAAAACCAACAGGTTAGAGAGATGGGTAAGAAAAAAGGGGAAATGCCCCTGGGAAAGGGGGTGTTTTAAGGATGAGAATCCCCTGACTGAAGCTAGTCTGAGCTTGGAACAATATTGCACAACCTTTAAGCCATGTGGGAGTGCAAAGGATGCAGCTGCTGCATGGGCATTATTTTATGCATGTCTGGACATGGTTGAAATGGTAAAGAGAGGGCAGGAATTAGAGCTTGAGAAAAAGCAGTTACAACAACGTTTGAATAAATGTGAGACAGACGGGTGTGAATTGATAGCAGAAAAGCTCAGACTGGTGACTGTACTCCGAGATATACAAGAGGAGAGAGACAAGGCCAGCAGGAATGCAGAACAGTATAGGAAAGAGTTAACACACACAAAAGTTCTGTTAGAAGAAGCAAGAGCAGCAACTCGCTTCTTGGCAGAAGAGAACAGGGCAGCAAAGGCAGCAGCAGACCATCACGGGTGTGGGGCAAAAATTAGTCAATTGTGTGCCCAACTTAGTGCCCATAAGGGGGTGGTAGCAGCTGTAAGGTTGAGAGAAGATTGTGATTTAGAGCCCCCTGGGAAAACAAAGATACCCCCTGATGCTGTCCCCAAAAACCCATTTAACCCCCATTGGCCACACAGGCATAATGTTGCCCCTGTTTCCACAAGGGAGGTTAAGCGCATAGTTGCAGGAGCTGATCTTCCCACAACAGAGCTGGTCACGGATGTAGTAAGGTGGTCTCCTAGTCAAGCCAAGGCTATTGCTGAGAGACTGGGGCCACTGAACCGTGACACAGCCATTGCATGGTTGGCCCGTGTTTGGCAAATGTACCCCTCTGCTGATGGCATGGACTTAACCCAATTGGCTCAGCTATGCGCCTCTCCTTGTGATGCAGATGCTCTAGACATAGGCATAGGTTCTTGGGAGTGGACTGCCCCTGGACCCCGGGAATGGATGATAAGTGCTCTTAAAATATTACTGCCTGCATCTTCCCTTAAGAAACTGTATATAATGGAAGAGCAGAAACCAGGAGAGGCCCCAGAAGCTTACCTAATTCGAAAGAAAATGCTGGCAGCTCTCTCTGATTCATTACCCCAGACGGAAGAGAATGGGATTATCGCTTTCCAGTATCAGGGACATGAATTAGTACAGAGCACTTATGCAGGACTAAATTCTCAGACAAAATTGACCATGGGGACTGTGGAGTTAGAACAACTAACCTGGAGTAAACTAGTGGCAAAAATCAAACAGGCAGGAGATTTGCTGCGAGAAACTGGTGTCTTGAAAAGACAAGTCAGCAAAAAGACTACCTCAGAGCCTGTGCAGGCTATCACATTTACAAATAATGGTCCTCACTCTGCCAGGCACCCTCCCAATCTTAATTCCCCTACCTCCCACAACCCTGGGCAGCGTCGACCCAAGGAGACCCGTAGGAACATGATTTGGAAGGAGCTGGTGAATTTAGGGGAGGATATGGGAAAATATGATCGCCAGCCCCTCAGCATCCTGATTAATGCTTTGTTTCAGGTCATGCGGAAAACGGAGTTAATGCAGGGAGCTCCCCCACAACCCACTGCCCCGGTACGGAGTCCATCCCCCACGTCCACTCCCTGTCAGATCCCTGCCCCCTCTTCTGAGTGGAGGCTCTGGGAGTCTGACGATCAGTAGGGGTGCCCAGTTCCCCACGGGCCTCCCCAGCTGATCGCAAGACGTCAGTGCGATGTATGGAGGAGACCCACTGTGAGGGCTACAGTGAGGAACCCAGGGATGTTAGCCCAATTGCCAGCGGACAGGATCTCCGAAGGGAGACCCACCACTAAACAGGTTCAGCTCAACGAGTATGAGGGAGAAACTGTCTCCCGTGGTTTGTCTTTTGGGAGTGGCGATTTGCCTGTTAAGAAAGCCATCCCAATCTCCCAGTGTTTGTCTGTGAAAAGCCATGTGGTCTGTGACAAGGGGGAGGGAAGTTCAAACTGTTTGTCTAGTCAGAAAAGCAGTTTAACTGCCGGAGGAGAAACTGTCTCCAGTGTTCTGTCTGTGGAACAGGCAGAAAGTACCTCTCAGTTTATGCTGACTGAGGATTTGTCAGTTGTGCCAGATGTGATTCTGGACTCAACTAAAACCCAGGAAGGAAGTGTTCCTAGGACTGTGTCTGTTGGGGGTAATGACTTGCCCATGGAGGGAGATATCCCAATCTCCAAAAGTTTGTCTGGAAACAAAGGGGAAGAAATTCCAAACCTGGTGACTGTTAAGAATGGCAGTTTATCTGCTGGGGAAGAGTTTGTCTCCAATCTTCTCTCTGAGGAGCAGACAGAATGTGTCTCTCAGCTTATGCTGATTGAGGATATGTCAGTTGTCTCAGAAGTCGTTCTAGACTCAACTGAAACCCAGAAAGATGCTCAGGAAGATGTTTCTGTACAGCAACCTCTAGCTGAAAAGGGAAAGGACAAAATTTCTGAGGGAAATGAATTATTGCCTAAAAGTACTCCTGAAGGAGTAAAACCTCATGCTAGCTTTTGCAAGCAGTTTGCTGCAACTGAAGGGCGCGGAAGTGAGTTGATTGAGTTAGCTCAGAATGTAGCAAGCAACAGTGTAGGTGCTGAGGAATTTGGTTCAGTTTCTAGCTGCCAAAGTTTCTCAACTTTGTATGAATCCACTGACTTTGTTTTAGAAGGATCCAGGGTGGAAGCCATCCCTACTAAAACCAACACTGCCTCTGTCACTGCTAAGCAGCTCTTTACGCACACCTGGGATGGCTGCAGCTCTATTGTGAATCGGGCCAGCCCCAGTGTGTGTCAGATAGAAATCCTAAATGGGAGAAATGGAAAACCCTGGCAGAAATGGTTTCATTCTTCACAGCTCAAAGAATGGAAGGATAAACCACCTGACCCTCAAGACTGTCTTCTCCATACTGTCGGCCACCCTTCTTGGCCAGCAAGAAGGAACGGCTTTGAGCCGTTGGAAAATACGCATCGAGTGGGCTGGTCAGTGCCTACCCCGATGTTGAGACAGGAAAAGGCCAGAAAAATCCTTAACTTATTATGGCCACCCTCACGTAGGTCACTGCTTCATGTTCACCCTGTAATATTGGTCCCCGTCTCTCCCAGTATATACGGGGGGAGTGTAGGAAGTTTTTCTCTCTTCTCTGCCCCCTCACAGGTCCCGTACACGAGCCATGACATCTCACCGGTGCACCAGCACCCTGCTGTTCATAAGTGTCTGGAGTCTGATGCTGTCCAGGCTCTATGCTGTATCTCTGATCCCTCTGAACCTCTGGAGGTACCTGCCAGCTGGAGCCCAGAAAGTAAAATTGCTGTGCCACATGCATGGATTCTATGGGATTGGGAGCAACCCCCTGGCCCTGCAGCATCGCTACCAGTTCTACGCTGTTGGCAACTCCTCGGGTTGCCCCTGGAAAAGCATTGCCAATTGCATGCAGAGTGCCACCGGAGAGTCACTCAATTTTTGTTATGAAACTAAGACCACTCCTCCCCATTCTTCTGTAAGCCGTTGTGGTCTGAAACAGGACGTACACCCTCAAACACACTCAGTGACAGCCTCCTGGGTGCCGGAAGGTGCAGGATAGTCCTGGTTTCCTCCGCTGTTTGGGGAACAACCATGCCCCTACCTGTCATCATTGTCATTGGAACTCAGACACCTCCGTTACCCAGAGAGGAACTGCAGCTGTCTCTGATCACACCAGCAGGCAAGAATATCACACGGTTCCTCATAAACTGGGAACTGCTGAACTGGACTTTAGCTGGACATGACCTGACTCAGCAAGGTCCCCCAGACTGGCTAGTTCCAATCAAGGGAGCACATGCAGGTGCAATGTGAATTTA
>NW_020698713.1:0-14095 GCF_002925995.2 Terrapene triunguis
ATTTCTGTTCAACCAATCCCTCCTATAGTCATATTAACATCGGACACTTCCCTCTTGGAATGGGGAGCACATTTGGGTCCTCACGCAGACCATGGAAAATGGTCACAACAGGAACGCTGCTTGCACATCAATCTGTTGGAATTAAGGGTGGTCAGAAATGCTTTCCTCCGCTTTCTTCCCCTACTCAAAAACAAGTCCACCAAGATCATGACAGACAACATAGCATGCATGTATTAAATCAATCGTCAGGGCAGAGTGTGTTCCTCTCACTCTGCCTCTAAGTGGTAAAACTTTGGAACTGTTTCATAGCCAGATAGTCATCTGGGCTTCTTACCTCCAGATATACAAAACACCGTGGCCGATGATCTGAGCAGCCATTTGTCCTTAAATGACAAATAGGAGTTGGACTCTTTGAGTGCTCAATAAAATACTCCTGACTTAGGGATTTCCAGAGATGAATTTTTTTGCCACAGCAGTCAACACAAAATGAAAGGAAATTCTGTTCCAGAGGGGGTCTCGATCAGCAATCTCTAGGAGATGCTTTCCTCATTACATGGACAAAGGGTCTTCTCTATGCAGATCCTCCAACTCCATTGCTCCTAAAGGTCCTTATCAAGAACAGAGAGGACGAAGCCAAAGTCATTTTGATTGCACCATACTTGGCCAATATAAGTTTAGTTTCCGAACCTCCTCAGACTCACCTCTTGCCCTTTGTGAAGGCTACAGATAAAACCTCCAATATTGTCTCAGGATGTGAGTCAGACCTTTCACCCCAATCTTAGTTCCTCAGTGGTTCTCAGGACAAGAGACCTTATGCTCATCAGAAGTTCAAAGATACTGTTGAATAGCAGGAAGAAATCTAATAGACATACTTACCTTCAGAAATGGAGACGTTATAGCTTTTGGTGTAACCAATGCCATCTGTTTTCTGTCCAGTCATCTTTCCTCAATCTTGGACTACCTGTTGGAATTGAAAAATTCAGGCCTTTCTTGGAGTTCCATCAAGGTTAATTTAACAGCAATAACAGCTTTCCACGTGCCAGGAGAAGGTTTATTGTTTTTTTTCACTCATCCAACCACAGTGAGATTCGTAAAAGGATTTATAAATCTTTTCCCACAGATAAGAGCCCCTACACTGCTTTGGGTTTTCAGCCTGGTTCTTAACCATCTCATGAAACAGCTATGTGCTCACTTTTATATCTGTCTATGAAGACAGCCTTCTTGGTGGCCATCATTTCTGCTCAAAGAGATGGGGAGACGGGGGGCTCTAGTTGAAGATCCTCCCTTTTACTTTGTTCTCCAAGGAGAAGGTACATTTACGACCTCATCCAAAGTTCTTACCTAAGATGTCCTCTGGAGTTCATATCAACCAAACTATTCATCTTTTGTTTTTTTCCCCTAAGTTGCATCAGTTTACACAAGAACCGCCTTTTCATACATTAGCTGTTAAGAGAGCATTAGCTTTTCACTTGGACAGGACTAGGCCATTCAGGAAGACCCCCCAGACTTTGTTTCCATTGCAGATAAGTGTAATGGAGCACCTATCTTTACTCAGAAACTTTCTAAATGTATCTCCTGGATGTATTATTGCCTGCTATGGTTTTCCTGCGGTTACACCTCCCCTAAGAGTGAGTGCACGCTCGACTAGATCACTGTCTGCATCTCTACTCAGAGATGTTCTCGTTGCTTAAATCTGCAGGGCTGCAACATGGTCCTTTGATGCACATGGTTTCTAACCACTGCGCCCTAATTTACGCTGCATGATCAGATGCGGCAATAGGCAACACCATTTTCTCTCTGGTGATGGACTCTGTTCCAAAACTTCCACTTCCTCAAAGGGTTACTGATAGGGAGTCACCTAAAGTGGAGTGCCCACAGGGAGTCTATTTGAAGAAGTTGTTACTCATGTTGTGCAGTAACTGGAATTCTTCAAGGTGCATTCCCCTGTGGGTGCTCCACTACCCACCCTTTCCCCCCTCTGTTTAGGAGTTGCCTGTGTAGGCTTTGTGATAGAGGAAGAACTGAGAGCGGTTTGCCCGCTCCACCATGTGAAGCCTTGGTACAGGGCACAAGGATGTGCAGGGCGCATGTGTGGGCAGAATGGATAGTGCTACCAAAAATCTCTGTTCAGAGGCACAGGGGCACGTGCACACCTAAAGTGAAGTACCTGCAGGGGGACACAGCTTGAAGAACTCCCATTACTGCACAAGGTAAGTAACCTCTCCTTCCTGTAATTTTCATACTTCGGTTTCATTGCTTTCTACTTGCTTGCTTGGGTCTTCCAAGTTTCCATGGTTTCTTCAATATCTCATTACAGCTTCAGACTTGCACCTTTTTGTTTTTAATTGTATACAGTTATCTTCTGAGCTCAAGCTGTGTTCTGTAATTGTTTTTAAATGGGTAGAGATTCAAGCCAAAAAAAAAAGAGAAAATAAGACTGAAAACCAACATTGATTTAAAAAAAATATTCTTTTTAGGTGTGAAGTAGAAAATCGATACCAGGGAAATCCACTTAAAGGAACATGTTATTGTAAGTACAACTGCTTTTCTTTGCCTGAAAATAGTAAATGTCTTATTTGATATATAGGACCAAATAAGTTACAACTATTTTACTTAGCACAACATCTGTTTATATGCAGGTGGGTTAGGACAGTGGTTCTCAAACTGTGGGTCGGGAACCCAAAGTGGGTTGTGACCCTGTTTTAATGGGGTCGCCAGGGCTAACATTAGACTTGCTGGGGCCTGGGGCCAAAGCTGAAGCCCGAGCCCCACCACCTAGGGCTGAAGCCTGAGCCTAAGGGTTTTGGCTTCACCCCCACCCCTCCACCCCAGTCGTGGCGGGGCTTGGGTGGGCTCGGGCTTGGTTACCCCCCGCCCTCCCCAGGGTTGTGTAATAATTCTTGTTGTCAGAAAGGGGTCACAATGCAATGAAGTTTGAGAACCCCTGGGTTAGGAAATATTGTCATTACACTATTAAAATTCAGATTATCCTAGTGGATACTCTTATTTTACCACTCTTAAATATTTGAGATCAACACTTTTAGAAAGACATTAGATGGGAAAATATCTTAAATTAAATAGCAATGAAGGGTTCAGACAGGATTTCTAAGGGGGTGTGGAAATTAGAAGTGTGCTAAATCCTGCTTGGGCAGTTGAGGAGCAGCATTGATAGGTTTTAAGATAATCTTGTGCCGTTATCAAACACAACAATGTTGCTTATGCCAACCACACGGGAAAGGAGAAACAGCACAGTGTAGGGGAGGCTTCTTGGTAGTAATTTTGAAGCCCAGTAGACCGGGAACATTATGATGAGCTTTAAAAAAGTTATTGTCAGTGCTGTCTATTGTCATGATAGCCATACTTCATTAAATATTTAGGTCCTTTGTACACTCCCTTGAGCCCAGTAGAGACTGCAGTGGACTGGATTAGGCTTCTTTCATGTTATGGGAGGGGAGGGGAAAAGAGAAAAGAACAAGATAAGATATCGGTGGGTCATGAAGCCCCAACCCACTTTTTGAAAAAGGCCTTGTTTTATTAGCCATAGTAGCAATTTTATCGTATTTGCCTGGCCTTTGATTTTTCCCAAATGCAGTGAAAACATGGTGGTTCACCAGTTTTGCTAGATGGGTGAATGTTTTTCCCCACACTGTTCCAATGGGAACATCGTATTCTGCCATCTGAGAATATGTTTGGTCTTCCTTAAACTCCCATAACATTGATAAGCAGTTTTAATAGATACTTTAGACTTGGTGAAACTACAAGAACCAAATAAAATGTGGTTAAATTATGTAGTCGTCCACATTTCTCTTTTACCAAGTTCTCTTAGGATTTAGGCTTTTATCAGATGTCCTGCTTGAAAAATGTAAACCTTTATCCTTTTCCCCCCTCCTCTTCCAAAAAAGGTTGGGTTAACTTTAATAGAGTAGGATATAATACCCTCCAAGGTCGGGATAGTGAGGTGTCTAAAGTGTTCCTTATTCTCTCCCAAACTCAAATTTCTGTTGGGGGCAGATTATAACAGTGCAGTAACTCTCTCTTGTTGCAGTAAACTGTTTTCTAGTTTAGTGTAAGCAATCAGTTACCTGCCTTGCTTTCCAGAAGCTTGTTTTATTTCAAGACATTTTTTCACTTTTTTGCATGTATTCTTTACAGATACTCTTCTTATTGACTATCAGTTCACCTTCAGCCTTTCCCAAGAGGATGATCGCTATTATACTGCAATCAATTTTGTAGCAACACCTGAAGAGGTGAGTATGATCTCTTCCCTTTTGGACTCCCACATTTCATACTTTGTTTCAAACATCTGCCTTCTCCTTGCCCTGAAGAGAGTGGCTCATACAGTTCTTTGAAAAGAACTACCGTCTTGGTGCACATGCATAGTTCACGTCCTAGCCAGAATGTCCTCAATCTGTGTAGCTACACCTTGCTTCCTTGAAGCTCTGAATGTTTGTGGCCAAAGTGGGGCATAAGGAACCACAGCCTAAACCTGCGGTTCAGTTGCTTTGTACTGCTGGAATATGTAGTCAAACCCCTCTAGCTTTCTCTTGTTGCTTGCAGTTGGTCTTGTATCTTATTGTGTCTACTTTCTTCACTTTCTTTTACTCTAATATAGTTAGTCAGTGTAGAATTATGCCATGGCACAGTTCATTCTGTTGTTTATTTTGCTTTTCTTCCTGGTGCAAAAGGCATCTCCTTTTGGAATGGAAATATGGAGCAGTCACGTAAGGTATCTAACTTCAAATGCAGCTCCGCATTCATGGTGACACCTGTGCATCAGTGAAGCTCACCTGCTAGGGAGGTATTCTCTTTGCTTCTCTTTCACCTCAAGAGCTCAAAGAGAGGTCAGCCTCCAGTCATTCTGCAGGGAAAAAGCCCATGGGCTAGCCAGAATAACTCTTAGTCAATTAACACCCCAGGGCTCCTTCTATGTTTAATAACCAGGTGAATTCAGAATCCCCAAATGCCTCAGATCCTGTAGAGCAGAAAAAGTACTGTTGGTCCAAACACTGCAGCGAGTTAATGCTGTCAGGCTCATCCTTGGAACAGAGGGGTGGGGAGACAGGAAAAAGCAGCAGTTCTCCATTTCTTCAGTCAGACTCCAAGAACATCAGAATGTAGCTCAGAGGCCACCAGCACTGAACTGGTTGTACATTGCCTAATACAACGGGGCCTTGGTCCATCTTTGTGGTCTGTGGTGCTATTGCAGTACGAACAGGAGGCTCATTGATGCAGTGAATGACGCACACAAAATCACTTCCCATTTTTTTCAGTGCTCACATAATTCCTACCAAAAGATGCTGTGGATGGGATAAGTCAAAGCAGTACTATCCTCTGTCTGCTCAATCCAGCTGAGTACAGGAACTTCTCCAAACACACACCTGAGCAGAGACTTTTCCTTGGATTGCAGCTTACAGTTTCTTGCTGGCTGCTCTTAAGGTGCCTCTTGATTCTATGAGAGAGCTCTGCATTCTCCCTCAGGATCAACAGTCACAGCCTCAAGGCTAATAATGGGGAAACCATGGCTTTGGGGGCCAGGATGACCTCCCCTTGGCACCCTTCAGTGTAATGAGGCCCCATGGGACCTGCACTCCATGACCAGGGGTGTCATTCCAAGTAAGGGCTCTGTTGTATTCAGTTAGATGGAATATATGGGCCCAAAGAGTCAAAGTCATTAACATGGTGCTATTGCTGTCCAGCATTAACCAGTGTTAAAAAAGGTTTGGGGTTTGGGATACAGAGACCCTGGCCTGCTTAGTACCATGGCAAACACTATTAAGAATCTTTTGAATCCCATATTAGGAATACAGAAAATAAGGGGAAAAAAACGTTAAAAAGCATTTAAAAAGGAAAGTATTAATAAGTTTCATCTTAACAACATCCCTTCTTCCCTCTCCCTTTAGCCGGAGAGAGTCTTTAAAAACATGCCCGCTTGTCTGAAAGTCTCTTAGATGGTATTACGGATGTTAGCTATCCTTTTGGGGGAAAAGAGAAAAAGTTACTTACAATGGGCAGGAGCTATTGTTACTGTCGTTGAAGTCTGATCCCATTTCCTAGAAGACAAAACAAGAGAAATGCACACAAAAGGGAAAAGTAAAGAACAACAAAGATAGAAAATACAACTTCTGTCTCTGGTGTTATCTCTCACTTGCAGCTTCACTGCTGGAGAAACACAAGCACAGCAGACGATCTTATCAGCGACTCTGAAACCTGACAAATTTGTACCAGCATCGGGATGTTTAGGGCATTGCTTTTAGCTGCCTTTCCAGACTCATGCTTGCAGCAATGTTGCAAAATATGCATTGTTGTCTAATCAAGACAAATAGCTGGACAAAAGGAAAAAGGAGAGTGCTAGGAAAGAGAAGAAATATGGTGGGAAGGAAAAGAACCTTTTGGGAAATAGGGGAAGGAAGGAAAAGAGAAGGATGTGTATGAGACAAAGCCTCACATGTCTGGTGATATTTGGGATTAGCATGAGCCAGTTGAGGTGGCAATGGTGATGTCGTCTGGGGTCCCTCTTCCTTGGCCCAGTCTGCTCAGGACATCTCTCAGTATCAGGACGATGAAGAGTCCGAGGAGATGGTGGGGTTGGCAACTGTCATGATGAAGTTTTCACCTTCCTCTTCTCTAGTCAGCCACCCATCTGTATTTCCCCTCACCCCACGTCTTTTTTGTTAAGGACCCCAAAAGAGAGTGATGGACAGAATAGTCCAATCCCCTCATTATTTTGTCCACCAGTTAAGCCTCATTTCTGTTAAGCCTCTCAATTTTGGTTCATTAATTTCCAGTTCCATACTTTTCTTGTTGACCAGGCATGGTCTTAACACAGTCCTTGAGTTATATCAGGAGGCCTTTTTTTGTTCAGGCTAATTCAGTCTTTTTGCACTTTTTCCCCGTCAACATTTGTTACGAGTTATTGTGACATTTTGTGAACTTTCACTCACTTTTCACAGTTGAGCTCAGAGTTAGGGAAAATTTGTAGGCCCACTTGTCACAAAAGAGCCTACAAATTTATATTATAAAAAATTATATTATTACATATTATAAAAGAAGGCACAGATATTGGAGTGAGAGGAACATATGGAGGGCCATTGTCAGAGCAAACACAGAGTTGGGGAGGAATACCAATAAGAAACATGATTACGTGATTTGAATCTAGACCAGGGCAGATATTTTGTGAGAATACAAAATTAATTATTTTATTGGGGGGCGGAGAGAGTATTTAAAACAAAAAATTATCTGTGTTTGCATTAAAATATATTTGAATGCTGCTACTGCCAACCATCCCAGAATAATACTTCGGATAGCTGCAAAGAGCCCTAAATGAATATGGTTTGGAATTACACTGCAGTAAACTTCTCTTTTGTGGGGAGATCCAAATGAAAATGTACAGCTATGTTCTATTTTATATACAGTGGGTCTTTAAAATGTGTCTTGCTAGATGCTAGTGCTCTCGCATGTAGATGAGTATTCTAGTGAACATATTGTGAAATAACTCTCGTTCTGACACTTTTTTTAGTGAGTTGCTTTCAAAACAGAACAATTTTAATGGACTGACATCTGTTAAAAATAACGGCTTTCTTCTCTCTCTTTTTCTCTAAATCAGCAAAATAGAGACCTGGACATGTTTATCAACGCATCTAAAAACTTCAACCTCAACATAACTTGGTCAACAAGTTTTGCAGGTAAAAGAGAAAAGTAAACCAGAATCTGAACTGTATGAGAATAATTAAATACTATACATTACATTTTAGAAATTGGGCTGTGGGAAAGAAATGAAATTAAGAAAGGAATTTTAGTTTTCTCTTCTCCAGTTTTCCAATTCTCACTTCATGATAATGTGCATTGGAGACTGTTGAAATGCTGCTCTAATTTTTTGTAATGCAATATTTTGTGTGTTCATTGATTCCACTAGTGAAATACAACTCAAAATTGCAGTCTTCAGATGACTAGTTCCTTTTACTGTCAAAGCCGTAGGATAATTGGTCCCCTTTGAAAATCACTTAAGATCTGCACTGAGAGCAAACTTTAATGCTACTTTTTAAATTCTGAAACAGCTGGCACACAGGCAGGAGAGGAGATTCCAGTTGTTTCAAAGTCCAACATAAAGGAATACAAGGACAGCTTCTCCAATGAGAAATTTGATTTCCGGAGCAATCCCAACATCACTTTCTTTGTTTATGTCAGCAACTTCACCTGGCCAATAAAAATACAGGTAAGAACTCTCTTAATAACTAACAGACGTACACTATTAACACAACTTGTCGTCTCCTCCTTCCCTAAAGCGTCCATAAATGTGATATGCTGTTCATTGTCTGAGTTGAGCCACAGCCTCAGATAGTGGAACACAGCACCAGACAAAGGATGAACAAAGATCTTTCCTTTGGCAAGCAATTCCAAAATGACTAATAATAAAATGGTGCCCCCTTCCCCCCCATCTTCTGGCATTGCCGCTGTCTCCTACAGATCTGAAAATGGACCTGGGGAAATCTGCTGCTCCAGAAGCAAAGAAATTGGGCTTTTGATTATTTCGGGGGGCACTCAGCATGGTCCAGTGTTGTCATAGAAATATATTAAAAAAACAACAGTCTTTAGCTTTCATAACAAATATAGCATATTGTTCCTCACTGTCAGGGAAAAGTAACCAAATGTCAAAAAACGCAGGCCGTTGGTGTGGAAACGAATAGAGGAAGCTTTTGTTGGTTCTGCTGCCTCTTTTTATTTCTTGTTCTTGCTTACACACAGCTGGAGGCTTTGCTCCAGGAATGATGGGGCCTGTGGGTTAGTTCTCTTCTTTGGTTCAGTGCCCTCTGTTTACCCCTTCCTGTTCTGGTCACATGTGGCGCAAGTATACTTCATTAC
Source organism: Terrapene triunguis (assembly GCF_002925995.2). Lineage (NCBI taxonomy): Eukaryota > Metazoa > Chordata > Testudines > Emydidae > Terrapene > Terrapene triunguis. The sequence continues at coordinate 8,860 of NW_020698713.1, forward strand.
AGTAGTCCTACATCGTCAGAGGGATTAGAACATAAGAATGGCCATACTGGGTCAGACACTTCGCTTATGTTTTTGTTCAGTTCTGAAAACATATTCTCAGCTACTTTGCAATAGACACCACAGTTGCAATTTTTAACCTAGTGAATCTGCACATTCTTTTTACTTTAAAATGCTTTTTCTTTTTGTGTTTTTTCTAGGTTAAACTTTTTTAAACTTTCTTTTTTTATATAGTTTGTTGGACTACTCTTTTTAGAAATCATTAGCAGGTACTGTACATGGGGATAATGTAAGACTTTTTTTGCCCAAGGTATGGTTGCAGTCAGAAAAATTACAAATAAAATGGCACCTCCTACTCAACAGATTGAATACCCAGGTAACCAGAATCATTCCTGCTAATTTTGGTGGCAAAAAAAAGGAGGGGTTTTTTTTTATACTATTTTATGTTGTTGGCATGGAACCAGTACAGTTAATGAGAGGTGCATCTTTAACAGTTTCAAGGTTAAATATTGCAGATAAGTGTTTATAATACCACTTGGCCCTAGGAAGGTTCATCATCCACACTACCTAGCCTTAATACTCATTTCTGGTGCTTCAGTACCAGAACATTTTGTATATTCCAAACTCCCTATCCCTGTCACAGCTTCATGGCATAGGGATGTGTAGAACTTGTAAGGTGTTGTGGAAACCAGAAGGATATCCTGGCCTGGGAGACATGCAGAGTCAAATGGCAGCAGAGGCTCAGAAATGGTAGTGGAGAAAGCTCCAGAGAGCAAGAACTGTAGTCCATGGAGTCCTTGTTGCAGCTGCTGACAGTGCAAGTAGGTAAGAGAAGATCTGGCCATACTCTTATTCAGGCCTAGGTCAACTGCCAGCTGACTCTGGACTTCTACTGAGCCAAGTGCCACTTTTGGGCCAGGAATACTTCCAGTGATTGGGGGAACAGGGTTGTGATAGAGACCTAGAATGAGGTGCTGTTGGTATAGAATGTCTTAATGAGTAATACAGTTTCTGTATCTCTGGGGAACTTGTCCAGACACGAGAGCATAAATTGTTCCACGTGTACTTGCTGTTAACGAGAGTAGTAATTACTTTGTGAAAACTGGCAACCTCAGATGAGTACTGCTGATGGATATATGCATTTCATGTTGCTAAGCCTACTGTGGGGGCTATTTAGCTGGAGATTCATAGATTCATAGATTCATAGATTCTAGGACTGGAAGGGACCTCGAGAGGTCATCGAGTCCAGTCCCCTGCCCGCATGGCAGGACCAAATACTGTCTAGACCATCCCTGATAGACATTTATCTAACCTACTCTTAAATATCTCCAGAGATGGAGATTCCACAACCTCCCTAGGCAATTTATTCCAGTGTTTAACCACCCTGACAGTTAGGAACTTTTTCCTAATGTCCAACCTAGACCTCCCTTGCTGCAGTTTAAGCCCATTGCTTCTTGTTCTATCCTCAGAGGCTAAGGTGAACAAGTTTTCTCCCTCCTCCTTATGACACCCTTTTAGATACCTGAAAACTGCTATCATGTCCCCTCTCAGTCTTCTCTTTTCCAAACTAAACAAACCCAATTCTTTCAGCCTTCCTTCATAGGTCATGTTCTCAAGACCTTTAATCATTCTTGTTGCTCTTCTCTGGACCCTTTCCAATTTCTCCACATCTTTCTTGAAATGCGGTGCCCAGAACTGGACACAATACTCCAGCTGAGGCCTAACCAGAGCAGAGTAGAGCGGAAGAATGACTTCTCGTGTCTTGCTCACAACACACCTGTTAATACATCCCAGAATCACGTTTGCTTTTTTTTGCAACAGCATCACACTGTTGACTCATATTTAGCTTGTGGTCCACTATAACCCCTAGATCCCTTTCTGCCGTACTCCTTCCTAGACAGTCTCTTCCCATTCTGTATGTGTGAAACTGATTTTTTCTTCCTAAGTGGAGCACTTTGCATTTGTCTTTGTTAAACTTCATCCTGTTTAACTCAGACCATTTCTCCAATTTGTCCAGATCATTTTGAATTATGACCCTGTCCTCCAAAGCAGTTGCAATCCCTCCCAGTTTGGTATCATCCGCAAACTTAATAATCGTACTTTCTATACCAATATCTAAGTCGTTAATGAAGATATTGAACAGAGCCGGTCCCAAAACAGACCCCTGCGGAACCCCACTCGTTATGCCTTTCCAGCAGGATTGGGAACCATTAATAACAACTCTCTGAGTACGGTTATCCAGCCAGTTATGCACCCACCTTATAGTAGCCCCATCTAAATTGTATTTGCCTAGTTTGTCGATAAGAATATCATGCGAGACCGTATCAAATGCCTTACTAAAGTCTAGGTATACCACATCCACAGCTTCTCCCTTATCCACAAGACTCGTTATCCTATCGAAGAAAGCTATCAGATTGGTTTGACATGATTTGTTCTTTACAAATCCATGCTGGCTGTTCCCTATCACTTTACCACCTTCCAAGTGTTTGCAGATGATTTCCTTAATTACTTGCTCCATTATCTTCCCTGGCACAGAAGTTAAACTAACTGGTCTGTAGTTTCCTGGGTTGTTTTTATTTCCCTTTTTATAGATGGGCACTATATTTGCCCTTTTCCAGTCTTCTGGAATCTCTCCCGTCTCCCATGATTTTTAACTTGTTCTTTTTTTATTTTATCTGCTAAACCTACCCCCTTCCCATTAGCATTCACTAGGTTAGGCATTCCTTCAGACTTCTCGGTGAAGACCGAAACAAAGAAGTCATTAAGCATCTCTGCCATTTCCAAGTTTCCTGTTACTGTTTCTCCCTCTTCACTAAGCAGTGGGCCTACCCTGTCTTTGGTCTTCCTCTTGCTTCTAATGTATTGATAAAAAGTCTTCTTGTTTCCCTTTATTCCCATAGCTAGTTTGAGCTCATTTTGTGCCTTTGCCTTTCTAATCTTGCCCCTGCATTCCTGTGTTGTTTGCCTATATTCATCCTTTGTAATCTGTCCTAGTTTCCATTTTTTATATGACTCCTTTTTATTTTTTAGATCATGCAAGATCTCGTGGTTAAGCCAAGGTGGTCTTTTGCCACATTTTCTATCTTTCCTAACCAGTGGAATAGCTTGCTTTTGGGCCCTTAATAGTGTCCCTTTGAAAAACTGCCAGCTCTCCTCAGTTGTTTTTCCCCTCAGTCTTGATTCCCATGGGACCTTACCTATCAGCTCTCTGAGCTTACCAAAATCCGCCTTCCTGAAATCCATTGTCTCTATTTTGCTGTTCTCCCTTCTACCCTTCCTTAGAATTGCAAACTCTATGATTTCATGATCACTTTCACCCAAGCTGCCTTCTACTTTCAAATTCTCAACGAGTTCCTCCCTATTTGTTAAAATCAAGTCCAGAACAGCTTCCCCCCTAGTAGCTTTTTCAACCTTCTGAAATAAAAAGTTGTCTGCAATGCAGTCCAAGAATTTGTTGGATAGTCTGTGCCCCGCTGTGTTATTTTCCCAACATATATCCGGATAGTTGAAGTCCCCCATCACCACCAAATCTTGGGCTTTGGATGATTTTGTTAGTTGTTTAAAAAAAGCCTCATCCACCTCTTCCACCTGGTTAGGTGGCCTGTAGTAGACTCCTAGCATGACATCACCCTTGTTTTTTACCCCTTTTAGCCTAACCCAGAGACTCTCAACACTTCCGTCTCCTATGTCCATCTCTACCTCAGTCCAAGTGTGTACATTTTTAATATATAAGGCAACACCTCCTCCCTTTTTCCCCTGTCTATCCTTCCTGAGCAAGCTGTATCCATCCACACCAACATTCCAATCATGTGTATTATCCCACCAAGTTTCAGTGATGCCAACAATGTCATAGTTGTATTTATTTATTAGCACTTCCAGTTCTTCCTGCTTATTACCCATACTTCTCGCATTTGTATATAGGCATCTAAGATACTGGTTTGATCTTTCCTCCCGGTTTTGTCCTGACCCTCCTTTCTCTCTGCCAATATAGCCCACACTCCCTCTCGTCTCCGACCCATCTCCCAGGTCTCCATGTTCCCCACTTACCTGCGGGCTTTGCTCACCTGTCCCCGTCGAACCTAGTTTAAAGCCCTCCTCACTAGGTTAGCCAGTCTGTGTCCAAATAGGGTCTTTCCCCTCCTCGAAAGGTGAACACCATCTCTGCCTAGCAGTCCTTCCTCAAATAGCATCCCGTGGTCTAGGAAGCCAAAGCCCTCCTGGCGACACCATCTTCGCAGCCAGGCATTCACCTCCATGATGCATCTGTCTCTGCCCGGGCCCCTACCTTTGACAGGAAGAATCGAAGAGAATACCACCTGCGCTCCAAACTCCTTCACCCGTACTCCCAGAGCACTGTAGTCACTCTTGATCCGCTCAGTGTCACACCGCGCAGTATCATTTGTGCCCACGTGGATGAGTAGCATGGGGTAGTAGTCAGAGGGCTGGATAATCCTCGACAATGCCTCCGTAACGTCTCGGATACGGGCTCCCGGCAGGCAGCATACCTCCCGAGATGAAATGTCAGGGCGACAGATGGGCGCCTCCGTCCCCCTCAACAGAGAGTCACCGACCACCACTACCCTACGTTTCCTATTCGCAGTGGTGGCAGCAGACCTCCCAGCCTTAGGGGTACGAGGCTTCTCCTCCTTTACTGTAGGGGGTGATGCCTTCTTTCCTGTATCAAGAAGAGCATAACGGTTACCTATTACCACAGCGGGAGGGTTCGGAGCAGGGGTGGAGCACTGCCTGCTGCCAGAAGTAACCAGCTGCCAGTGTCCACCCTGAGCCATCTCCTCCTCCACCAGTGGTGTATCAGCAGTCCTGTGTCCTGGGACAGCTACCTCAGCTGTCTCCACATGGACACTGTCCAGGAATTGCTCGTGGATTCGGATGCTTCTCAACCTAGCCACCTCCTCCTGTAGCTCTCCCACCTGCTGCCTGAGAGATTCCACCAGCAGGCACCTTTCACATTGGATGGTCCCCTCAGCCTGGATATCAGTAAGTGGAAATTGCAAGTTACAGTCTCTGCAAAACCACACCAGGATCTGGGTAGAAGCATCCATGCTCAGGCGCTCTGCCTGGCTACAGGCGCAGGTGGAGGAGACAGAAGCAGTGCTGGCACAGGTGTTGCGGGTCTTCCTAACCATCGTAAGCCTCCCTCTGTCAAACTCCCGTCTGCAGCCCCCTGTCCGCAGAGGCTTCCTGGTTTCAAACCTTCCTTTGAAGCTCACAGCTTCCA
>NW_020698713.1:14105-15350 GCF_002925995.2 Terrapene triunguis
GGAGAACTCCCTTGCGAAACTCCCTGTTAGCAGCCCCTGGTCGCAAAAAAGCAGCCCCTGGTCGCAAGATGGTAATACATAGTGCCCTACATAGGGTGTGTAATCAAAGTGCACAATGTCTCTGAGATTATGAAGTGTTTTTGCAAGCTGTTTCCCAAATTGTGCTTGGACTGTTGACGACAACCATAGTTCTATTCTTTGCCCAGCAAGCATGATTGTCATCTGAAAAGGCTATTTTCCATGTTGGGTGGACAGGCCAGGGAAGTGAGGCAACAGCATTTCATTCACCAGAACCAGAAGCTGTAGTTCAGAACCCCAGACTGGCTGAGAGCAATAGGCATGCTGCTATGATTAGGGGATGCTCTCAAAGGTTGGTTGTTTGCAGCAGCACAGTAACAAACTCAAGGAGCTGACTGAGGAGATACCTGAGCCATTAGCAATTATCTTTGAGAAGTCATGGAAGACGGGAGACATTCCAGAAGACTGGAAAAGGGGAAATATAGTGCCCATCTATAAAAAGGGAAATAAGGACAACCTGGGGAATTACAGACCAGTCAGCTTAACTTCTGTACCCGGAAAGATAATGGAGCAAATAATTAAGCAATCAATTTGCAAACACCTAGAAGATAATAAGGTGATAAATAACAGACAGCATGGATTTGTCCAGAACAAATAGTATCAAACCAACCTGATAGCTTTCTTTGACAGGGTAACAAGCCTTGTGGATGGGGGGAAGCGGTAGATGTGGTATATCTTGACTTTAGTAAGGCTTTTGACACTGTCTCACATGACCTTCTCATAAACAAACTAGGGAAATACAACTTAGGTAGAGCTACTATAAGGTGGGTGCATAACTGGTTGGAAAATCATTCCCAGACAGTAGTTATCAGTGGTTCAGAGTCATGCTGGAAGGGCATAACGAGTGTGTTCTTGCAGGGATTGGTTCTGGATCCGGTTCTGTTTAATATCTTCATCAGTGATTTAGATAATGGCATAGAGAGTACATTTATAAAGTTTGCCGACGATACCAATCTGGGTGGGGTTGCAAGTGCTTTGCAGGATAGGATTAAAATTCAAAATGATCTGGACAAACTGGAGAGATGGTCTTAAGTAAATAGGATGTAATTCAATAAGGAGAAATGCAAAGTACTCCACTTAGAAAGGAACAATCAGTTGCACACATACAAAATGGGAAATGACTGTCTAGGAAGGAGTACTGCAGAAAGGGATCTGGAGGTCATAGTG
>NW_020698714.1:0-5308 GCF_002925995.2 Terrapene triunguis
GGGGGGGGCATTACTTGCGGGTGCTTTCGTTCTTCAGCAGGGCCTTGGCTTGCTGCTCGCTGATGATGGTGGCCTTCACCTGGGGCGGGTTCATGTGCACGTTCAGCTTCCCCCCCACCAGCAGCCGCACCGTGGCCGCGAACTTGGTCTGCGTCTTCAGCACCTGGGGGGGCTGCTTCTCGATGATGAAGGTGCTGGGGGGAGGAGCCGGCGTCACGGGGCCTGCGGCTGTGAGATGGGGCCGGGGGCCGGAGCTACGACCGCCAGACGTGCGCGGGGGCGGGGGGACGACCCGGCACATCCCCACCCCAGCTCACAGCCCCTGCACCCAGATCCCCCTTCCCAGTCCCCAGGCCGTATCCCCTCCCGCCCAAAGCACTTGCGCCACGAGCCCCTTTCTCTTGCCACCCGCCCCGCAGTGCCGGCAGCATCCCCACCCCCCGATCCAGCCGGCCCCTGGCCCCTCGCAGCCCAATTCCTACCTGCCCAGGTCAGAGCCTGAACCTCGTCCCAACCGTGCCCCAAGTTCAGCCTCGGTCCCCCAGCCTGTGTGGGGCAGCCCGGCCCAGCCCAGCTCTGTCACCCCAGTGCACATGGGGCAGACATGCCCAGACCCAATCGGGGCCCAGCCCGGCTCTGCCCCCAGCGGTACCTGGTCACCAGGGCGGAGATGATGTCTGTGATGGTGCCGTTGAGCTCGGACAGCATCTCCTCCACGGGCCCCGGGATGGGCAGCTGCTGGCACAGGTGCTCGGCCCGACGGATCTGCTGCCGGTTCTGCCAGATGATCTCAGCCAGCTTCTCACACCTGGGGCGAGGGGTCCCCGGGCCAGGTCAGTGCTCTGGCAAGGCCCAGGGACATCACGGAGCCCCAGGCCTGGGTGTCCCGTGTCTGCTGGTCATGGGGCTCCCGGTCTGCGCGCCCCCCTCGGGGTCCCCCCAGGCCGTCGCGGTCCGGCCTTAGCCTCGCCCTGTGGGGAGCTCAGCCACCCCAGGAATCCAGTCCCACGTTCCTGGCGATGGGGGCAGGTGACCCCTAGTGCCCTGGACTAACAACCCCAGCAGGGGCAGCGTCACCCGCCAGGGTCACCCCCCGGGGGGGTCTCTTGGGACCCAGAGCAGCCCCCCTGGATTCCCTGCTGCCGGCGGCACCGTTCCCTGGTTTCCCAGCCAACCGCCCAGGGGCCAAGCGGCAGCTCCCGGGTGCCCAGCCCCCGTTTCCCACGGGGCAGCGCCAGGAGGGGCGGACGTACCAGGACTGCAGCACGTCCAGGGTGCCCTCAGGGGGCCCGCCGTTCCCCGCCAGCTGCTGCCGCCGCTTCCACTGGATCAGCTCGTCGTCCAGGATGGTCGTCTGTTGCTTGCGCAGCAGCTGCAGGGTTTTCTGGTGCTTCTCCGCCAGCTCCTGCGAGGGGACGGGGTGTTAGCGTGGGACGGGGCAAGCAGCAGCACCGCATGGGGGCATCACCACCCCCTGCTGGCACCGGGGAGAGGAGTTGGGTCCCCCCGGGGCTGGCGCTCACCACTCGGTACTGCTGTAGTGTCTGGGCCTCCCGGTGCAGCCAGGCCTCCAGCGACGCCTTCTTCTGCTGCAGCGTCGTCTCGCGGGACATGCGCTCCTGGGGGCCCAGTTGGGAGAGCTGGGAGAACTGGGCTGGGGAGGAGGCCAAGAGCGTTAGGCCTGAGCCCCGCCTGCCCCGGGGGCTCCCCGACCCTCAGCAGCATCCCCAGAACCCCTGCACCAGGCCTACCCCTGGGGGGGGCAGGTGACGTTATTGATATAATCTGGGTCCATATAGATCGTTGTTGCAACCATGGTCCTGTAGTGGCACCAAATCTTGTATAAAGGGGGTCAAATGAGGTGTCTAAGACAAGGTTATGGTTTGCTGCACCAGGCCTGCCCCTGGGGGGGAGGGGTGGGACTCGGGACTTGCTCCCCAGCCCCACGGAGCCGGTGGGACAGTGCTGAGCTGGGGACTCCCATGGGACTGTGAAGGGAGGGGAACCGTCCCGTGGGTGCTCAGATACCTGCAGCCTCCTCACGGGGGCGCGGAGGGTGGGTGAGACGATGCCCCAGCCCCCAGATGCTACGGCAGAGTCTCCCCCGTGCTGGGGGGGGAGGAGGGCTGAGACCCCCCCAGACACCCCTGGTCCCAGGGCGGAGTGGCCAGCAGGGGGTGCGAGGCACGGAGCTGCACAGGCAGCATTCTGCGCCAGCTGCAGCCCCCCGCCGGACCCCAGCGCCTGGCGCCCCCTCGGCAGCTGGGACGGGGCAAGTGCTTTGGGACGTTTGCTGGCACGGGCCGGTGTCTCCCCGAGGACGGGATCTCAGGGCGAAGCTGCCTCTGCTCTGCGGGTCCCTGCCCCCATCAGCCCATCCCCACGGCCCCTCCCTCTCCCCATGGCTAGAGCCCCCCCACCCGCACCTTGCAGGCGCATGTTCTCCTGGTACTGGATGATGAAATACTCCTGCGTCTGCTGCAGCTTCTTCAGCTCGTTCTCCGTGTCCTGGGTGACGAGACGCAGCTCCTCGAAGGTCTGGTTGATCTGCAGGTGCTTCTGGGACATGGCGTCCGCCAGGCTGCTGGCTGGGGAGGGGCTCTACAGAGGGGGGGCGTCAGGTCAGGGAGAGACAGGGCCTCGGGGACTGCCATGGGGGGCAGCGACGGAGCACAGAGGCCGAGGCTCACGCTGTGGGGCAGTGGCTGGAGCCACGGGCACAGGGTGGGGTGAGGGGGCACAGGGTGAGGTGCCCGTGGCTGGGCTGGGGCAGTGTCCCCGGGGCCCCAGAGAGACGGGGGAGCGAGACAAGGCCCCCCTGCCTGGCTACTCACGTTAGTGGCCTCCCGAACCAGCCGCTGCTCGTGGTACAGGATGTGGCGGATGCAGCGCACCAGCTCCATGGGGCACCGGTCGTACGTGTTCTGCAGGGGGGAAAGCAAAGGCCCAGAGCGGGGCTAGTCAGGGACTCTCACCGCCCCAGGATGGGGGCAAAGGGGGTCCCAAGGGCACTGGGCGGGGGGGCTGCTCCTGCCCTAACCTACCCTGCCGGCATCCCCGCTCCCAGGGCATGTGGGTGAGGATGGGGGTCACCCCAGCCGGCCCATGCCAGGACGGCAGCTCCCCATGGCCAGACAAGGAGCCCGCGGGGGACGGCAGCGGCTGGTGGGCCTGCGACATGGCAGGGGAGGGAGCTCGGGGCAGCAGCGGAGGGGGCTCAGGGATGCGCTGGCCCCACGCGGTGAGGGAGGGGAGAGACAGCACCTGCCATCACGCACTCTGCTGCTGTCTCAGCCCCTTGCTCCACGCCAGGCTTGGCCAGCCCATGGGGGAGCGCCCAGCGGGAGTGGCTGACCCCTGGCAGGGCACGAGGGGCAAGGCTGCCCCATTGCAGCTCCGGGCACCGACCTGCAGCTGCGTGGCATAGTGCCCCAGCTTGATCTTCAGCAAGAACCCGTCCTCGCCCACTTGGTGATCCGCCTTCTTCTGCAGCTCCTGGATCAGCCCCTCCAGCAGCTGGGTGGCTTTGAGGTTCTCCTGGGGGTTATCGAGGTCGATGGAGTCCCTGGCACAGAGAGAGAAGGGGGGGCAGGGCTCAGCTGGGGCCCGACCTGCCCGCCCCAGCTCGGCGCAGGGACTGTATCTGCTGGGGGAACCCAACCCCCAGCCAGTGAGGCCCCCCGTGTGTCCGTCCCTCAGCAAACTGGGACGATCCAGCCAACCCGCCACACAAAGCCCAGAGCGAATGGGAGCAAAGCCCCGCCCCGAGCCTGCCCCCCAGCAGTGCCAGCCCCCCATTGCAGCCATGCCCCCAGGCCAGACGTGTGGGTCACAGACAGGGAGGGCTCTGGCTTTCGTTGGGGTGGGTAAGGGGAAAGTGAGGCCCGGAGCATAGTAGCGACTGGCCAAGGCCCCAGAGAACAGGTGGTGGGACAGGGAGGAGGAGGGCCGGACCCAAGAGTCCCCAGGCTCAGCTCTAACTGCTAGGCCAGGCTCCACTCAGCTGTGGCGCTGTCAGATCCCAGGACTGCCCAACAGCCCAGGGGACCCCGCAAAGCCTTAACCTTCCGCCTCCTCCCAGCTCTGAGTCCCGTCCCCCCCCCGTGCCTTGGCCCTGCCTGGAGACAGGCGAGAGGTGGCTGTGCAGCTGGTCTATGTGCCGTGGCCTCTGGAGAGTAGCGCTCGGCAGGGATCCCCCACAGACATGGTGACGGGAGCTAGCGGGTCGGTGTGGCCAAGCCCACGGCCCCATTTCCAGCCCCTTAGACACAGGTTTGTCAGGGCACCTGGCAGCCAAGGCCCAAAGGACCGGCTGGAGCGTGTCTGGCAGCCACGGGGCGGGCTCACCTACCATGCTTGGCTCTCGATCCACTGCGACAGGTAATGCCGCACCTCGATGGGGAAGTGCTGGCCGTACAGCGCCTGCATCTGGCGCAGGGCCTCTCCCTGCAGCTGCTGGGCCTGGATCCACACGGCCATTGTTCAGAACCTGGGGGGCAAGGAGACACCATCAGGGCAAGGACCCTCCATGAACACTGAGGGAGAGAAGGGCCCTCTGTGCCCCCAGCCTAGAGCAGCATCAGACAACGCTGCCCGGGGCAGACTCTATTCTAACGCAGGAGAGAGACTTCCTGGCTCTGACATCACAGTGCACTGCTGGGACTCAGGATCCGACTCCCCCTCCGTCTCCCAGGGAGAGTCCCTGGAGAATCCAGTGATGTACAGTCCCTTGTAATCGCATGCAACGCAATAACCATCTCCCTTAGCACGCTCCCAGAGAGCTCAGCCTCGGTCTGGCCAAGCAAAATCATCCACCGTGAAAAGGGGAAAGGGGGAACTGACCAGCGCAGAGGAAATGTCCGCACCAGCGCCTGGCCACCTTCCCCGGCCCCACGCCCGCCTTCCCCGGCCACCCTCCCTGGCCCCCCCAGTGCCCAGCCACCTTCCCCGGCCCCTCGCCCACCTTCCCCCCGCCCCCCAGCACCCAGCCACCTTCCCCGGCCCCTCGCCTGCCTTCCCCCCGCCCCCCAGCGCCCAGCCACCTTCCCCGGCCCCTCGCCCGCCTTCCCCCCGCCCCCCAGCGCCCAGCCACCTTCCCCGGCCCCTCGCCCGCCTTCCCCCCGCCCCCCAGCGCCCAGCCACCTTCCCCGGCCCCTCGCCCGCCTTCCCCCCGCCCCCCAGCGCCCAGCCACCTTCCCCGGCCCCTCGCCCGCCTTCCCCCCGCCCCCCAGCGCCCAGCCACCTTCCCCGGCCCCTCGCCCGCCTTCCCCCCGCCCCCCAGCGCCCAGCCACCTTCCCCGGCCCCTCG
>NW_020698714.1:5408-11891 GCF_002925995.2 Terrapene triunguis
CCCCCCAGCACCCAGCCACCTTCCCCGGCCCCTCACCCACCTTCCCCCCGCCCCCCAACGCCCAGCCACCTTCCCCAGCCCCTCAGCCCCACACCACCTTCCCTGGCCGCCTTCCCTGAGCAGCTGATGGGAGGAGCTGGCCAAGGGTTTGACAGAACGGGCCAGCACCCATTTGGGAATCACCCACATGCACATGGCACAGGTTCTCGGGGGTTCACCCAGCACAGCCCTCGGGGCAGAGAGACCCAGCTCTGCTACAGAACTGTCGCTGCCCTGTTAACCTGCCATGGGACCGTGAAATGACCAAGCATTCAGGGCCCTTCATCCAGGACAGCCCATCTGCCACAGCGCAGCTGCCGGCCCAGGGATGGGGTCTTATGTGCCTCCCGTGAGGTCCTTGCAGCACGCAGCCCGGGGGCCCTGGGTTTGGGAGCACGCTCAGCGCACGCCCGCTCTCAACTGTACACAAACACTCTGGAGAAAACAAACGGGCGAGGTCGCGGTCGGTTCTGAAATCAGATTCTTGGAGCTATTTCAGGCCAGTCAGACTCTCCAAACACTAGGGGAGAGGTGCCAGCTTCTATTCCGGGCCCAGCCCACGCCACGCAGCCACGCTCCTGCCTTGCACTTTATTCTGGGGGTTTAGGCATTTAAACTGGCTCGTAGCAAGAGCACACACGGCAACACATGCAATCCCTGGAGGCAAATATAGAACAGCCGGACAGAGAGCCAGCGCCTATAAAAAGCAAGAGCTTCCCTCGTCAAGCTTGACAGGTCTTGGAAAAACAACTCGTCCATCAGGGAGTTTTTACAGGTGGTGCAATGAGGCGCTATGGGCCAGGGCGAGCAGCGCCAGCCTAGGGTGCTGGTATAAATACCACAAGCACAAACAAAATTACAGAACATGACTCAGGGTTCAAATCAAGCACTGAAAAGTTAGGAAATGCCACAATTAATGCCTGGGCAACCTTCCTTTGGCACTTCCTAACTGTTGAGTGTTGGACTTCGCACCCTTATTAACATTCGTTTAAAACACTTTTCTCTGTGCAATTTCCTAGGTTTTTAGGAAACCAAATGAATTGGGGAAGAATCCACCAAACATGAACTCCATCACGTGACTTCACATCGATCCCCAGGAGTCATCAGCAGGGTTGGACCTTCACATCCACCACACAGACCTCGGCCACTTGAGCTAAGCGTTAACCAACAGCAGTAGTAGGTTGTCATTCTGTACCTGGACCAAAGCTAGAGGAGGATGAGCCCCTTAGCCGGTGGTTTCACCTCATTCCCGACAGCAGAGGAACGCTGAGCCTTAGAAGCCATGGGTTCCAGGCTCTGGATGGGGGGGTGTTCTGCCCATTCCCCCTACGCTTGGCCTCTTCTGTCCTGTCCCCTCCAACCTGTCCCAGTCCTGGCTCTCAGTCCCATTCTCCTCACCCAACCAGTCCCTGTCTCCACAGTTTCTCCTTACCCAGACAGTCCTAGCCGCCCATCTGGAGTTCCTCTCCACGTCTCCACTCACTTCCAGTGCCCTCCTCCATCAGACCCCGTCTCCCTCCCACTCCCTGCCAGCTCTGAGTCCAGTCTGCCTCTCCTTCCACCCCAGCCTCTTCCTGCCTCCCCCCATGATCCCAAAGCCCACTGGTTCCCAGTCCCAGGCTCCCTCCCTGATCTCCTTGTCCAATATCGGTGCCTTTCCAGCCTCTTTGCCCAGCCAGTCCCAGTTCTCCCCGCATGCCCAGGTTCCTTAGATCGGTATCCCTTGCCTCCTTCCTCCCGCCTCACTAGTTTTCAGTCCAGAATCCTTGCTGAACCAGTCACCCCATTATTTCCCTCCCTGGTTCCCAGTTCCCAACCCTCAGGCCCTATCTCTCCTGGCCCCAATCTCCCACACCCCATTTACAGGTAGGCCGTACTTCCAGGAGGGAGACTCTCCCCTGGGAAGCAGGGACTCCGAAAAAAATGTGGGGGCTGTGGGGGATAATCAGCGGAACATGAGCGCCCAGCCTGACGCTGAGGCCAAAAGAGCTGATGTGATCCCGGGCTGCAGAAACAGGGACTCTTGAGCAGGAGCAGAGAGGTTATTTGGCTGGAATCCTGTGCTCAGTTCTGGTGCCAGCAGGATGTTGGTAAATTGGAGAAAGGTCAGAGAAGAGGCCCGAGAATGCTGAAAGGTTTAGAAACTTGCCTTACAGTGACAGACTCAGGGAGCACAGTCTATTTAGCTTAACACAGAGACGGTTCAAGGGTGTAAGTACCTACGAGGGAAACAAATATTTCATAACGTTGTGAACAGGGAGGGCTATGACCCCTTGGACCCCAGCCGAACCCTATCTCAGCCCGAGCTGTTCTGGGGCCCCAGGGCACGGCACTTCCCCGCACACCCCAACGAGGCAGCTCTGAGCCTCACGCCACATCTGGCGACTCCCGAGCTCCTGCTAAGCAGTGGGGGCTGCGAGCATGGGGGGGGGGGGGGCAGGAAAGGTTCTGTGCAGAGCGGAGTGCCATACAGACCCAGAACCTTCCCATGCTGGCATCTCGCCAATGGGCCGGCAGCAAACTCACTGCTTCCAGCACGGAGCGCTGGCCCTGGCGACAAATCTCTCTCTCGGCGCCGGGGCAGAAGCTGCTGGTCCCTTCCCCGAGGGCAGGGGATACTCACGGCAGGAACAGGTGTTCTCCTCGCTCTGCCCTGCCCCATGCACCGCCCTGGCAGCGCCTTGCCAGCCACCTGGGCACCCCGGCCCTGGGCACCGAGGGGGATCCTGCCTCTTGGCAAAGGGTTCGCGCCCGCAGGGACAGCCCGGCGCTGCTGCTCCACAGGCTGCCCTGCCACAGGAAGGAGCGAACAGCAGCTATTTCCTTCCAAAATGTCAGCTGCCTCTCGCAGACCAAACAGCAAGCGCTGGGCTCCTGGCAGCTTCCTCCCTGCCGCTGCAGCGAGCGCGCGGCCGTGCGCAGACCCAGCCACGCTCGCGGGGAGCGCCAGCGCGAGGCCGCGTGGGGCCGGCAGCAGCACCAGTGTCAGAGGGTCACATTACAGCCGTGCTCCTTGCCCAAGAGGTATTTATATTTTTTGATCTGGGAGGACGGAACAAAAGGAAACCAGCGCTTTCGGCTAATCCTGATTTACAGTCCTGGCTTTAATGTGAATGGGACGTGACATGGGCTAGGCCGTGTGTGGCAGAGAGACCCCTGCGTCCTCTCGGTTGGCCAGTGCCTCACAACCGCAGGCTGAGGAACTGCCAGCAGGGTCAGTGTGCCTCTCTGACAGCTGGGGAGATGGAGGCAGGCACTAAGTGACTTGCCCAAGGCTGTGGAACAAATCTGTGTCGGAGGCAGGATTGGACCCCACAAGCTCTGGGCTCCCAGCCCTTTGCCCATGACGATGGGTACTGGAGGGCAGTCTTCCAGCTCAGGGAGATACACCTACACTAGCTCTGGCGAGAACTAGCATGCTAAGAACAGCCGAGCACACGCCAGGCAGCAAGGGATTGTGCTTCGGGCGGGCAGTGTGCCCATCCTGCTGAGGCTACCCTGCCGTTCGCAGCACGCTGGCTCAGTCCGCACGAGTGGGGGTATGTCCACCCGAGCTGGAAATCACAGCTCCAGCCGGGACGTGCGCTGAGGCAAGAGACCAGTGCCGGCAGATGTCCATGGGGCTGGAGGGAGGGGCTCAGACCTGGGAGCTCCTGGGGGTGTGGGAACGAGCCGTAACGCCCGTGAAGCGAGGTGCGGTAGAGACCGCATGCCCCTTCCGACCCCAGTTGCTGCCTGTCTCATGAGGGTGGCACAGTCATTGGCACTGCCCCAAGTGGGGTGGGTTCTCCCCACCTTTAGGAGCAGCTTGGTCTCTAAAGCGTCCACCCAGCCAGGGGCCTGTCCGAAGGAGGGAGTTGCAGGGATCTCTGTTTCCCGCCCCCCCCCCCGCCCCCACACACACACACAGTGCACGCTGTCCTGTGGACCAGCACCCGGGAGCCAGCCGGCCAGCCCAGAGCAAGGAGCAGCCAGCCTTGGGCTGGGTCTCTGCTGGGCAGCAGTGTGTTGCAGCTAGACAAGTAGGTCACTAGAGCAGGCTTCCTCCTTCCTGAAGGGCGGGAGCTGCCCCCGTGGGCACCCCTCTACAGCAGGCCCCCGGCAGCGGGGAGAGACGTGGCGCCAGCTGCCCAGCAAGAAAGGGGCTGGTCAGAGAGCGTGACTAACACCCCCGTGGATTAGGGATTTCCAAATACAGCTAAGCTGCTCAGACACTCCCGGAGAGGGGGGCAGCCCCCTGGCGGAGCAGCCCCTGGGGACAAAAGGAAAAGCCACAAGATCAAACCAAGCGCTGCACAGCTAGCACCTGGCAGCCGACGCCTCCCAGAAATATGCAGGGCGGCCACTGGCCACCACAAATAGATGAAGCAGCTACACGGCCAGGCCTGAGGAGCAGCCTTCACTTTAACCATGGGCTGTCTCAGCAGTTGTCTGCCGGCAGGTCCCAAGCAGCTGCCCCTGCGAAGGAAAGCAATGCTGAGCTACGGGCAGAGGGAGGGGAGTGGGGCCACCCAGGGACGGGGCAGCTTCAGCTTCTGTTTACTTCAATTACTGACTTCCCTTCCCTTTTTAAAGCGCTCAGAGTCCACAGCAGAAGGCTGTGACACAGGGCGCAGGCAAGCAGCCGGGGGCTAGGTCAGCTCACATATGGAGGAAAAGGAGTCAGGACACCTGGGTTTTCTTCCTGGCTCTGCCTCGGACACCATGGACAAGTTACTTGGCCTCTCTGCCTCAGTTTACCCATAGGACTTGCGTGGCCCACTAGTAACTGGTTCCTGAGATCCTGGGGCGAAAGTTGCAAATGGCAGGGTATTTCTGCAAGTCACTTGCAAACCAGATCTGCTCTAGGAATGATTTAGGGGCAGGTCTCTGGCGTGTCACAGGAGCTCAGACTAGAGGATCACAATGGCTCCTCCTGGGCGAGGCACCTAGGAAAAGATTTATAGATCCAAAATGGGGAGTCACTGGATTTCTGCCCTGGGACCATATGCAAGTTTCTGCTACATTCAACCCCTACAGAGTGCACCAGGGACCAGCCCCGTGACTACTGCAGAGGGTTATAAAACTCTCAGGAAGAATTCCAAGAGAGCCTCTTTTCCTCACACAAGTCTGTTCCAAACACAGCACGAGCCGCTGCAATCTACTCTGGGAAAGGCACAATCTTGGCTTCTCTGCAACATTTGATTATCTTCCCTTCCAATTACAGAAGGCTCCCTTCACTTGCTGATCTCTCATGTGAGGAAGCCGGAAAGCTTTGCCGTCCAACAGAGCAGTGGAGGGCAACCTGTGGCCCGCAGCCCGTCAGGGTAATCTGCTGGTGGGCCGCCAGACAGTTTTACATTGACCGTCCGCAGGCACGGCCACCCGCAGCGCCTAGTGGCCGCGGTTCGCTGTTCCCGGCCAATGGGAGCTGTGGGAAGCGGCGCGGGCTGCAGGTTGCCCACCACTGCCGCAGAGCAACACACATAAGATTGGGGCCAACTTCCCAAGCTGGGAGGCCACCACCGTCAGGAACACTCCGCATCAAGTCTGTGCTGAGCCCTGCACTATGCAATGTGTGCTGCTGCTACAGGCCAATTCTGCTCTGGGCTGGCTTCCGCGCCCCCCCCCCCCCCCAGCTCCCTAAGAAAAGGGGAAGGGTGGGCAGGTTTCTAGACTCTTGATCCATGCCCCTCTCTGCAAGGGAGCAGCATGTCTCCTTGGACTCTTGGGAGAAGGATGTGCTGCTCCAGTGGGTTCCTCTCTCTCCCAGGGCAGGAGCTGTGGGAAGAGGATGCACAGTCATCCGAGGAAGCAGAGCCGCTGTGGGGGCGGGGGCTATCATGGCCATGCCTAGAGCCCCCGTGCAGGAGCAGCTCTGCAGACAGTAATCCAGCCGGGCGGCTTAGCAAGCCCTGGGGAAGCCTAATCTCTGCTATTAACGCCAGCGCCCCCGTCGTGGATAAACTCAGACACAGATTAGACAGGCCTTGGTGGTACTTTAATAACGGTCCCTGTGGCCACGCGGCCCAATTCC
Source organism: Terrapene triunguis (assembly GCF_002925995.2). Lineage (NCBI taxonomy): Eukaryota > Metazoa > Chordata > Testudines > Emydidae > Terrapene > Terrapene triunguis. The sequence goes on from NW_020698714.1 coordinate 11,464, forward strand.
CCTTGCTCCGGGGGGGGCCACAGGGGCTTGACCAGCTGGAGCCAGCGAGGCACAAAGCAGGGACCCACCAGTGTACAGGCTCTGCCACAGCCCAGGGGCTTTTCCTGCTCAGACGGGATTCCCCAGGGCAGGAACTCCGAGCCGGCCGCCTCCTCGGCTCAGCCAGCTCCATCCCATCCAGCCGCTTCCCTTCTCTCAATGGTCTTGAGGAGCAGTCGCCTCATGGGGCGAGCAGGGGAGTTGGCAGGTCTGGATTCTCTAGCGCATCACCGAGTCCTGCTCCTTGGCACAAATCTCCTGCACCTTTCCAAAACCAAATGGGGTTAGGTACCCGGCCCCTGGCAGGGTAGGGACCAGCAGCAGCCTAGCCCAGCAATTCATGTTAGTCGGGGCTTCTGCCCACTGGACTCCCTGGCTGCGCTCTGCCT
>NW_020698715.1:0-9709 GCF_002925995.2 Terrapene triunguis
GGGCTGTACGGGGAGGGGTGGTCTCCGGGGCTGCACAGGGGCTGTAGGGGGAGGGGTGGTCTCCGGGGCTGCATAGGGGGCTGTACGGGGAGGGGTGGTCTCTGGGGCTGCATACGGGGCTGTACGGGGAGGGGTGGTCTCCGGGGCTGCATAGGGGCTGTAGGGGGAGGGGTTGTCTCCGGGGCTGCATAGGGGGCTGTACGAACAGGGATGGTCTCCGGGGCTGCACAGGGGGCTGCTGTGGGTGAGCTTTGGCCCTGCAGACCCTGCTGAATGGTTGGGGTCCCCGGCTGTGCCAGGCGCCCGTGGCCTAGACCTCGCCCCGCGTCCGAGCTGGGCCCTCGTTAGCGGCGATTCCTCCTCGTCCATGCTCAGACCCACCACCGCCAGAGCCCGGGGGCCCCCTCTGGCCTGGCTCGCTGGGGGCTGCGGCCGGCCCTACAGGGGATCACGGTTCTGATTGCCCGGTGCGGAGAGAGCCCCTCGGTCTGAGCCGGGCTGGGCCCTGGGCTGAGGGGTGGGGGCTGGTGGCCCCGTCTAACCCCTCGTCTCCCTCCCCGTGCAGGCGTGGCGTTGCTGCGGTGCCCCAGGGCTCAGTAAGGCTCCCGCCGGCGTAGCCCCCCCAGCTCAGTTGCCCCCTGCGATGTGCCCCCGCCGGCCGCGGTGATGTACGCGCCAGAGTGCAAGGCGGAGGTGACGCCGTCTCACCACGGGCACCGCTCATTCAGTTACACCCTGGAGGAGCACACCAAGCAGGCCTTCGGCATCATGAACCAGCTGCGTCTGAGCCAGCAGTTGTGCGACGTCACCCTGCGGGTGCGCTACCAGGACGCCCCCCCGGCCGACTTCCAGGCCCACAAGGTGGTGCTGGCCTCCTCCAGCCCCGTCTTCAAGGCCATGTTCACCACGGGGCTGCGGGAGCAGGCCATGGAGGTGGTGCCCATCGAGGGCATCCACCCCAAGGTGATGGAGCGTCTCATCGAGTTCGCCTACACGGCCTCCATCTCGGTGGGCGAGAAGTGCGTGGTGCACGTCATGAACGGCGCCGTCATGTACCAGATCGACAGCGTGGTCAAGGCCTGCTGCGACTTCCTGGTGCAGCAACTGGACCCCAGCAACGCCATCGGCATCGCCAACTTCGCCGAGCAGATCGGCTGCACCGAGCTGCACCAGCGGGCCCGCGAGTACATCTACATGAACTTCGGGGAGGTGAGCGGGCGGGGCCAGGGGGGGCTGCGGGATGGGGTGCCTCAGACCCACGGCTCAGAGCTACGCCCCGGCTTTCCAGCCTCCCGGGCAGGAGCCCCTCGGTGTCCCGGAGCCCCCAGGGGACCCACTCTTCCTGCAGGCCTGGCCACGCGCCTCACCGCCTCCGAGGCTGAGCCTGGGGGCTCCAGCCCTCCTGCTGCCCACCGTGAGCTCTGCCCGGTGGGTCCGGCTGAGCCCGACGCCTGGGCACAGACCTGACCCCTCTGCAGGGACAGCGCGGCTCAGGCAGGACTGGCAGCGACCCCCGGGCGCGTCCCCCAAGCAGAGACGGGCTCGTTGGCCCCCGGCCCCGGGACGGCCCCAGGTTGGCGCAGAGCAGCGAAGCCTCCGACATGGGCCATGCGGCCGAGCCAGGGCTCCGCCCGGCCAAGCCGCTGTGGGTTCGTCTGGGCTGGATCTCCGGCTCTGTCAGTCCCAGTGAGAGCTGCTGAGCCCCTCCGCAGACCCATCCTCACCCCGGCCTCCTGCCACCTCTCGGGCCCGGGCCCGTTCCCGTGTGCTGCCGTAGTAGGGTTCATGGTTCAGTTCGGGGGCAGGGGCGTGTGTGTGTGTGCTCCCATTGTCCCTCCCGTCTCTTCTCTGCCCCAAGAGCAGCTTTAACCCTGCTGCACCCGCTGGGTAGCAGTGCAGAGTACAAAGGGAAACTGAGGCACGCATTAGCTTCATAACAGTATTACAGAAAATTCCCGCCTTGTCCTGTCAGCAAAGGGGGAAATCCGTGCCCATCCCCCGGGACCCTGGGCTTGGGGTGTGGGGAGGTGGTAGCACTGCCCCACGTGGGGTTTGGCAGGTTCCTGCCTCCAGCTTCCCAAGGCTGCAGGATCCTGGCTGAGAGCAAGGGGCATCTGGTCCCTCTGTGTGGGAATGGCCACGCCAGGGTGAGAGCGGGGCCCCAATGCTGGGCCGATGGGGGGGGGGGGTTCTCTTCCCGCAGGATTCAGGGGGTGTGCCCGGCCCAGTCTCTCTAGGTCCCTCTCTGCCCTCGGTGCCCCAGCTGTACATGGGGGGGGGGACTCTGGGGAGAGGGAAACCGGAGTTTGGGGGAGTGGATGCTCTGTGCGGCTGCAATGTCTGAAATGGGGGGCTGGTGCAGGAGCCCCTTCCCCATCTCCCTGCCCCCCCACCTCCTCTAGTCCCATCCCCCTGTCCCGTTCCAACCACCGTTCCTGTGCCCACAGACTTCAGCTCCTGTGTGGAAGAATTGGAAAAGGTTCAGAAAAGGGCAACAAAAATGATTAGGGGTTTGGAACAGCTTCCGTATGAGGAGAGATTAATAAGACTGGGACTGTTCAGCTTGGAAAAGAGACGACTGAGGGGGGATACGATTGAGGTCTATAAAATTATGAGTGGTATAGAGAAAGTAAATAAGGAAGTGTTACTTACTCCTTCTCATAACACAAGAACTAGGGGTCACCAAATGAAATTAATAGGTAGCAGGTTTAAAACAAACGCAAGAAACTATTTTTTCATGCAACGCGCTGTAAACCTCTGGAACTCCTTGCCAGAGGATGTTGTGAAGGCCAAGACTATAACGGGGTTCAAAAGGGAGCTAGACAGATTCATGGAGGACAGGTCCATCAATGGCTATTAGCCAGGCTGGGCAGGGATGGTGTCCCTAGTCTCTGTTTGCCAGACGCTGAGAATGGGCGACAGGGGATGGATCACTTGGTGATTCCCTGTTCTGTTCACTCCCTCTGGGATACCTGGTGTGACGAACTGGGTCTGTTCTTACTGTGGTCTGTGAATGCTGACAGGGGAGTGTGGCTGGGATAGCCGGCATTGGGGGATGGGAGACTGACTGGAAATACCTGAGCCTGTAACATGAGAACCCAGGAGGGGGCTGGGACCAGGTGACACCTTTGCCCAGAGACTGAACAAAGGCTGTGGGAGGGGTCGCTGAAGGCAGAGTCTCAGAGGCTGGCTAGTGACTAGGGTTGGGGCAGACAGGGCTCTGATCCCCTAAGGGGGCTAGGGTGCCCAGCGACCCCAAGATGGACCTAACTGAGGGGGTCCTGTTGTCTGTGCCTGCAAGACCTGTCTTGGACTGTATTCCTGTCGTCTAAATAAACCTTCTGCTTTACTGGCTGGCTGAGAGTCATGGTAAATGGCAGGACGCCGGGGGTGCAGGGCCCTGAGTACCCCCATACTCCGTGACAGACCCTCTCTTCAGCATCCCCTCCCACAGCCCTTTGTTCAGTTTCCCCGGCAAGGGTATCACCTGGCCTCTAACCCCCTCCTGGGTTCTCATGTTACATGCTCAGGTATTCTCCGTAGGTCAGTCTCCCATCCCCCAGTGCAGACCATCCTAGCCACACTCCCCTGTCAGCATTCACAGACCACAGTAAGAACCGTCCCAGTTCGTCACAGGGGGGCAGGTGGCACAGGACCTGGGGGGGCCTAGCTGGGGGTGTCGAGTGGAGCCGTCAGCCCTTCTTTCTCCTGCAGGGTCCGCGGGGGATGCAGGGCCCAGCCGGCCCGCCGGGGAAAGGGGGCAAACGGGTGAGTGCTGCTGCCTGTGGTGACAAGCCGCTGGGGGCGCAGTCTGGGGGGTGCCCTGGGGGGCTGCCCCCCTTCCGCCCGGCCTGGGGCACTTGGCAATGCAGCGCCCACCCCAGGGGCAGTAAAGTGACAGTTCCTGCCCCGGCACCTCTGCTCCATGCCCCTCACGCCCCAGCCCGCCCTGTGCGCCCCCCATCCCCGCCCAGCACCCCCTGTCCCTGCCCCGGCTCCTGCCCGTCGGTGCCACGAGTCGCCCAGAGCCGGGGCCTGACGTGGGTCAGCCCGGCAGCGCGGTGGGGCCCCGATCCCTCCCCGGCCCAGCAAGGGCGGCCTGGCGGGTCCCCCATGGCCCGGTCACGGCTCAGAGCAGCGGGGCCGTGCTCCCCCCCGTCACACGTTTGCCTTCATAGGGCCTGGGGGTAAACGTGTGACAGATCCAGGGAAGCCCATGGCCTTGCCAGCAGCACCCCCGGGCAGGGGTTCTGGCGGCGGCAGCCCCCCCCCGGGGACTTTCCAGTGGGGGCAGGGGGATCCCCCTGGAGCCTCTGTCCTGCCAGCCCTCCCCTAAGGATGGGGCCCCCGTGGCCCCGGAGCCCGTCCCTTCGCTGGCGCAGACACGGCCCGGCTGGTCATTCACCAGGCCTGGTGGTGTGTGAGCTGGGCCCGGGGTCCCCGCCGGGGGCTTTGAACTGTCCTCAGGTGGCTGCAGCCATGGTGCCCCCCCGGGGGACACGTCAGGGCTGAGTCCCGCAGTGGGGTCCGCAGCCCCCCCAGTCCCCCAGAGCTCAGGCGAGCCGGGGCTTTGCTCCATGCGCTCTGGTGGCCCGGCCCCCAGGCTGTGTCAGTCCCTGCCGACGTCCCAGACACTCCCCCCAGCGCCCCTCAGCGCCCCCATGGCTGGCCCCGAACTGCCCCCTCCAGCCTGTATGGCCCGAGCGTGCCGGAGCCGGCCTCACACCCTTGACTGTTTTGCAGGGTCGCTCTGGGGCGGATGGTGCCAGGGGCCTCCCGGGGGACACCGGACCCAAGGTCTGTGGCTGGATTGAGATCCCGGGAGGGGGGGGTGGGCGTCAGGACTCCTGGGTTCTATCTCTAGCTCCGGGAGGGGGAGGGGGACGGGAGGGGCCCGGAGCTCTGGTTCTGTTCCCGGCCTTGCCCCAAACGCCCCTGCTGTGTGGCTGGGTGAGCCCCTTCCCCTCTGGGGCCTCAGTTTCCCCCCGACACGAAGAGGCGACGCTGCGGCTGCCCGGGTCCTGCGCGGCCTCGCTTCCGAGAGGCTTTGCAGATGGCACTCGGCCCCGGGGACGATGGGGCGGGGGGACAATCGGGGGAGGGGAGGGGGGAGATAAGGGGCTGGCTGAGGGACCGTGGCGGGGAGCGGAGCCCTCTGGGGTGGGGCAGGGGGTGTCTGTGGCCCCCCACACGCCCTGTGTGCTGGGCCTGCTCCCTGCCCCGCTCCCCACTGGGCCTGCCTGGCTAACGCCTCCCCCCCCCACTCCCCCCCCGTAGGGCGACAGGGGCTTCGATGGGCTGCCGGGGCTGCCGGGCGAGAAGGGTCACAAGGTAAGTGTGAGCCCCCCACCCAACCCGGGCCCATGGGGCAGGTATGAGCCCCCCGCCCCCCGGGCCCCACAGGCCTCACCTCTTGCTCTCTCTCCCACAGGGGGACGTGGGGAAGCTGGGCCCCCCGGGCCCCCCAGGAGAGAACGGAGCCAAGGTAAGGGCCCCAGGCGGGGAAGGGGGCACAAGTGCTGCTGGACCCAGCGCAGCCCCCCCTCAGCTCTGCTCTCTCTCTCCTAGGGCTCGGGCGGCCAGGCAGGACCCAGGGGGCAGCCCGGGGAGCCCGTGAGTACCCCACACTGGACCGGCGGAGCTGGGGGCAGGACTCCTGGGTTTCCTCTCTGGCTGTGGGAGGGGGGTGGGGGCTAGGGGTTAGAGCAGGGGAGGCTGGGAGCCAGGACTCCTGGGTTCGCTCCATGACTCAGAGGGGGTGGGGGCTAGTGGTTAGAGCGGGGGGGCTGGGAGCCAGGACTCCTGGGTTCCCTCCCTGGCTGTGGGAGGAGGTGGGCTCTGGTGGGGTTGTGGGGGTGGGGGGGGGGTGGAGGGGCTGGTACTCTCAGGCAGTCTAACATCTCTTTCTTCGGCTGTAGGGCGTGCGCGGCTTGGTCGGCTCCCGTGGCCCCCCCGGCCCCCCAGGACAGCCGGTAAGAGTCCTGTCTATTGTCCCCCCCATGTGTTTGCTGCCCCCCACTGACACTCTCCCCTCCCCCCGCAGGGCATGAGCGGCATGGACGGCACGTCTGGGCCCAAGGGCAACGTGGTGAGAGCAGGCGGGGCCGACCCTGGGGGTGCCGGGGGGGCCTATGGGGGTGTGGAGGCCTATTGAGGGCTGTAGGGAGCCTGTGGGGGGCTAAGGAGCTGTGGGATGTTGGGGGGCCTATAGGGGTGTGGGAGGCTGTAGGGGGCCTGTGGAGGGCATAAGGGGATGTGGGGGGGCTGTGGGATGTTGGGGGGGGCTGTGGGGGTGTGGGCAGCTATAGGGAGCCTGTGGGGGGCTAAGGGGCTGCGGGGGCTGTGGGATGTTGTGGGGGCTGTGGAGGTGTGGGGGCCTGTGGGGGGCATAAGCGGGTGGGGGGGGGGCTGGCTCAGGCCTGGGGCTCCCAGTGGCGGATGCAGCAGGATGCATTGGGGGGGCACTGAACGCCGGGCGGCCTCTCGGGCTCTGTTCCCCTCTGCGGCTGGGCCCCCCCAGCTGGACTCGAAGCCCCTTGCACTGGTGGCTGGGTGGGGGAGGGGGGGCGGGGGGCTGTGCCCACATCTCACGGATGCTGCTCTCTCCCCAGGGGATCCAGGGGGAGCCGGGCCCCCCCGGGCAGCAGGGGACCCCGGGACCCCAGGTACGTCCGTCACCCTCATGGGGCAAGGCCGGATCGCTCCCCACCCCCCCAGCCAGTCCCATGGGGGGGCCTGGCCTGGTGGATGGGGCTGCAGGGGGGGGAGCTGGGGTGGCACATGTGAAGGGAGTGGGGTCAGGGGAGGTGCTGGGGGGTGGGGCTGAGGTAGGGGGTGGGGATGCTGGGGGGGGTTGGGGCCCGGGGTGTGGCGGGGGGGAGGGGCTGTACACTGTCCCCCTGTGACCCATCTCTGTTCTCGCCGCCAGGGCCTGCCTGGCCCCCAGGGGCCCGTCGGGATGCCGGGGGAGAAGGTGAGTGTGGGGAGGGTGTGGGGCTGCTCTGGAGCATGTGTGGGGCTGGGGTGGGGGCTGGGCACTGGGCCTCCTGCGACCCCCAGCTGGTCCCACTACAGGGTTGGGGGCACGGAGTGACGGCTCTGCGGGGTGCCCATTGCGGGGCTGGTGTGGGCGGCCGGGGCTGCCGGGGCCCCATGGTGGCTGCGAGGGGGGGCAGGATCTGAGGGGGGCGCCCCCATGACGTGTCCTTTCTCCGCGCAGGGCCCACTGGGGAAGCGGGGCATGCAGGGCGTGGCTGGCGCCGACGGCCCCCCCGTAAGTACTGGGGGCGCTGGGGGCAGGGGGCAGGGGAGGGCCTGGGGGCTCAGACGCAGGCCTGGGGCTTTGCCCTGCACATTTCCGCCCCCCTCCCCCCCGCCAGGCACAAACAAACAGGCAGAGCACGGCATGTCCCCCCGGCACACATGCACCCCCCCCCCCACGTCCCTGTGACGGATCAGGGAGCGGGCGGATTTGACCTGGGAATGTTGCAGGGGGGTTACATTGGGGATGGGGGACTTCCCTTGCAGGAAGCTACCTGAGCTGTAACCTGAGCCAGGAGGGGGGCTGGGAGAAGTGACACCTGCCCGGGAGACTGGACAAAGGAGAGGAGGAGCAGAGGGGAGGGGCGAGAGAGCTGCTGGAGGAGTTGTTAGTTTCAGTTTTGGGCTGGCTGGTGCAATGCAGGGAACCCCAAGCTGGGGTCTAAGCTCCCTGAACCCCACAGAAGGACTTGACTGAGGGGTCCTGGCTGTACCTACATGCTCTGCTTGGGACTGTGTTCCTGTCGTCTAATAAACCTTCTGTGTTACTGGCCGGCTGAGAGTCCCGGGGAATCTCAGGAAGCTGGGGGTGCAGGGCCTTGACTCCCCCACGCTCCGTGACACCCCCCCTAGGAACACCCCCCCCCCAGCATGCCCCCCCCAGGCACAAACACACAGGCAGAGCACGGCATGTGCCCCCCCAGCACAGCCCCCCCATCCCCCCCTCTTCTAGCCCCTGCCGCCAGTGAGCTCGATAGGGGCCGGGGGGGGGGGGGGGGGGGGCTGCGGGGACCCCGGGGCCCAGCCTGGCGCTAACCTCCCCGTGTCTCTTGTGCTTCCTTGCAGGGTCACCCGGGCAGAGAGGGGCCGGCGGGGGAGAAAGGGCTCCAGGTACAGAGCCCCTGGGGCCTGGGCTGCCCCCCATTGGGGGCACGTGGGGAGCAGGTGTGGGGCAGGGAGGGGCTGCCTCTAGGGGCACCAAGCAGCCGCACGCCCCAGGGCCACAGTCCCATCCCGGCGGTGCCCTTGGGGGGCAGGGCCCATGGAGCCCATGGGGGGTCATGTGAGCAGTGGGGCCTGTGGGGGCGTTTCCATGGGGAGCGGGGCCCATGGGGGGTCATGCGAGCGGTGGGGCGTTTCCATGGGGGGCGGGGCCCATGAGGGGGTCATGTGAGCAGTGGGGGGTGTGGGGGGGGGGTGGGGCGCGGGGGGGGTCGTGGGTGTGGGGCCTGTGGGAGGGCATTTCTGGGGGGCGGGACCCACGGGGAGCAGGGCTGGGGTGTCTGACGCTCTCTCTCCCTAGGGCCCAGCCGGCGCCGTGGGACCCGTTGGCTACCCAGGCCCCCGCGGGGTCAAGGTGGGAACCGCCTGTAACGATGCTGGTTCTGGCGGGACCCAACCGAGAGTGTCAATACAGGACAAATCGCTGAGAGCCGGGCAGTTACAGCCCAAGGCTGGGGTTTCTCCACCTCTAAGGCACCAAACCAGCCAGACTAAGAGGACTTCGGTCTCACCCCACTGGCTAACCACAAGTCTCACAAGCAATTCCCTTAGACACTCCAGTTTCCCAGTATCACCACCAGTGCCACTCGTTATGGGGACGAATGGTTATGAAAACCAATACCCCAGTAAAAGAAAAAAGGTTCTCCGGATCCCATAGGACCAGGCCCCAGACCCAGGTCAATATACAAATCATATCTTATCCACAAATCACGCTGTTGCCAATCCTTTAGAATCTAAAGTCTAAAGGTTTATTCAGAAAAGGAAAAAGACAGAGATGAGAGTTAGAATTGGTTACATGGAATCAATTACACACAGTGATGGGAAAGTTCTTGGTTCAGGCTTGCAGCCGCGATAGAATAAACTGCAGGTTCAAATCAAGTCTCTGGAACATCCCCCGCGCTGGGATGGGTCCTCTGTCTTTTTTTTTTTTTTTTTTTTTTTTTTTTTTTTTTTTTTTTGTATGAAGCAGGATTGAAGACCAGATGGAGATGAGGCATCAGCCTTTTATAGTCTCCTCCAGGTGTAAGAACACCTCTTTGTTCTTACTGTGGAAAATTACAGCAAAATGGAGTCTGGAGTCACATGGGCCAGTCCCTGCATACTTTGCTGAGTCTCAAGGCATATTTGCCTTCTCTCAATGGGTCCATTGTATAGCTGATGGTCCTTAATGGGCCATCAAGCAGGCTAGGCAGAGCTAACACCAACTTGTCTGGGATGTCTCCCAGAAGCATAGCATAAGTTTGAAATACAGACAGCATAGAGCCAATATTCGTAACTTCAACTACAAAACTGATACACACATATAGACAGCATAATCATAACCAGTAAACCATAACCTTGTCTTAGACACCCCATTTGACCCCCTTTATACAAGATTTGGGTGCCACTACAGGACCTTCGTTGCAACAATGATCTATATGGTCCCAGTTTATGTCAATAACATCAC
>NW_020698716.1:0-5759 GCF_002925995.2 Terrapene triunguis
GCCGGCTCTGTCTAGCGCTTTGCAGTCCACTAGAATGTATTTGAGATCTCCAGTGCTGGCCATATGTAGCAGGGGGGAGAATGTCACCCTCTCGGATTTCCCTGCAGTACCACTGGCTTCCAGGAAAGCTTTGAAGTGCTGTAGCTGCATTCTCTGCCAGCTTCTCTCTTTTATGAGGCTTCATTTGCTCCATCTCTGCCATAGATGTTTTCCTCTGATCCCAGTACTCAAGGTGCGGCACACAGGAGTGTGGGAAGAGACTGGTCTTTCTTTCCCAGAATTAGTTACCTGCCAGGTTCACAAAAGGCTGTGGGTGGCACTTTCAAAAGCGCTTGAAAGTCAGATTCGTGCTCCTTATTCACCTGGGTGCTTATGAACAACTTCCTGGTATCCCTGTCTCTCGGTATCCCAAGAGAATCCTGCACTGGGCTGCAGCTAGAATTCCCCCCCCCCACACACACACACACCCTTGCCCTGGAAAGAGAAGGGAAGGCCAAGAGGACATCTCCTCTGGCTTCTCCTGCTTGGCTTTTCTCCCTCCAGGTGGAGATTCAAGGCAAAGAGGCACCTTTGCCTTTGTGGGGAGAGAGAAGGGATACAGACCGTCCTGGTTTTCCCGTAAATGGGGAGTGTGGAGAAAGGGGCCCTTTCTTAACACCATCTCCGACCACCCAGGAAACCAGAAGGTGACACCAAGTGTACCTCTCCAAGGGAGAAGCAGGTGACATAAGTGGCCCATTGGGGCTGGAGTCATCATCAGAGAAGATCATGTGCACAGAGCTGGGAATGGCATTCTGGCTGGCAAATCAGACATGTGTTTGTGATGTAGGCTCTGATCTGGCTGCATGGATGTAAGACAGCTGCTGCTGCTGCTTCTGGCCTCATCTTAAGACTGGAAGGCATGGAGGAAATAGGAACACAACCTTTCCAAACTCAGAGGAGGTTTGGAGTGTGCATTGAGGTTTGGGATGGTGGTTGTTTTTTGTAGCCCAGTGGCTGGCCTGTATCCCCACCCTCTACATTGACTCAGTGCTGGTGGTAAAGTGCAGCACTCTGAAAACAGCCATCAAGTAGCTGTAAAGTTCTATTATCTTAGGAAAACACTAAGGGCTTGGCTACACTTGCAAGTTAGAGCGCATTAAATCAGCCCAGGGCACCCTAACTCCTGAGGTGTCCACACTGGCAAGGCACTTAGAGCGCCTGGACTCCATGGCTGGAGTGCCCCAGATAATCCACCTCCTCGAGTGATTGGCGTCCGGAAACGTCCCATAATCCCTTGAAGTCAAGTGGCCACTCTGGTCATTGTTTGAACTCGGCTACAGGCATGCAGATATCCCTTTCAAAGCTCCATTTCTGACAGCCAGCATGCTTATCTGCTCTGGGACACAAAGCAAACCATTACTGTGGAATGCTGCTGCTGCCAAGGCAGGCGTGTGTGCATGTGTGTGTGACAGCGAGAGGCGGGGGGGGGGGGTGTCTGATGTCGGGGTTTCCCCCTGCTGCTGTCTGAACTTACAAGACAGCATGCTGACACACACTCTGCCCCCCCAAAACACACTGTCTCTCCCCCACATACACACAACACACACCCAGGGCCCGCTTTAGGGCGATTCACCCGATTCCCCCGAATCGGACCCCACAGCCCTAAGAGGGCCCCGCAACGTCCCTAAGGTCTCTCCACTGACGTGCCGACAAAGGCCCCGGCAGCCAATAGAGCTGCCGCCGAAGTCCCGCCGCTGTCTTCGGCAGCAGCTCTTTCGAATCGGGCCCCGCAGTGCCTAAACCAGCCCTGCACATACCCTGTCACACTCCACCCCCCGCCATTTGAAAAGCATGCCGCAGCCACTTGCACCCTGGGATAGCTACCACAATGCACTGCTCTCTGTGGCGTTGCAAGAGATGCAAATATGGCTACTCCACTCCGCTTGCAGCTGACAGTATAAACACATGGCAGTGTTTTCCCTGCTGCTGTCTCTGAGGGCTGGTTTAACTCCCAGCACTTTCATCTGCAAGCAGGGCCGGCTCCAGGCACCAACCGAGCAAGCTGGTGCTTGGGGCGGCAGCTTGTAGGAGGCAGTATTCCGCCCAATCCTAGGGCGGCACGGCCGCTTTTTTTTATTTTTTTTAATTTTATTTTTTTGTGGTATTCCGCTCCGGCCGCCCTGTAGCGCACGGCGGCGCGGAGGACGGGAGTGCCCTGCAGCAAGCCTGGCAGGGCAGCCCGCGTCCTTCCCTCCCAGCCGACCGAAGCAGCGCAGAGCCCTCCCGGCAGGCGGCGGGGCCGTGCCCCGCTGAAGCCCTGGCCGCCCCCCTTCTCTCTCTCTCCCCCCCGCTCCTCCCCCGCTAGCCGGGGCACATCTGCAGCGCAGGGAGTCCCCCTGCACCCTGGCTCCAGCCGCGCTGCAGGTTTTTGGTTTTTTTTTTGTTTGGGGCGGCCAAAAAGCCAGAGCCGGCCCTGTCTGCAAGTGTAGCTGTAGCCTAAGCAAACATGCCCAATGTATCTTGACTGTTGGACTTAGCACGCTGTCTGTTGAGACGAGGCAGCAGACTGCTCTGCCATATTATCTGCAGGGGAGCAAGACAGCTCTGCTGTGGGACATGAAAGAGGCGTCTGCCTGGGCTTGGGTTTCAGAAGGAGTTTTCTGCAAATGCTGCAGGATTTGAACCCAGATTCATGTGCACGGCTCCACAGCCAGCATCAGGAGCTTTGTCTCTATGGATCAGTTACTGGTAATCGTTCCACAAATAGAGCACTTTACTGTGCAACATCGTTCCAACATACACAGTGTAGAGCTGAGTCTGGACCTCATCCCTTACTGTGTACATTACCCTTTGAGTTTTAGGCAAAATCTTTCAAAAGCGCCCAAGTGACTTCAGTGCCTAAGTTCCATTTTCAAAAGTGACTTAGAGTTTATCACAGGCTGGCTGGGCCTCTCAGGGGAGATGGGGTCAGCCCCACATGTGGCACACTTAGCTCACCTCCCTACGTGGAGAAAATGAGCCAAGACACATGACAGGGAGGTCATTTGGCTAAACCAGACCTTCAGGGCTGGAGGTAAGGCAGAAGCTTGTGGAGAGCAAAGGGAGACTGCTGTCTGGAAGCCCTGAGAGCTGCTGCTCAATGGAGAGCAGGGAGAGCCTCAAAGGAGCCCAGGAAGAGCGGAGGAGAGGAGTCAGGTTCTCAGGAGGGAGGGGTGAGGCCAACCTTGGACTCTTCTGTGTTTGTTTTGGACATGGATCCCCGGAAGGGCTGGACTTTCTCTTTAATGACTTGGGCAGAGAGTCACATCCCTGCAGCAAGTCTCTGCCGCTACCAAGCCAGGTTGGGAGAGCCAACCTCAGTGAGAGGAAGATGGCGCAGTGACTAGCCTCATGCAGAGCAGGTAGGTGGTGCTGCTACCGGCTCCTAAGGGTACATCTACACGCAATAAAAGACCCACAGCTAGCCTGGGTCAGCTGAATTGAGCTCGGGCTGTGGGGTTAAAAAATTACCATGTAGACATTCAGGCTCAGGCTGGAGCCCTGGCACTGCAACCCCATGAGGAGGGAGGATCTCAGAGCCCAGGCTCCAGTCCAAGTCCTAATGGCTACACTGCAGTTTTTAGCCCCACAGCCTAAGTCAATTGACCCAGGCTCTGAGACTTGGTGCCGTGGGTTTTTTATTGCAGTGTAGACGTACCCTAAGTGTCTAAGTCACGTTAGTATATAGGACTTAGGTTCCTGAGTCAGATAGGTACTTTTGGAAATTTTAGTTGTTTCCTATTTTCTTTTGTGGGCAACTTTTCCTCATTTCCACTCCCACATATTCTCTTACCTACACTTTCCCACTTTGCTCTTTCACCCTTGTCTACTCTGGCTCTCTTCCTTTTTTCTCATTTCCCCCCCTATTTTGATAACCTTCATAGTGTGACAAGGGACAGTGGGCAACTGTTGCCAAAGTTACTTCGTTACTGTCTCGCTGGGCAGCTTGGATTTCATAGCAGTAATCAGGTAGGTGGATTTAATGTGTCCATCTTTTATGGCCCATTTCTTTTAACAGGAAGTGTATGTGTGTATAAAGAAAGAGAGAGAATATGGCACTGGTGAAAAGTGATGACCTATTTGATCTCCATTTTGACAGACATATCCTCTGAAGGAAGCCTCACCCATGGACAGAATGGCCTACCCCCCCACCCCTCCAGCCACAGAGGAGGGGCCAAAAAAGGACCCTGGTCAGCAGAACATGGGGGACTAATCCAAAAATGCATGGACTGAGGGCAGAGGGATAATAAAAGGGAACCAGTGAGAAACACTGAGCATACCCCCCTGGACAGCAACCACTGCTCTAAGAAGATGTCAAGGGAGTCAGTGGATGCTGCTCCAAGGAACTCGGCCTGGATGTGTGCATGAACTAGGGCGAGGAGCACAGTCCCACAATTGCATGGTGAAAGGTGCTAGACTGACGTCCTCTCTTTACCTATGGGCCAGGTACAGCGTGGGAAGCAGAACAAGCTTCCCCCACGTTGCTTAACCAATGAGCCTCCACTTGGCCCGTATGCAAGTCCTTGTGCTGAAAGGATGCAGGCCCCTATGTGCTGGAAAAGGAAATGCAGTCCCAGTTCTTATCCCACCCCTGGTTCCAATGCAATGAGGATACCAGTTGGCAGGGTTTGAGTGTCATCCCTGCCCTCATGCTGCAAATTAGCCCTGAAGAATGGGAATGATGCACTTCAGGAAGGTGTTGATAATCAGATGATGAACAGCTTGCCCAAAGGAACTTCAGAGGCCTCTGGAACAATCCACACTAGGCTTCCTTGCCATGCACCAGGGACTCCTTCAGTATCTGGACCAAGAACTGACCCTCAGCCTGCATGGAACAGCAACCGTAGAGCATGGATGCAAGACCAGAAAAGCAGGAAAATGAGCAAATCCTGAGTCTCCTGCTCCATAGTGTATGATTCCAGGAGTTTCCAAAGGGCTGAAGTCTTTGACCATCCAGATACTGCAGATCATATCCCTTTCACAGCTCATCTGCTTATCTTTGCTCCATCTCCAACTCTGTGGCCTGGTCTGCACACAATTGGATTGATGTAGCTCTCCATATTTCAGGGCGCAGGCCTATGTCCACAAACACACATGCATCTGCCCCCCTTTGATAGATCTCTGTAGTTAAATCAATATAGTTACCTTGCTTGTAGTACTGGGGCAGCCCTATAGTGGTGTGAGTTCAAGCAATGGAGAGGCAATGTAGGTGCTTTTCCATTGCCGATGTAGCTGTGCCAGTGTAAGTAATTCTGCTGCTGTCCCATACGGCGCTGGTCAGTGAAGAATTGCCCTGACTGTAAAACTCCATTGCCCAGGAGTCAGCTTGATGGGAACTCACCCCAGCTTTAAGAGCTCTTGACAACACATGCCAACCCCATTCGGAAGCCACCAGCACAGTGAGCAAGCGCCAAGCTTTTGATAAGTATCAGAGGGGTAGCCGTGTTAGTCTGAATCTGTAAAAAGTAACAGAGGGTCCTGTGGCACCTTTAAAACTAACAGAAGTATTGGGAGCATAAGCTTTCGTGGGTAAGAACCTCACTTCTTCAGATGCAAGTAATGGAAATCTCCAGAGGCAGGTATAAATCAGTATGGAGATAACGAGGTTAGTTCAATCAGGGAGGGTGAGGTGCTCTGCTAGCAGTTGAGGTGTGAACACCAAGGGAGGAGAAACTGCTTCTGTAGTTGGATAGCCATTCACAGTCTTTGTTTAATCCTGATCTGATGGTGTCAAATTT
>NW_020698717.1:0-4939 GCF_002925995.2 Terrapene triunguis
TAATAGCTCCGGGAGCTATCCCACAGTGCACCACTCTGTTGACGCTCTGGACAGCAGTCCGAGCTCGGATGCTCTGACCAGCCACACCCCGGGAAAATTTGAATTCTTTTTCCTGTCTGGGCAGTTTGAAGCGCAGTTTCTGTTTGGACACCGTGGCGAGCTCAGCAGCAGTGGCAACGATGCAGAGCTCTCCAGCAGAGATGGCTGTGCAATCCAATAGAAAGAGGGCCCCAGCATGGACGGATCGGGAAGTCTTGGATCTCATCGCTGTGTGGGGAGATGAGTCCGTGCTTTCCGAGCTGCGCTCCAAAAGACGGAATGCAAAGACCTATGAGAAGATCTCTAAAGCCATGGCAGAGAGAGGCTACAGCCGGGATGCAACGCAGTGCCGCGTGAAAATCAAGGAGCTGAGACAAGGCTACCAGAAGACCAAAGAGGCAAACGGACGCTCCGGATCCCAGCCCCACACATCCCGTTTCTACGAGGCACTGCATTCCATCCTAGGTGCGGCCGCCACCACTACCCCACCCCTGACCGTGGACTCTGAGGATGGGATATTGTCCGCGGCCGGTTCCTCAGCGGACGGGGAAGAGGAGGAAGGAGATGAGGAGGACGAGGCAGTCGACAGCGCTGGCACCGCTGATTTCCCCGACAGCCAGGAGCTCTTCATCACCCTTACCGAGATCCCGTACCAACCGTCCCCATCCCTTACCCCGGACACAGAATCAGGGGAAGGATCAAGCAGTAAGTGCTGTAAACATGTAAACATTTATTTAAAACAGAACGGTAATATTTATACTATTAACAAGGTATATTTATAAAAGTGCTGTAAACTAGTAAAAAAATAATCAGGTACAAAACAGGAATATTTACAAAGGTAACAAATGGGTTTTCATGATTTCTCTGTCTTAGGCTCTTCTCAATTTAGTCCCAAGTATTTTAAAAAATTTTCACAATGTCCGTTACTCCATGATTCCGAGGCCCAAGACGCTCCACTCCATAGTCCCAGTGCACCTAGGCGAAAATCCGGTCAATGTGGCCGGGGATTGACGAGAAATCCTCGTAGGAGAACTCCTCGTAGGTCTCGTGGAGGTAGATCTCCAGCCTGTTTATGAGGTTCCGGGGTAGGGCGATCTTAGTGGGCCCTCCGTGGTAGCAGACATGTCCCCTCCACGCCACAATCAAGTACTCGGGGATCATGGCCCGACATAGCATGGCGGCATACGGCCCCGGTTTCTGCATGCTTTCCCGCAGCATGCGTTCTTTCTGGGTGTCCGGGATCCTCAGGAGGGTGATGTCGCTCATGACGCCCTGCTTTGAATTAGGGAGGGGAATGTTAGTATTGGGACTGCTTTACAGCCACGCGGTGGAGGGAGAGGGGCAGCATACAGGGATCTTTCCCTGGGACAGCCGCGAGGGGGTGGGACAGGGGCAGAGTTGATGCTGTCCTGATTGCTGGCAGCAGAGACTGGCATTGCTTTCAATGTGAAAGGAGGCCAGTGCTACTGCTGGAGTTTTAAGCAGCCACAAGTCTACGGCTTACCATTATTGCCCGCTCCAGAAGTTCAGGTCTCCAGCCACAGTTCCTTGCTCACTCCAAGACCACCGCAAGTCCACAGGCACTGAAGGCGACGGCCGAAAATTCGACCTTGTCCTGAGTGCGCATGTGAGAGGTGCAGTGCATGGTCTTGTTCACAGAGAAAGACTAGGTTCTTTGTATACAATTTCATTTATCTGTCTCAGGAATTCACTCCCTTTTTACAATTCACACAGACACATCTGCGACTGTCTCCCAACCCAGCCTGTCAGCACACTCCCAGAGGCTAGCGCAGATTAGGCGGAGGAAGAAGAAGACGCGTGAAGACATGTTCTCAGAACTAATGGGCTGCTCCCGAGCCCAGGCAGCCCAGCAGACACAGTGGAGGGAGAACTTGTCACAAATGCACCGAGCAGTCATGGAACGGGAGGAGAGGTGGCGTCAGGAGGACCAACAGGCTACTGAAAAGCTGCTTGGACTAATGAGGGAGCAAACGGACACGCTCCGGCGCCTTGTGGATGTTCTGCAAGACCGGAGGCAGGAGGACAGAGCCCCGCTGCAGTCTATCTGTAACCGCCCTCACCCGCCACCAAGTCCCACACCACCCTCACCTAAAGTCCAAAGAAGGAGGGGCGGCAAGGGACGTTAAAACTTTCAGTCAACCCCTGCAGACTGCTCTAGCACTAGAAGGCTGACATTCCCCAAAATTTCATAAGTCCTTTCCTACCCACCTCACACAAGCCCCCGTCCAAGTTTCACCCCCCACGTTTCATGTCTGGTTCGCAATAAAATGTTTGTTTCTGTTCATTGCTGTTTCAGTCAGGTTCTTTTGAGGGAGAGTCTGTCTGGAGGGGGGAAGGGACTTGGTAATTGGACAGGACAGTGACCTTTAGCAGGGTACAGAGGCGGTGTCAGGTCCAGCATCAGGACACACACACAGTGCAGTCACTGGTTACCCTGGTCAGTCTGGGAGGTGTTTTTCATGTTCTGGGGAGGGGGGGGTTGCTCTGTGACTTTGTGGCGGGGGAGGGCAGTTACAGATCTTATGCAGCGGTCCTTATCCTGGCTCACTGATCCAAGCAGCAGGGGATCTGTAACCCTACGCCCCCTGCCAGAAAGTCACATAGCCGACACATACACACAGTCCCCCCCAGGAGTGCTGGCAGGCTCCATTGAAATAAGCAGTCCACCAGTGCGGAGCCTGTCATTCCGGGAGTTTAGAAGCATCATTTGCATCAGAACACTAAACCCGCCCCCCGCCACAGTCTGCGTCCCCGGTTTAAAATATTCCCGCGAAAACAGCAATACAGACAACGGTGTTCATTAACAAAATAGAAATGATTTTATTTTTTGGGAAGGGGAAGGGGGTGAAGGGAGTATGTAACTGGAGAGGATAGTCCAAATGAACTGGGTAAAGAAACGGGGGCAGGTTCAGCTTTTCTGTCCACAAACTGAAAAGTCACTGGTTGCCCTGCTCACTCAGGAACCTAGCTTTCAAAGCCTCCCGGATACACAGGGCGTCCCGCTGGGATCTTCTAATGGCCCGGCTGTCTGGCTGGACGTAATCAGCAGCCAGGCTATTTGCCTCTAGCTCCCACCCCGCCATAAAGGTCTCCCCCTTGCTCTCACACAGATTGTGGAGCACACAGCAAGCTGCAATAACGATGGGGATATTGGTTTCGCTGAGATCACAGCGAGTGAGTAAGCTTCTCCATCTCCCTTTGAGACGGCCAAAAGCACACTCCACCACCATTCTGCACTTGCTCAGCCGGTAGTTGAACAGTTCTTTTTCTGTGTCCAGGGCGCCAGTATAGGGCTTCATGAGCCAGGGCATTAGCGGGTAGGCTGGGTCCCCGAGGATGACTGTAGGCATCTCCACATCCCCAAGAGTTATTTTGTGTTCTGGGAAGTAAATACCTTCCTGCAGCCGTCTAAACAGACCAGAGTTCCTGAACACGCGAGCGTCATGAACCTTGCCCGGCCATCCGACGTTGATGTTTGTAAACCGTCCCCGATGGTCCACCAGTGCTTGCAGCACCATTGAAAAGTAGCCCTTTCTATTGATGTACTGGCTGGCCTGGTGGTCCGGTCCCAGGATAGGGATGTGAGTCCCATCGATAGCCCCACCGCAGTTTGGGAATCCCATCGCGGCAAAGCCATCTATGATGACCTGCGCGTTTCCCAGGGTCACTACCTTTGGGAGCAGTACCTTCACGATTGCCTTGGCTACTTGCATGACAACAACCCCCACGGTAGATTTGCCCACACCAAAGTGGTTCGCAACCGACCGGTAGCTGTCCGGCGTTGCAAGCTTCCAGAGGGCTATGGCCACTCGCTTCTCAACTGTGAGGGCTGCTCTCATCCTGGTATTCTGGCGCTTCAGGGCAGGGGACAGCAACTCACAAAGTTCAAGGAAAGTCCCCTTCCGCATGCGAAAGTTTCGCAGCCACTGGGATTCATCCCAGACATGAAGCACTATACGGTCCCACCAGTCCGTGCTTGTTTCCCGGGCCCAGAATCGCCGTTCCACGATATCCACATGACCCATTGCCACCGTGATGTCCTGGGCGCTGGGGCTCGTGGTTTCTGACAGCTCTGTGCTACTCTCCGACTTCAGGCCATCACGGCGGTGTCGTAGCCTCCTCGCCTGATTACTCTGCATCTGCCTCAGGGAAAGGTGTATGATAAGCTGCGAGGTGTTGAGAACGGCCACAACTGCAGCGATGGTCGCAGCGTGATCCATGATCGCAGTGCTGTGGCGTCCGCGCTGTCACTGATCAAAAAAGTGCGCGAACTGATTTCCCGCCGGCGCTTTCATGGAGGGAGGGAGGGAGGGAGGGCGTTAGTGACGGACGGATGACGACAAATTTTTTTTACCCAGAAGGCATTGGCGGCTCGACCCAGAATTCCGATGGGCAGCGGGGACTGCGGGAACTGTGGGATAGCTGCCCACAGTGCACCGCTTCCAATATCGACGCTTGCCCCGTTAGTGTGGACTCACAAAGTCGAATTACTGTCCTTAGTGTGTCCTTAGTGTGGACACACACGTTCGACTTTGCAATATCGATTCCACATATTCGATTTAAGTAAAATCGAATTACCCTCGTAGTGTAGACATACCCTAAGTCACTCAGTGGGCTGGATTTTTCACACCTCTCAGTGACGTAGCTGGGTCTACCTTATAGACCAGGCCTAAGGCCATGCAGTAACTCAGCAAAGACAGACACACCTTGATGGCTTTACTTGATCCCTTAACTTTAAAATAAATTCAATTACCAACCTCCACCCTCACATTGCATAAGCAGGACAACAGAACAAGGTTTTAGGAGCAATCTGGGGGTGGCTTGGCAAACAAGTTTGGAGAGGATGGGCCATGGAAGAAAGTGTGGAGATACCAGTGAA
>NW_020698718.1:0-1971 GCF_002925995.2 Terrapene triunguis
CTTCAAAATGTGCCTGCAGAGGGAAGAGTGATGATAATAATTATGATGTAATCCCAGTGCATTACTGTTATTAAATTAATATGAAACTCCACCTTTAAACAATACATGTTTGGCAATTACCTTTATTTGCTAAATTCCACAAGGTGTCCTCAGCCCCAATAGTGCATAACTCTTCTTCAGCAAAACTTACAAGCTCCACCTGTGTTTGTGTCCAGTTCTGAGGTCCTTGGGAGTGAAAGGGAGTGGACTACTCACCCAAACAAGTCCTCAGCCAACCATTGTCTCCATTGTCTTCCTGCAGCCCTGATGGTGAAGACCTCCCATGGTCCACAGATTCCTGATGGGGACCTAGAAGTTCAGGGTTGGGAAGAATGTGGATGTGGAGAGAGCATGCTTAGGTGGAGATTCTCAGAGTCCAAGGGTTCTCAACACAGAGGTCAGAGATGCTAAATGGAAGGGAAGTCCCAGCTAGATTCTCACTAGATGGAGGGGAGATGGAATGGAAAATTTAAGAACCACCAATTTTGGGGATTCAGATGCCCAGTTCATGGCCTTGACACCTGTAACCCACTTTAACACAATGATGGTCTTTGACCCCTTTGGCATCTTCTCGGGGCTACAAAAAGAGAAGAAATTTAGTCTGATTGACTTCAGCAGGAATAGCATGTGCTCAATATCTCTGAAAAATCAAGTTGCTATATTTCGGTGCCAATGGGTTCCGGTGCTGAACTCTAAACATCAGCATTGGAAAATACATAAAGGTTTCCAGGTACGCATCTAGGGTGAAATATTCAAAGCTGCCTTGAATTATGGATGCTGAACTCTCAGTAGCATTTTTGAAAATTTCTAAAGCTGATTGACTCATTTTTTAAAACAAAATACACCAATGAAATATTTGTTTTGTTTTTGTTTTTAAAAAATGGTTTATTTTCTAAAACAAAGAAAATGAAAGTTTGGATTTCACTGCTATTCAAATCCAAGTTTTCATTTCAATTTTAACCATTTTTTTTTTCAAATATCAAATTCTAACTGAAATTTTCACTTTGTTTCCTTTTTCTGGGAAGCAACAAGAAATCTTTTTCAATTTTAATAATACTTACTTCTTTATAGTGCTTTTCCTCAATAGATCTCAAAGCACCTTATAGAAGAGGACACTATCATTAGCCTGGTTTTACAGATGGGGAAACTGAAGGAGAAAGAGGGAAGTGAGTTGTCCAATTAACTGGAAGACAAATTGCAGAGCCAGGACTAGAAGACAGCTTTTCTGAGTTCCACACCAGTGCACTGTCTGCTTGGCTATGCCACTTTCAATCTCCCCATGACCCAGTTTTCTCCCTCTTTTTTCCTTTAACTCATTTTCTCCAAAGGTAAAAATGAGAGGAAAATAAAAATATCTGAGAAAATGGTATGTGGCAGGGAGTGGGGAAACACTTTCTCTTACTTTTCTTACACTTGAAAATGTAAGAAATGAAATATCTAGTTCAAATTTTCTGCTAAAAAAATGGAATAAGAGATTTTCCTCCCCTTAGACTCCTCTAAGAACCCAAGCTAATATTAGAAAAGCCACCCACCTACTGTTTATACCCTGCAGTAGTGTAAATCCCATGACTCCTGGGTTCTCTTCCTGGCTGTGAGATATAAATCTGATCAAAGGCTTAGATCTGTAGAAAATTAGTCAGGATTTCTTGGGTTTAGGCCTGTTCCAGAAAGTGAGTTGGATACAGTGGTGAGTACAAGGGGGAGATGAAAATACTGATGACCTTTCAATGACCTCTGACTGAACAGTCAAATTCAAATTTGGTCTCATTTTGGACTCAGCAGCCAATCGGGGTTCCCAAATTTCAACATTCCAGCTCAAAAGGAACATGGTAATTTATTAAGTATCAGGGGGTAGCCGTGTTCGTCTGTATCTACAAAAACAACAAGGAGTCTGGTGGCACCTTAAAGACTAACAGATTTATTTGGGCATAA
>NW_020698719.1:0-19138 GCF_002925995.2 Terrapene triunguis
ACACACACACACACACACAACTTGTTAGGAGTACATACTACATAATATATGTACTGTAGTGCGTAATCTTGCACTGGTGAAATGACCAGTTCTTCATCTCTAATTTCTATGGTTCTAATAATAAATAAATTAAATAACTTAAAGAAATTTATGAAAGCTTATTCTTTTAGTGACTTTTATGCAATGTACTTTAAAGATGAATTCACATAGCATCTTAATTTATATATCTAATACAACTATATGTGTATGAATAGTCATAGACACTCCGTTCTTCTGAACTGTTTCAGCAAATGGAAAGAGTGCTTATATATTCAGGGCCATTACTGTGTACAAGCTAAGGGCCAGATTCTACCACCCTTACTCACACTGAGTATCTTACTCTACCTGTATTGTAGTCCCATTAAGACCAATGGGACTACAACCCAGACTAAGGCCACAGGCCTGCAGACTTACACATGTGCTAGACTTTACCACCATGAGTGGTTCCATTGAAATCAATGGAGCAACTCATAGTAGTAAAGTTAAACATATGCATAAATCTTTACAGGACTTGGTAATAAATGGAATATGGGTGGCAGAGTAGGGCCCTGAGTTATTATTTATACAGTGCTGTAGATGTATGGTATTTTACAGAAAGGTAAGTCCCTACCCGAAGAGCTCATAGTGTCATTAATAAACACACTTATCTGAAAATCTGTAAATGCAGGATAGAATAGCTCAACAGAATTTGAAGGTCCATGAAAAGAGCACATTTTCATCACGAGCAAAGTCTCGAGACTCTGTGAAAAAGATGGACTCAGTCATTGAAAGAGAGACCCGGGCTACAATAGATAAAGGGTATATTACTTCTGGTCCCAACTGGGCTCTTACTTTTGCAAAATGTGAGTACGCTCTTTTAGCTTATATTTTGTTATACACATGTCAGAGTTGCTTACCTTGACATTGATTTTCATCTATCATACAACTAAATCTGTCATTTAGGACCAGATTCTGTAACTGGATCCCTGTAACTGGACCCCTGCACCTGCATAGAACACCATTGATTTCAGTGGAGCTCCATATAGATAAAGGGATTTGGTTGCAGGATCTGACTGTTTTTTTGAAGAGAGTGCAAATGTTTGCATCCCCATCTCACCACCACGACAGTCTGTTACTAATACAGTGGTGCCCAAACTTCCCCCCCCTTACCAGTAATGGAATCTGTTTGTGTCCCCACCCCCGTTCCATTTCTGCACAGTCCTGGCTTCCTCAGCAGAGGAGCTTGGACTGAAGGCAGATCTGGGGGCTGAACTGGGGATGAGGGAGGAGCTGGGGCTAGAGGCGGAGCTGGCCTGGGGGCAGAGAGGGAATGAGGGCAGAGCTGGGCTGGGGGCGGAGCAGGGGGCAGAGTGGAGCTGGGCTGAGGGCAGAGCAGGGCTGGGTGGCACTCCCTCCCCATCCCCTTTGGGAGCTGACCTGGGCCCCGCCACATCCCCCCCTCCAATGTTCCTCTGTGCCCCTTGGGGGGGCATGCCCCACAGTTTGGGGACCACTGTACTAAGAATTAGTCTGCTGCAAAAAGCTGTTCCTTTATGTAATGTGCTGTTTTCAAAATTAGAGCGTTGGGAAGTCTAGTCAATTCTTTGAAACTAATCCCAGTAAGACTTCTTTTGATGTCATTTTTTGCTTATCAAACTAAATAAGATATAAACATGTACTGTAAATCTTTGAATGCAAATGTAATTTATGGGATCTTGTATCATGGAATTTGAACGAATAATAGTAACATCATCAGATTAATTTTAACAACATTTAAATTTTCTTAAAAGGTTGCCAAAGTGACAAACAATCTTTAACAGATTATATCAAGGAACAGAAGGAGTTGTTTCTGCTGCAGGTACCCTAAAATGTTGTTGTTCTTAAGGCTGGTGTTTTCTGAAAAATGTAGTTATAAAAGCTCACTAAGTGAAATAAAAATAGTGCAAGTAACTAGATTAGAATATTTCTGTTTATCTCTAAAGTCTGAATTTTTGTGATGGTAAGAGGCACCTTGACTTGAGGTTCCACACTAGTCTGCATGTCTAACCCTGCAAACACAGTAAGGGTATGTCTACACTACGAAATTAGGTTGATTTTATAAAGTCGATTTTTAGAAATCAATTTTATACAGTCGATTGTGTATGTCCACACTAAGCGCATTAAGTCGGCGGAGTGCGTCCACACTACCATGGCTAGCATTGACTTACGGAGCGGTGCACTGTGGGTAGCTATCCCACAGTTCCCGCAGTCTCTGCCGCCCATTGGAATTCTGGGTTAAGCTCCCAATGCCTGATGGGGCAAAAACATTGTCATGGGTGGTTTTGGGTACATGTCGTCAGTCTCCCCTCCTTCCGTGAAAGCAACGGCAGACAATCATTTCGCGCTTTTTTTCCACGCAGATGCCATACCATGGCAAGCGTGCAGCCCACTCAGCTCAGCTCACCGACATCGCCGCTGTTGTGTCCTGGGAGCTGCTGACAGCAGACAGTGCAGTAGGTCTGCAAACCATATCATACACCACTTCCGCTGCAACTCTGCTCTGCTGCTATTGCCTCGATAGTGAATTTCTCCATGTTGTCTGTCATGGGCTCCCGGGTACGTGTGTTCTACCTCGGGAAATGTGCATGGTGCTAACCGTCGTCCTCCACCGCTTCCGCTGCAACTCTGCTCTCCTGCAGACGCCATACCACGGCAAGCATGGAGCCCACTCAGCTCACCGCTGCTGCTGTGAGCATTGTAAACACCTCACGCATTATCCTGCAGTATGTGCAGAACCTGCAAAAGCAGGCGAGGAGGCGACAACAGCGCGATCACGATAGTGATGAGGACATGAACACAGACTTCTCTCAAAGCATGGGCCCTGGCAATTTGGACATCATGGTAGTAATGGGGCAGGTTCATGCCGTGGAACGCCGATTCTGGCCCCGGGAAACAAGCACAGACTGGTGGGACTGCATAGTGTTGCAGGTCTGGGATGATTCCTAGTGGCTGCGAAAATGTTGCATGCGTAAGGGCACTTTCATGGAACTTTGTGACTTGCTTTTCCCTGCCCTGAAGCGCAAGAATACCAAGATGAGAGCAGCCCACACAGTTGAGAAGCGAGTGGCGATAGCCCTCTGGAAGCTTGCAATGCCAGACAGCTACCGGTCAGTCAGGAATCAATTAGGAGTGGGTAAATCTACTGTGGGGGCTGCTGTGATCCAAGTAGCCAACGCAATCACTGAGCTGCTGCTATCAAGGGTAGTGACTCTGGGAAATGTGCAGGTCATAGTGGATGGCTTTGCTGCAATAGGATTTCCTAACTGTGGTGGGGTGATAGACGGAACGCATATCCCTATCTTGGGACCAGACCACCTTGGCAGCCAGTACGTGAACCGGACGGGGTACTTTTCAGTGGTGCTGCAAGCACTGGTGGATCACAAGGGACGTTTCACCAACATCAACGTGGGATGGCCGGGAAAGGTGCATGACGCTCGCATCTTCAGGAACTCTGGTCTGTTTGAACAGCTGCAGGAAGGAACTTACTTCCCAGACCAGAAAATTACCATTGGGGATGTTTAAATGCCTATAGCTATCCTTGGGGACCCAGCCTACCCCTTAATGCCATGGCTCATGAAGCCATACACAGGCACCCTGGACAGTAGTAAGGAGCAGTTCAACTATAGGCGGAGCAAGTGCAGAATGGTGGTAGAATGTGCATTTGGACGTTTAAAAGCTCACTGGCGCAGTTTACTGACTAGGTTAGACCTCAGCGAAACCAATATTCCCATTGTTATTGCTGCTTGCTGTGTGCTCCACAATATCTGTGAGAGTAAGGGGGAGATGTTTATGGCGGGGTGGGAGGTTGAGGCAAATCGCTTGGCGGCCGATTACGCGCAGCCAGACACCTGGGTGATTAGAAGAGCACAGTTGGGCACCCTGCGCATCAGAGAAGCTTTGAAAACCAGTTTCATGACTGGCCAGGCTACGGTGTGACAGTTCTGTTTGTTTCTCCTTGATGAAAACCCTCCCCCTTGGTTGACTATACTTCCCTGTAAGCCAGCCGACCTCTCCCCTTTGATCACCAGTTTCAGAGGCAATAAAGGCATTATTGTTTCCAAATCATGCATTCTTTATTAATTCATCACACAAATAGGGGGAAAACTCGCAAGGTAGCCCAGGAGGGGTGGATGAGGAGGGAAGCACCAGGTTGGATGGTGAATGAGGGGAGGAGGGAAGGACAAGGCCACACTGCACTTCAAAACTTATTGAATTCCAGCCTTCTGTTGCTTGGGCAATCCTCTGGGGTGGAGTGGCTGTGTGCCTATAGCCTCCTCTCCCTCCCCCCCGCATTCTTGGGCGTCTGGGTGAGGAGGCTATGGAACTTGGGGAGGAGGGCAGGCAGTTATACAGGGGCTGAAGCGGCAGTCTGTGCTCCTGCTGCCTTTCCTGCAGCTCCACCAGTCGCCTGAGCATGTCAGTTTGCTCCCCCATTAGCCTCAGCATTGCATCCTGCCTCCTCTCAGCGTGCTCCTCCCTCCTCTCATTGCGTTCATTTAACGCTTTCCTGGACTCTGCCATTGTTTGCCTCCACGCATTCTGCTGAGCTCTTTCAGTGCGGAAGGACTGCGTGAGCTCTGAGAACATCTCGTCGCGAGTGCGATTTTTTTGCCTTCTTATCTGCACTAGCCTCTGGGACGGAGAAGATAGGGGGAGCGTAGAAACATTTGCAGCTGCGGGAGGAAAAAAAGGGAGAGTAGTATTTAAAAAGATACATTTTAGAGAACAAAGGGAAGACTATTTCACACTGAATCAAGCGATTCACATTACATAGCACATGTGCTTTTGCTACAAGGTCGCATTTTGCCTCTTATATTGAGTGCCTGCCAGTTTGGTGTGAGACATCACACACGCTCAGCTGGGCAACAGAATTCGGCTTGCAGGCAGCCATGGTAAGGCAAAGGGTTTCGGCTTCTTCAACCTTCATAACATGTGGGAACAGTTTCAAACAGCAGCGCTCTCCTTTTCCATGCCAAGAAAAGCCCATTGGGTTGGCCATTTAAAAGGAGGGGCTGTGGTTTTAGGGTGAATATGCAGCACAATCCAACCCCCCCCCAATTCTCTGGGATGATCGCTACACACACACACACACACACACCCGTGTGGCTAGTATCAGGGAAGATCCCGGTCAGCCATGAACGGGCCTCCCCCCACCACATGGCTAACAGTGGGGATGATTTATTTTCAGCCAAAGGCAAACAGCCAAAGCCTGGGCCCATTCGCTGCAAGGTTTTGTTCTGCAATGATTCCAGACTACTTGCTACTGGCTCGGCGTGGTAAATTAATCATTAAACATGCTTGCTTTTAAGCCCTGTATTATATTTACAAAGTTACACTCACCAGAGGTTCCTTCTCCGGCTTCATGGTCCGGGAGCCCGCCTTGGGAGGGTTTGGAGAGTATTGGCTCCATGGTGATGAACAGCTCCTGGCTGCCGGGGAGAAGGGATTCTCCACTTGCCTGCTGTGCACTATCCTCAATCTTCTCCACCTCCTCATCTTCAAACTCCTTATCCCTGTTGCGTGAGACTCCCCTCTTGCAGGTGTCCACGGACAATGGTGGGGTAGCGGTAGGGGCCACCCCTAGAATTGCATGCAGCTCATCATAGAACCGGCATGTATGGGGCTCTGACTCGGTGCGACCGTTTGCATCCTTTGTTTTTTGGTAGGCTTGCCTCAGCTCCTTAGCTTTCACGCGGCACTGCTGTGTGTCCCTGTTGTAGCCTCTGTCCTACATGCCCTTGGAGATTTTGGCAAATATATTGGCTTTTTGTCTTTTGGATCGGAGTTCTGCCTGCACGGATTCTTCTCCCCATACAGCGATCAGATCCAGTACCTCCCGTTCGGTCCATGCTGGAGCTCTTTTGCGATTCTGGGACTCCATGGTCACCTGTGCTGATGAGCTCTGCATGGTCACCTGTGCTGATCAGCTTGCCACGCTGGCCAAACAGGAAATGAAATTCAAAAGTTCCCGGGGCATTTCCTGTCTACCTGGCCAGTGCATCTGAGTTGAGAGTGCTGTCCAGAGCGGTCACAATGGAGCATTCTAGGATAGCTCCCGGAGGCCAGTACCGTCGAATTGCATCCACACTACCCCAAATTCAACCCAGCAAGGTCGATTTTAGCGTTAAACCCCTCGCCGGGGAGGAGTACAGAAATAGATTTTAAGAGCCCTTTAAGTCGACAAAACAGGCTTGGTCGTGTGGACGGGTGCAGGGTTAAATCGACCCAACGCTGCTAAATTTGACCTAAACTTGTAGTGTAGACCAGGGCTGAGATTACTCAATGTCATCTAAGTCACTGGAACTACTTGTGTGAGTAAAACTAACTCACATATTTAAGTATTTAAAGGACTTGGCCCTGAATTTGGTAAAAAAGTTGAGTAAGGCTCACATTCATCATAATAAAAGTGTTTGGATGGGTTGCTTTTTTTCTACAATTACCAATTCAGTGACAAGTCAGACCTTACTTGGAAGTTTTGATATCGCTGGAGACAGAAATTCTCAGTATATCTGAAGAATATACATCACAGACGACAGTGCAGGGTTTTCCATACTATTAACTTTTAACTCTTTAACTCCAGCAGGGCTGCCCAGAGAGGGGGGGAGGCAAGTGGGGCAATTTGCCCCAGGCCCTGGGCCTCGCAGAGGCCCCCACGAGAATATAGTATTCTATAGTATTGCAACTTTTTTTTATGGAAGGGGCCCCCGAAATTGCTTTGCCCTAGGCCCCCTGAATCCTCTGGGCGGCCCTGAACTCCAGCAGGACTGCAGCTCTGCCCCCTGGGCTGGGGACCAGTACAGAGTCACTTTGCCAGCTCTGTACTGCCCGAGGAACTCCCTTACACTGAGGATAGTCCCCGGGGAAAGCTCTGTTACCTCTAAGGTCTCGTTCTGTTGCCAAAACAGCATAAAGGGGCCTTAGGACAACGGAGAATCAGGCTTGGTATATGTAGTGTGAGTGAAAAATGTAACTATCGGATTCTTGATTTTGTATTTCTTGACACTGTGTTTAAATCTGTAAACTTAGCATTGAAATAATATATTTTGGACTTTAATTCATGCTGTAGATCCTTGTCTGAATTAGGGCAGCTATTCCTATCTCTCTGAGCACATCTTGCTGAGTTTACTTTGCTCCCTGAAATGATGAAATACAAATGAATACATTTGGACATTATTTTGTACATAACATTTCCCCACTCTGTTTTGCTAGTACACAGTAAAAGTAAAAAAACAAACCATAAAGAAGCTGGAGAAATTAGCAATGCAAGCTGAGAAAGAGGCCAGCTCTGCCGAAGCAAAGCTAGAAGACGATACAATTGCATTTGAGGAATTTCTGAAAGAAAACGACCGAAGTTCTGCAGATGCACTTAAAATGTTAGAATCGCTATTACAGTTAATGTTTGTTTTAATTTTTGATCTACCAAAAACCGTACACCTACATCTCTGTAATATTTCCATGTTACTTTTTAGTGCAGCCCAAGAAACAAAATCTAAAATGGATATGGCAGCAGATGTAAAGTCTGCTATTAATGAACTCTTCGCTATTAAAAGGTGAGACTTTTATGTTGCAAATGTACTCCTCTTTTTATGGTAACAGTGGCACAGATTCTCCTCTTCTGAAGAATACTCTGGGGGGAATTAATCTTTGAGGTTCACCCACTGCCACATTGAGCTGTTCTGTAGGTGCACAGTTTGGGCCTGTCCCCCACACCCATTGATCCCCATGAAGTGAGTTAAGTGCAGCAGACAGTTTCACAGACCTAACTGTTTTACAGCAGTACAGAATATGATACTGTATCTTCATTTTGACAGATCAAACTCCTTTAAACCGATAACCAAAGATAGTAGTGGAGACAAGTGGGGAGCAGGGCAACTGCACCGTAGGCTTGCAAAGAGGAAGTAGGCAGTGTCAGGATTTGACCTGGTCAGGTTTGTGAGGAGTGATGGTGTTCCGTGCCACGCCAATGTCAGGTGCTGTTTTGCTAGATTGGATTTCTGTGTGTGTGTGAGTGTGTGTGTTGTGGTTTTTTTTAGTATTTTATTTGTGTGAACTGTGTATTTAGTAAAGAGTGTGTGTGTGTGCGTGCGCGCATATGTATAAGGATAATATTAGAGATTCTCTCAGCTTGGGACATGCACAAGTTTGAGGGTGGGGACATAGTGTTGCTAGCAAAGCTGTTAAGCTGGTAAAAAGGACAGTCTGCCCTGGATCTAGTTTGTGAATGTTTTCCGCTTACTATGTAAACTTTAGGTTTTAGTGTGAAAATTGTCTGAAGCAAAAACTGAGAATGGGTTCATAGTTCTTTTTAATAATGGCTGGCATCCAGGTAGCTCACCAGAGTTGAGATCTGTACACAGAATAATGTATGGGGATTTAGTTACTGTTAAATAACCCATCATTAACATAATACCATTCACTTTTGTGGAGTTACAGTAGGGATGAATTTGTCCCTCAGTGCTTCATTTTAAATCAGTCAAAATATTAGTCATTTTGTATAGCTGACTGATAAAAGCTGGAAGACAAAACCACGTGTCAAAATACTTCAGTATAATTTAGTTTTATATAGTTCTTCATTTCACATTGTAAAGCTTTTTGAGAGAACTTTACAAGAAGAGAGGCATCTGAGGATTCCACTCCCCAGGAAGCTGAACCTTCATGGGATGATAAAGGGGAAAGTGAGAAATCCATTCTCATGTTAAAAATGGCTCCTGTTTACCGAGTAAAGGCCCAAGTGGTCCTAGTTTGTCTTTACACTACTCACTTGGGTGCAGACTCCCAGGGATCTCAGTCAAGCTACTTCCACAGTGAGGTATTTTTAGCCAGACCTCTCTTTGGTTGTGTGGTCCCCACGCCAGGATGAATAGCATATTACTTCCTCCCTGTAAACAGCCAGCGGTAACACCATGCATGCATAACAAAAATTTAAAAATACAACCAGGAAATCTCATTCATTGATGTGGACAAATTTACGTTTCTGATGTGAGGGGAAAGAGGAAAAATGTTTGTATTGTACCCAGTACAGTGGGTCCCTGAACTGTAGATGCTACTGTAATACAAATATAATGACAATCACAAAGTTCTGGTAATCTCAGCTATACTAGAGTTTCTCCAGGATGGTTGGTTGGAGTCGTACAACTAAGCACCATAGAAACATGAGTACTGGCCATGGTGGCATTCTGTAGGGAGGCACATTGGCTTCTCCATTTAGGTATTATCAGATGCCAAGATTAATCAGAATGACAGGTTTGACAAGCCAAGGGCTGGCCTTTCTAGTCACCATTACCACAGAAAAGCAGATTTTTGAATTGGTTCCTCTGTATGAAAACCACACTGCTGTTGTTGAGGAAAAGGATATTCTTATACAGTGGTGGGTGACCTGCGGTCCATCAGGGTAATCCACTGGCGGGCCGCAAGACTGTTTGTTTACGCTGACCATACGCAGGCATGGCCGCCCGCAGCTCCCAGTGGCTGTGGTTTGCCGTTTCTGGCAAATGAGAGTTGGGGGAAGTGGCATGGGCTGCAGGGATGTGCTGGCCATCGCTTCCCGCAGCTCCCATTGGCCGGGAACGGTCAACCATGGCCACTGGGAGCTGCAGGCGGCCATGCCTGCGTACGGTCAGCATAAACAAACAATCTTGCAGCCCACCATCAGATTACCCTGACGGTCTGGTGCGGCCGACAGGTTGCCCACTACTGTTCTTATAGCTCCAGAAATCTTTCTGGTCAAGATAAATTTCTCTTTCCACAATTCCTTGGTCATAGTTCTTCTATCGTTTTGCTCTAACATTTAGCACTCCTTTGGGAAGTTGTGCCATATAATATGTGGAGATATACCTATCTCATAGAACTGGAAGGGACCCCAAAAGGTCATCAAGTCCAGCCCCCTGCCTTCACTAGCAGGACCAAGTACTGATTTTGCCCCAGATCCCTAAGTGGGTTTAGTAGGCCAATGCTCAAACCACTGAGCTATCCCTCCCTCCTTGTAGTGCTCTAAAGATATATCTCAAGCATATATAGAGTACACATGCCACTTGTACCCTGTTCATCTCATTCTATGCAAAATGCCAAGACCTTCAGACAGCACCAGATTAAGGCATAAACTAACTAAGCTACAGCTTAGGGCCTCGCAATGTGAGGGGCCTCTAAAAAAGAAAAAACTGATTCCATTTCAAGTTTTATCAAAATTGGTTGATAAATAAAGGATATATGGGAAAAGAAGATTCTCTCTAAATATAGACATTTTCATTCAAATATGACAAAATATACACATCTGACTACACAAATACCCTTACCCTATCCTACCCTTACCCTTCACTAATTGTTCATTTGACAGGCAGGAGGCCAGGGCTGAGAAAAAATGATAATTGCACTTGTAAAATTAGTATTTCTACAAGTAAGTCTGCTATCAGCCTCTTAAGGCAGGGTTTTCTTGGTCAGCTGCTACTGGTAAAATTCTGACCGTGCCTTCATAACTTTTTAAAATAAATAAATAATCTAACTGCCGATAAAATCAGGAAAAATGTGAGGTCAGAGATGGCAGTGTCATGAAGAGCAATCCTGCCAAGCTCATACTGATATGGGACTCATCCTAGCAGTGACATCATATATAGCGTCTCCCTTGCCTGGTAATAGCCGGAAGGCTGCCATCTTTTGTTTATGGTACAGCACGCTCAGTCTTGTAGTGCCTTCGCTCCTGTTTTTTCAATCTTCCCTCATAGGTCATGTTTTCTAGACCTTTAATCATTTTTGTTGCTCTTCTCTGGACTCTCTCCAATTTGTCGACATCATTCCTGAAATGTGGCGCTTAGAACTGGACACACTACTCCAGTTGAGGCCTAATCAGCGCAGAGTAGAGCAGAAGAATTACTTCTCATGTCTTGCTTACAACACTCCTGCTAATACATCCAAGAAGGATGTTTGCTTTTTTTGCAACAGTGTTACACTGTTGACTCATATTTAGCTTGTGGTCCACTATGACCCCCAGATCGCTTTCCGCAGTACTCCTTCCTAGGCAGTCATTTCCCAAGTCCCAAGCTGGCAGGGAAAGCAGGGGCAGAAGTAGTCTTGGCACATCAGTTGGCAGCCCCAAGGGGGTTTCTGTGATCCAACCCGTCACAATCCTATCCTCCAAAGCACTTGCAACCCCTCCCAGCTTGGTATCGTCCGCAGACTTTAGAAGTGTACTCTGCATGCCATTATCTAAATCATTGATGAAGATATTGAATAGAACCAGACCCAGAGCTGATCCCTGTGGTACCCCACTTGTTATGCCCTTCCAGCATGACTGAATCACTGATAACTACTCTCTAGGAACGGTTTTCCAACCAGTTTTGCACCCACCTTATAGTAGCTCCATCTAGGTTGCATTTCCCTGGTTTGTTTATGATAAGGTCAGGCAAGACAGTATCAAAAGATTTACTAAAGTCAAGATATACCACATCTACTGCTTTCCCCCATCCACAAAGTTTGTTATCCTGTCAAAGAAAGCTATCAGGTTGGTTTGACACGATTTGTTTTTGACGAATCCATGCTGACTGTTACTTATCATCTTATTATCTTCTAGATGTTTGCAAATTGATTGCTTAATTATTTACTCCATTATCTTTCCAGGTACAGAAGTTAAACTGATTGGTCTGTAATTCCCCGAGTTGTCCTTATTTCCCTTTTTATAGATTGGCACTATATTTGCCCTTTTCCAGTCTTCTGGAATCTCTCCTGTCTTCTATGACTTTTCAAATATAATCGCTTAATGGCTCAGATATCTCCTCAGTCAGTTCCTTGAGTATTCTAGGATGCATTTTATCAGGCCCTGGTGATTTGAAGACATCTAATTTGTCCAAGTAATTTTTAACTTGTTCATTCCCTATTTTAGCCTCTTCTGATCCTACCTCATTTTCATTGCCATTCACTACGTTAGATGTCCAATCACCACCAACTTTCTTGATGAAAACCGAAACAAATAAGTCATTAAGCACCTCTGCCATTTCCACATTTTCTGATATTATTTCCCCGCCCTCATTGAGTAACAGGCCTATCCTGTCCTTGGTCTTCCTCTTGCTTCTAATGTATTTGTAGAATGTTTTCTTGTTACCCTTTATGTCTCTAGCTAGTTTGATCTCGTTTTGTGCCTGGGCCTTTCTAATTTTGTCCCTACATACTTGTGTAATTTGTTTATATTCATCCTTTGTAATTTGACCTAGTTTCCACTTTTTGTAGGACTCTTTTTTGATTTTTAGATCACTGAAGATCTGGGTACGCCAGGGCGACCTCTTGCCATACTTCCTATCTTTTCTATACAGTGGGATAGTTTTCTCTTGTGCCCTTAATAATGTCTCTTTAAAAAGCTGCCAACTGTCTTCTGTTGTTTTTCCCCTTAGACTTGCTTCCCATGGGATCTTACCTACCAACTCCCTGAGTGTGCTAAAGTCTGCCTTCTTGAAATCCATTGTCTTTATTTTGCTGTTCTCCCTCTGACCATTCCTTAGAATCATGAACTCTATCATTTTATGATCACTTTCACCCAAGCTGCCTTCGACTTTCAAATTCTCAACCAGTTCCTCCCTATTTGTCAATATCAAATCTAGAACAGCCTCTCCCCTAATAGCTCTCTCCACCTTCTGAAATAAAAAATTGTCTCCAATACATTCCAAAAACTTATTGGATAATCTGTGCCCTGCTCTGTTATTTTCCCAACAGATGTCTGGGTAGTTGAAGTCCCCCATCACCACCAAGTCCTGTGCGTTGGATGATTTTGTTAGTTGTTTAAAAAAAAAGCCTCATCCACCTCTTCTTCCTGGTTAGGTGGTCTGTAGTAGATCCCTACCATGACATCACCTTTGTTTTTTACCCCTTTTTTAATTTTATTGGGGTTAATCAGTATATCAGGAAGTTCTCTAAATACTAATAAATCAGTTGCTGGAGTGTTTCTTTTGCTCTGGAAGAACTCTTCTAATGGCTTGGTGGCCTGACCTGAAGGGTGGTGCTTAGTCCTGCAGTATCCAGCAACAACACTGGACCACTCCAAATTCCTTGGAGTGGGGGGACATTCCCCCATTAGGGATAAATGGGGAGAGAGATGGCTAGCAGAAAGAAAATGATCAGGTAAGAAATTTCTCATTCACTTTCCTGAGAGATCAGCAGAAATAACTTGTGTTTAGTGTTTCATTGAAAGGCTGTCAACAGTTCAACACACCTTTTTAATTCTGCACCATAGTATCTATAATAAGTATGAGCCCATATGCTGAGGAGGAACTTTGAAGTCACCTCCTGACCCAGATGTGAGAGGGTTTCTCAGTAACCGACATTTTGAAAAATGCCAGTATAATATGTGACTAAGATAATGTCATTTTAAGTTGATATAATTTACACTTTACATTTTTTTTTGTATATCTGCTTATATACTAACTGTATACTCTAATGTATTTTTGTAGTGAAATTGCAAATGCCGAATTCCTTCTCATGGAGAGTTTATATTATGAAGATTTTTTGATGAAACTTTCTCCTAAAGAATGGCAAGAAGAACAGAGAACAAAAAAGTTGAAAGCAAGAATAGACAAACAGAGAGAAAGAGAGATCATGCAGAGAGAGATGATTACATGTGCTTTCACTCCACACCAAGAAAAAGAAAGTGCACGCAAAGAGAAGATAAGTTCTTCAATTCCACGCCAACCACGCCATGGTTCTATTTTTTTAAAGCAAAGTATGTGTCTGAAAATATAAAGCACAATCTATATAAATGTGGTTAAGGCTGAAAATTTAAACACACACAAGTCAGGACTTTCAAAAATGAAGTGATCAGATGCTGATTCCATTTCAGCGTTGCCAACTCTCGTAATTTTACCACAAGTTTCCACAGATTGTATGAGAGCTCGGCTTTCAGTTTTTAAAAAAGTAAGTTTCTAGCCCTCATGGTTACAGAGAAAAGCTTGAAAAAAATGAAGCAAGTGCACCTTAAAGACTCAGAAACCAGAAGACAAATAACAAAACCCCCAAATTTATTACCTCTTTTTAAAAAAAGTAATGATTTTTAAGCCAGTCTCATGATTTTGGGGTCTTGACTCATGATTTTTTGAACATGTAGGGTTGACAATTCGGGGTAAATAATGTGGCTGACATAAGCCCCCATTAGTGAGTTGTGTCTTTTGAAGCCTGATGTTTAGGCTTGCTTTCTAAAGTGAATGTTTATTTTTTTCTAGATGCCTCACTTAGGCCTTGTTTACATTAAAAGTTTAATTAAAGGTTTATTTTTAAATTGATTTAGTTAAAGCAGTGCAAACTTCTGTGTGAATACTCAAATTAATTTAAACCTGTCTTGCATTGATGTAGCTTAATCTGTTAAGGAATCTTCTAAATCAGGTTTAAATCAGTATAAGAAGTGTCTACACAGGGGTTTGCACCAGTTAAGCTACATCAAATTAAAAACTGATTTTAGCTTAACTAGCGCAAGTTTCTTGTGCAGACAAGACCATACTATTAAAGGCCATTTCCCGTATTACTATTTGTTTTTCCCTGTAGCAGTTGGAAGAGCTTTCTTGCTTAAGCTGTACCTCAGATAAAAAGTTCCTTTACGTTATTCTTTATTTAGATCCCATTTTATTCTCCACTTGCTTTCACAGTAAATCAGAGCAGTAACTTTGTTGTTACTGTCAGTCAAGCCACATTTCTTTTAGTAAAGCTCTTCAGTTATAGTTCTGTTTATATCTTTAGATAGAATCTATACAGCAAGTACAGACAGGCGCTTCAGTTCCTTTGAGAAAAGTGCTGGACACAATAGGAAAGCATCAACTCTAAGTGAGAGTTGTCACCTGAGAACAGCGGTGCATGATAACAAAGGTATGAGGTCTATGCAGTAGGGTGGGGAAGGTATTCCTGTTCACTGATGGTAAAATTCACACAGTCATGGAGGGTTCATACAAGGTCCTCCCCTTAGGGTTGTGTCTGTGAGGAGCAGGGGCAGAGGGTGCATAGATGAAGCAGCCGGAGATGTGAGTGCACACTACAAAATTAAGTCAACCTAAGTTAAATTGATGTACAGCGATCGCAGTACTTACTGTGGTGCTTCCTGTCCACACTATGCCCCCTCTGTCAGTGGTGTGTGTCTTCACCAGAAATACTTCCACCAACTTAACGGTGTGGGGCACTGACAGCTGGAGTCCCCACCCCTGTCCTGGGGCGGGGAGGCTCCAGCTGTGAGCCTCATGTGGGGCTGATAGCTCAGACTGTCAGCCCCAGGGAGCATGGGGATGTCTCCAGCTTTGAGCCCTGCATGGGGTTGACAGCCAAAAACAGGCAAAGTAACACATTGTCTACACAGACACACTGTCACCCTGACTACCTCCACCTAAGGGCTACATTGCTTGCAAAGGTGGAGTTATGAGGTCAGTGTAGCGGGCGATTTACATTGGTGGGAGCAACGTCTACCTTACGTCTGACGACTGCTTTATGTCGACCTAACTCTGTAGTGTAGACCAGGCCTCAGTTTCAAATAGCCTGACACAAAAGAGCCTATTGGGGCAGGGCAGGTAAAGGACCACTAGATCGATGCTTATGCTGATCCAGTCTCACTGCACCCTTTCATAGGAGTTAGAAGGGGCTGTAGTCACTGTTCAGGGCCACAGGCTGGAAGAGTGGCCATAGAAATTACGCACTGTACCTCTGTTGCCTGGCTGCAGGTTTGGGTATGGATTCCATTCTTTCCCTTCCTGCTGCTGTTGCGGAATTCCCAACACAAAGCCTGACTGTTTAGACCAAATGCGGCCACCAGGTGCTTTTCATGCGGCCACAACAGCCTCCTGGGCAGTGGGGGGGAGGAGGAAAACATTGGCCCCTCACACTCCCTCCTTGTTGCTCCTCATTGCACCGCCCTGCACCGCCTCTGGAGAGAGGTGGGGCACAATGCTGCAGGAACAAGGTGAGTTCTTGACCCACATTGTGGGGAGGGGGTTTGGGTGGCAGGCTCCAGCGCCAGGACATCAGGAACCTGGCTATGCAGCCCCAGCCTCCGACC
The DNA here is from genome assembly GCF_002925995.2 of Terrapene triunguis. NCBI lineage: Eukaryota > Metazoa > Chordata > Testudines > Emydidae > Terrapene > Terrapene triunguis. The sequence goes on from NW_020698719.1 coordinate 16,064, forward strand.
GCGGGGCAGCAGTTACTGACACACGCACACCCTGGCTCTGGCCTCCAGCTGCGGGGCTTCAGTCCTGCGCCTGGTTCCAGCTGCGCAGCAGTGGGCTCTGATCCCTGGCTCCAGCCATGCAGTTCCAGTCCCTGGCTCCAGGTTCTGGCCGCGGGTACTGAGCCCCGGCCCTGGCCGCAGTGCAGCAGACATCAGACTCTAGCCACGTGATAGTGGGGCTCATCACCAATCCCCATTGCCCCTGGCCCCCGCTGCCTCCCATGGCCCTGTATCCACCCCAGTACCCTGCTGCCTTCCTGGCTTCGCATCCATCCCCTCCATTGTCCCAGGCCCCCACTGCCTCTCCTGGCTCCACATCCATCCCACCATCGCCTCTGGCCCCTGCTGCCTCCCCTTCGCCCCCTCCCCCCCTCATCCAGAGCTTAATGGGTCCTGGGGCTTGCTGAGAAAGGTGATATTAACAAACATGCAAGTATCACTTTTCACAGTAGACTTACTAGCTATCTGTGAAAAGTGATACTTGTATGTTTGTTAATATCACTGATCACTTTTCATAGCCTCCCAGGTAGCTTAAGTGTGATGCGATATTAACAAATATACAAATATCACTTTTCACAGCAAGCCCCAGGACCCATTAAGCCCTGGATGGCGGGGCGGGGCGGGACAGCATTATTTTTATTATTGAGTCTGCCAAAAAAACCTACGAATATAAATTACAATGACTTGGATGTGAATTTATGCATTTTTAATTGTTTTTCCTAAAGTTAATTAAGTATTTTAGGAAAAATTGTCAGTACAGCCAGAGTTGGTGGCTCCGGTATGAGGCCACCAAAAAATTAGTTGTGAGAACCCCTGGCTTAGATTTTGGGAGGAGCAGGCAGGATGAATTTCACCATGAAAGAGCTGCAGAGAAAATATTGATCAATGCTGTAGTTTAAGTTCACTCGTTTAGTCATCTACCTGAGTGAAGGAAGTATGCATTCACTCCTGGGCTACTCTGACTTACTTATGTTTATGCCATCCAGAACATACAACTGCACCACAGCCTTCCATCCTTGATATACTCTTGCTGCAATCTTAGCTTCTTCCCATGTCAATCTGATAGCTTTCAATTCTGCTTCTGTTGTGCATTTCCATGTTATCCTGGTCTATTTCATCACCTCTTGCCCTAGGGGTGGGTGGGGGGGTTTCTTGTCCAACACCTATCTTGGATATGTTGTTCAGGTCATTCCTCCATTTATGTCCTAGCCATCTCCACTTTCGTTCTGTAATTTCCTGTCCTATCAGTTTCTGTTTTGTCCTCCTCCAGAGCTCTTTGTTTGTGGATTTGTCTAATGCAATTGTTTATGAAAACATGGGAGTTTAGATGATAAGGTCTTCACAAGTTTCGCAAGTTTCGGTGCCAGATAGTAAGACCGACTAAGTAGTGGTCTTAATTTGAAGTTTTGTTTGGAGGTCAAGATTTCTGCCCTCCAGATTGGTTTTATCATTATGAAGGCATGTCTGGCTTTCGCCATTCTGGCTGTAATGTCTTTGTCTGTTCAACCTGTTGCACTTACAGTGCCAAGTTATGTGACATATCCGACCTCTTCTGTGTCGGTCCCAGAAAGTGTTATTGGTGTTTTTTGTTGTGTGCTGATTCCCTTGGAACACGGATACCACCTACTACAGTACTTCAGGAGTTGGCTAGTTGAAGCTGCATTGTCAAGAATCAGGTAAAATTGAGTAACGTTTTACTTGCATGAAAGGATGATTAATAGTTATTTGTGCTTCTTGTTTCCATCATTAGCTCTCTGCTGGCATGGTCAAGTTCCAATCTGAGAAGTTGAACGGGGCATGTAAACTCATGATTTTACCAAGAAAACCGAAGTAATTTAAGATGCCAGTACTTTAGAGCATGCATGGCCCTGGCTAAGCCCTGAGTTATGGCAGCCCTTAAGACCTCTGACTTGAAAATGAGGGCAGCAGAAACTAGAATTGATGTTTTAAATGGCCACATCTATAAGTCTAGGTACTGTTATTCCTGCAAGTAGGGAAGAAACGTCCTATAGTGGAAGGAATCTCTTTTTGTGGTGGGGGTGGAAGGAAGAGAGGGGCAAGTTTACCTCAAATTGATCAGACTGGGGAAACTAGAACTCAAGTTGCCTCTGATGTACCCCAAAATAGAGGATTGCTATCTCCTCTTTGCATTTATGGTATAGGAAACAGAGGATTATGATTGTATTCCCAATTCTTATTCCTCAAATGAACCCTAAGGAATTAAGATACTATTTTCACAAAATCGTAGATTATAAAGCCAGAAGGGACAATTGTGGTCCTTCAATTTGGCTGCCTGTATAACATAGGACTTCCCTAAATTAATTCCTGTTTGAATGACAGCATATCTTCTGGAAAAACATCCAATCTTGATTTTAAAATGTTCCGTGTTGGAGAATCCATCGCAAGTCTTGGTAAGTTGTTTTGATGGTGAATTACCCTCACAGTTAAAAATTTGTGCTTCATCCTGAGTTTGTGTTTAGTTTCAGCTTCCAGTCATTGGATCTTGTTATACTTTGTCCCTTAGATTTAAGAGCCCTCTGTTATCAAATTTCTGTGCCCCATGTAGGTTCTTACTGTCACAGTTAAGGCCAACTGCACCTGTATTTCACTAGTTCAGCAAGGGAATCTACTCTTGGCTTTCAGCACCCAAGATGTTGCCTCTCTTGGGTGGAGACACCAGTCTCTCTTCCTTCTGCCCAGGGCATTCCCAGGCTGGACAGTTCCCTGTCTCCACTGTGTCATTCCCAGCACAGATAGATGCCCTAGGATACTTATAGACTCATAGACTTTAAGGTCAGAAGGGACCCTTATGATCATCTAGTCCAGGGGTCGGCAACCTTTCAGAAGTGATGTGCCGAGTCTTCATTTATTCACTCTAATTTAAGGTTTCGCGTGCCAGTAATACATTTTAACGTTTTTAGAAGGTCTCTTTCTATAAGTCTATATTATATAACTAAACTATTGTATGTAAAGTAAACAAGGTTTTCAAAATGTTTAAGAAGCGTCATTTAAAATTAAATTAAAATGCTGATCTTA
>NW_020698720.1:0-6558 GCF_002925995.2 Terrapene triunguis
TGCCCTCGGGGGCTCCAGCTCCCAGCAGAGGCCCCTGGCTGGGCTGCTTTGGGGCGTGTGGAGGGTGCCTGCCCTGCCGGCCCTGCCCAGCCTGTATCTGTCCCGGGGAGGGAGGCTTCCGGACCCCCTGGCAGCGCGTCCATTGAGAGCCGTCCTCGCTGACCCTGGGCTGGGGCTGGGCCCCCGGCCATCACACTCAGCCTCTTCCCAGCACCCCAGGGCCAGCCCCCTTCCAACAGCCCCTGACTGTCCCACCCTTCTGCCTGGCCAGCTGCGTCCCCTGGCCTGGGCCCCTCTCCTAGGATCCCTCCCCAGCCCCTGACTGCTCCTACTTGTGTTTCAGCCAGTTCTCTCGTCTCCACTTCACCCACCTCGGAGCCAGCACCTCTGGTGCCTGGCTGGGGCATCGCCCTGCTGGTCCTGGTCTGCGTTGGGCTGGTGCTGAGCATCCTCATCTTCATCCTGCTGGTGAGTGCCCCCCACTGCCCATCCCTCCGGCCTCAGGCCCCCCTCCAGCCTCTCTCCTTCTCCCTGCCTGACCCCACTGTGACGGGTTTCCCCCCCCTTCAGGGTGCCACCTGGACCTGGGGTACCACTGAGCCCACCTGACCCACCAGCCTGGGCTCCCTCTCACACTGTGCTGCTGTGACAAGTTGCTAATCTCTCCAAGTTTGCTCTTTCACCAGCGCACACCCCGGCAGGGACACACCCAGCTGCAGCTGTACACACAGATGCGGAGATCAGCTCTGCATGGGAAGGCTCAGCTAAGGAACTGCCCAGTTACTCAAGTGCACCCCCCCCCCCCGGAGTGTAAACCCAAAATTATGCCAACTTGCACTGCACAGAGAACTGTACAGCGCAAGCTCATGAAATTTGCCCCCTCCCTCAATGTGGAGAGGAATAGACACAGGTTTCTGCCCCAAGTTATGATTTCCACACACTGGTTTTAGACAAAAGAAAAACAAGTTTATTAACTATAAAAGATAGATTTTATCTGATTATAAGTGAAAGCAAACAGATCAAAGCAGATTCCCTAGTAAATAAACAATACTGCAAACTGAACTTACCACACTAGATAAGTAGGATATGAATTAGTCAGTTCTCACCCTGAGTGATAAACAGGTTGGCAGATTCTTAAGGCACGAGCTGCCTTTGCTTTGCACTTGGGTTTCCCAGGTTTTCATACACAGGCTAGAAATCTCTTAGCCTGGGACCATCACTTCCCACAGTTCAGTCCTTGCCCCTCAGGTATTTCCAGGTGTGTTGTTGTAGGGGGAGTGAGGTCCCCTCATGATGTCATTTTCCCCCTTCTATATCTTCTCTCCACTTGCTGGAAAGCTCTTTTGCTGTGACCTGGGTCAAACAGTTCCCACTGTGCAGTGCTATCTCTGAGAGGTTTCTATTGTACACAGTTCCTGGGGTAATCCTCGTTCTCGTGTGCATTTCCTCAATAAGCCATTACATTGTTTGGCCTTTTTACTGTTGTACCTGAAAGGCTGCTTGTGGGTGTGTTCAACCTCGCAACATGTTTCAGTAACACCTACATAGACACACGTCATAACTTCACATACGACGATAACACACACAATCCGGCGAGATTTTAATGTCTAGCAGATCAAGACTTGTAGAATGACACCTCACAAGGCAGACTTTGTACAAAACACATCCTAATTACATGACAGTGGTGAATATTGGGCTCCCAGGGTGTCACACCCACCATCCCCTCTGCGCCCCGCCCCCCCCACTCACCAGCCTCCTCTTGCCCCTCTAGATCGTCTGCTCGTACTGCAGGAGAAGCCGGGGAAAGCTGGACCTGCTCAGCTCACATACCTCGTACCAGCCCAGGAGCGAGTACCCCAACTACCACACCCACGGGCGCTTCAGTGCCCCCAGCAAGAAGCAGGACCCCTACAATGACGTAAGCAGCGGGGCCTGGGCCTGCCCTGGGTGCCCCCTCGCCCAGCGTGTGCCCCAATGTCTGTCCCCGTACACTGCCTGGGTACGCCCCTGGACGCCCAGTACACGGCAGCCCTGCCAGGCATACGCTGGGGGTGCCAGCAGCGGACACTGACGGCAGATACTCCCCCACATACACATTGCTCACTGAGGGGGGATTTTGGGGGGAGGAGGGGGTTGGTCAGCTCATCCCAGAAAATTTCACCAGAGAGAACACAAACTCTGGGGGGTGGGGGTGGGGATGAGGATGTTACTGCGCGATGATGGCACAGTGCTTCCTACGGTGCTAACTGTGTCCCACCCAATGCACCCCGCAGGAGAGAGCTGGAGGGGGGGTCAAGGGCACAGGGGGTCCCAGAGCCAGGAATGTGAGCACGGGACCCTGCTGCACTATACAGCTCATCGGGGGGGATGCGATGTGGGGGGAGCTCCTGGGGGGATTATGGGGTGTGAGCCTGTGGGATTATAGGGCCTGGTCTTGGTTTGGTTATGGGGTGTGGTTCCTGGGGGTGATGCAATGGGGGGTGGGCCTGGGGGATTATAGAGCGAGGTCCTGGGGGGTAGTCCTGGGGTGGGGGGGTGCATGCCCTGGGGTGGGGGCAGGGGACTGGCCTGGGCAGAGCCAGGGGAAATGTTGTTCTCCCCAGTCAGGTGGCTGCACCCCAGGTCCCGTGTGGCAGCCTCTGACCTTGACCCCAGCCCCCTTCGCTGAGTTAATCACTAACGGGGCAGCTCCCGGCTGACATCAAACCAGCAGCTAAACAAACAGCAGCTAATGGGGCAGGCCAGTGGCTCTGCCTGCCCTGCCCCCACGGCTCTGCCTGGGTCTCTGGGGGTCACTAGTCCTGTCCCTGCCATGGCCTGTCCTGCCCTCGGCAGCACCAGCATCCCCCGTCCCTGCCTGCCCTGGGACCGGGGCTCAGCCAGCCCCACCCCGGCACTCTCCATTCCCATGGGGGCTCTGATCTGCTCCAGCGGGAAGCTCTGCAGGGCTGTTTGGGGAGAGAAATAAGGAGCCACCGGCTCATCCGCCTGGAACAGCGTTAGGTGTGGCTGGGGGTGAGTAACCACTGACCGGCCCCCAGCCCTGCGGGCTTCTCCGGCCCCAGCAGGTTCTGTGGCCAGACGGGACGTTTGCTGAACGTTCGGCCCCAGCTCAGCAGGAATTCACTCCGGGCCGGTCTCTGGCCTGGGCGAGACGGGAGGTCAGACTAGACGGTCACCATGGGCCTGCTGGCCTGGGACACTCGCACCTGGAATCTGTGACTCCTGCTGCTGTCCGTGGGGGACGAGCCCCCTGCCTTGCTCCAGAGGGGTGGAGCGCTGGGAGGGCTGGAGTGGGGCTGGGATCGGAGGGTGGCACTGTGGGTGGGGAGATGGAGTGAGGGGGTCGGAGGGTGAGGTTGTGTGTGGGGTGGGGTCGCAGGACGAGGGTGTGGGGCAGGGATGGGGGTGGGGTCACAGAGTGAGGTTGTGGGGCAGGGGTGGGGGTGGGGCCGCAGAGCGAGGTTGTGGGGCAGGGGGGGGGGGGGGTGGAGGTGGGACTGATGCCTGGCTCGGGGACAAGTCGCTCTACAAATGGCACCGTGGCAGCGCCGGCTGTGCCCCTTGCCCGGGGCGGCCTGGCTGGGCTCTGCTCCGGCATCGTGCCCATGGATCCCAGGCGGCCCCACTCCTGCCCCAGGACAGGGGTTAGTGTAACTCTCACGCCCGGCTGGGGGCTCCCGGCGGGGGGCAACCTGCCGTGACGGAGCCTGGCTGGAGCCGGGCCCTGCGCTCCCAGGGACGCTGGGCTCCCTCAGCCGAGCCCGTCCCTGCTGGCCGGTGGGAGGCAGCCGAGGCCTGGGCTGTGCCCTGTGCAGAGCCCGGGGTGGCAGGTCCCTCGGGGAGGGCGGCTGGGCTGGAGCAGGCAGAGTCTGTACGTGGGGCTCTGGTTTTCCCTCCCCCGCCCCGTGGGGCCCCGGCCGCCCTCGGTGGGTGGCTGGTGCCTCCTCGGCTCCACGTCTCTCCCTGTGACTGAACGGCCTCTTTGCCCCCTCGGCCCGGCTCCGGCCCGGCACTGCCTGAGGGACTGGGGGGCCAGGGGAGCCTGTCAGGGCAGTGGGTCACTCTGCTGTTAAATGGTCTTAGCCAGGCCAGCCCCACAGCCCCAGGGTACCAGGCCGATTGGGCAGCTGTGAACATGGAGAGGGCTGGTCTGCTGGCCTGTGGGGCCAGCTCAGAGGTGCCACATGTGGGGAAGATGGGGGATGAAGGGGGCTCTGCTGCTAACTCCCTGCATCAAGCACAAATTGTTTCCCAAGTAAACCTTGGGCGGGGGGCGGGGGGCTGAGGGATCAGGGAACTCCTCAGCGATAACGGGGCGGAGTCACCAGTGGGCTCAGGGATGAGGGGCCTAGGCAGGTGCAGGGGTAGAGGACTTGGGGGGACATTATCCACGTGAGGGGCCTAGTGATGCCAGCACCACGAGCCCTGCAGTGGGTGGGTGCGTCCGCCGTGGGCCCCACCAGCCGAGCAGCCTGTGCTGGGCCGGGCGCTGGCGTGACCTGGCGCTAGGACTAGTGGGCAGCTGGGGGCTCGTCAGTCACCGTGGTCACCGGCTCTGCATTTGGCATGGCAGAGAAGCGCTGCTGCCCGGCCGTGGCCGTCGGGGGGCGGGCCCTGGTGAGGTTCCTGTGGGGCTGGGCCCTGAAACCGCCCCAGTGGGTGTTTGTGTTACTCGCGTCCCTGTTCCTAGCTGGGCTGGATCCAGATCCTCTGCTGTGTGCAACCAGTGGCTCAGGCTGTTCAAACACCCGGGCTGAGTAAATATTTACCTCTGCAGGCTGGCTAATGGAGTGAGACAAAAGCGCCAAGTCATGGGAAGCCTGGGCGGGCAGGTGGGGGGGGGGGAGCATAGCCAGCTCATGGGCACCCTGGGGGGGCTGGTGTTGCTGGAGGGTGGGGACACTCCTGCCCGGGTGTGCCCCCTCAGCCTGGACCCCTTGCCTGCGGAGCAGGGCAGGCCTGTGCACGTCCGGGGGGGCAGTGAGGGGCAGAGCTGGGCGCGTGACGAGTGCCGTATTTACAGTAGACACTGGGCTGTTTGTGGTGCTGTTGGCAGGAGGCCAGCGCTTGCTCCAGCGGCGCCAGGTGCTCTGAACATTAACCCCCTGAAGCAGCCACAGCCCTGCAGGGCTCTGGGGTGGGGTCACCTTCTCCCGGCCCCATCATGTGCCCCCCGTGCTGCCGTGGGGCGGCGGAGCTGGAGCGGTCCCTGAGGCCTCTCCCTGCTGGCAGGCACGGGGTGGCCGGTATCGAACCTGACTGGGGTCTGTTCGCCAGGGCTTGGCCCAGTGATCCCCTCCCCGGGCCCAGAGCCCCGGTTTCCATGCCCACAGGGGTACGTGGTGGTTGCCTGGCTGTGGGTCCTGGTTGCCAGGTAACGGTGGATTGGCCCAGCCTGGCTCTAACCCCATCCCCTCTGCTTCCTCCCAGATCGCCGCCGGCAACGGCACCAACGCCTTCTACGCCAACCCTGCCACGTCGTCATAGGATCTCTAGGGGCGCCACCCCGGGGACCGGCGGGAGCAGAGCTCCCACCATCGCCATGTGCTTCCTGCAGCTGGACTCCAGGGTGCCGGGCAGGGCCGACAAGGCAGCCCCGGGCAGGGGTTTGCTGCACACGAGGGGGGAGGGGGTTGGATTCAGTGTGGCAGGGTGGGGAGGGGGTGACTGCCCCCCCACCCTGCAACCCCTGGCCCTGCGGGAGGGGGAGCTGCTGCAGTTCCGATTGGGCCATGTGGGGCAAGCATTAATGGGGCAAATTCCTCCCCCCGCTCCACAAGGGAGGGCAGAGGGGCTGCCCCATATATCCCCCCGCCAACCAGCCAGGGCAGTGCAGGGAGTATGGCAGGGGCTCCGCAGAGGAGCCCCCCTCATACTGCCCTGAGCTGTGGATGGGGTGTCTGCCCCCCCCCCCCCGCAACCTGGGGAGCCCTCTCTGGCCCAGCTCCCGCGTGTTCCCAGGAGGTGGGAGCGAGTGTCGGAAGGACCCTCCTCTGCCTCCCCCCAATTCCAAACGCCTCCTGCCCCCAATCACTTGCCAAATGCCGTATCCTGCCATGAGGCCCCGCAGTGTGCAGTGTTCAGGTTCCGGGGTCGCATTTGCCTGCACCGCTGGCCTGGAGCTACTTTATAATGTGATGTGTAACCACTTGGCTCTGTGATGGCCGCCCCGCCGTGACAGGGGGTCACAATGTCCTTGGGAAGGTCTGTATTTATAGTGCTGCACAATAAAGGGATCTGTGCTGAGTCAGGCTCTAGGCTGATTTTTCTCCTGCACCTCTGGGACCTCTGCTTTGGCAACGCTGCCTGCAGGGCGGGCTAATCAGCTCAATGGTCCATGGGCAGGGGGCTGTGGGACCAGCATCCCTCAGAGCCAGCACCGCCCAGCTCACAGCCCAGCAAGTCATCCCTCCATCTAGGGCCAGGGTACCCCGGCCTCAGGTGCCCTCTCCTGCTCCGACAAAGGGGAGCTCAGCCCTTGGTGAGAGCAGTAGGGCAGCGAAACGCCCCAAGGAAATGGCTGGGCAGGTGTAAAATGGACTCAAGGAAAAGTCT
>NW_020698720.1:6568-6833 GCF_002925995.2 Terrapene triunguis
GTCCGAGGGCCGGGCGAGCAGGCAGCGCACTCCCAGCTACGTGTCCACAGCCCTGCACGCCCCTGGGCCCCAGCCCCGCACCGTGCCCGGGCGTGAGGCTGCCCCCTGCTGCCCAGGGCATGGGGACACACGGCCAGAGTGCAGGGTTGGCACCGCAGTGCATGGAGCTGTCTGTACGGCAGCCCCTCCCCTGGCTCCCGGTGTCCATCCCTGGGCTGACATTGCCCTCTGCCGGCCGGCCGGAGCGGTGCAGCGCAGTGTCTGC
>NW_020698720.1:6843-7490 GCF_002925995.2 Terrapene triunguis
CCCCACCTGCTCACAGGTGCTGCTATAAAGCTCCAGCCGCAGAGCCGCTGCCAGTTCCCAATTCCTGGATTGTGGAGAGCCCTGCGGGCTAACGGGAGGCGCAGCCCCATCGAGCGAGGCAGAGAGAGACAGAGCCCGGTACTGGGACACCCGGGGCCGAGCCCCCCACCCCACCACCTGCCATGAAGCCCCGAAGTCTGGGCACAGCTGCCCTGCGGCTGGGTCTAGTGCTGCTGCTGCTGGCCACAGGTGAATGGCACTTGGAGCCGGATCGGCCCCACCCCGGGGCTCTGGGCTGCGCAGGGGGTTGGGGGAGTCGTGGAGTGGGGACGGCGGAGGACCCGGGGCAGGTTTCTGTCCGTTCCCTGGAAGGATCTGAGGGGTGGGGCCGTGGCTCAGCAGGTCGGGCAGCCCCAGGGCCCAGCTCTGTTCCGCTGCCTTTAGCCGCTGATCTGCCGCTCGGGGGTGGGGGTGGGGGGGGACAAAGGGCGAGTGGGGCCTGATTGTCCCAGGCGCCGCAGTGACCCAGAAAACAATGGGCAGCGCCTGGCGTTCCCGGGGTCCCCTCTTCCCATCCCCTCCAGGGCCCAGTGTTCTTGAGGTCCCCTCTTCCCAGCCCCCCCAGGGCCCAGTGTTCTTGGGGTCCC
>NW_020698720.1:7500-8592 GCF_002925995.2 Terrapene triunguis
CCCTCTTCCCAGCCCCCCCAGGGCCCAGTGTTCTTGGGGTCCCCTCTCCCCTGGGGTGGGTGCTTTGGGGAGCCCCTTCTCCTCCCCCAGGGCCCCTTTCTGACGATGCCCAGGAGCAGCGGGTTGGGACCCAGGAGGGCGTTGGCCGACAGCCATTGGTGCCTCTCCCCAGGGGCTGACCCTGGTGTGTCTGACCTGGGTCGGTCTGGCTGAGCCCAGCGCTAACGGCCCGGCCCGAGGCCAGTCAGGGAAGCCCAGCAGGGAACGTCCTGTCCAGGACCCTGGGGGCAGCATGTGGATCCCTGACTGCAAGTGCAGGGAGCCCACGCCCCGCGTGACCTGCCAGGAGACCGGGACACGGCGCCCCAAGAGAAGGGGGATGTTAGCCCCAGGCTGGTGCTGGCTGCAGGACAGGCCCCGGCTGCGGGCTCAGGCCGAGGACTGCGGGGCCCATGGGCCTCCTGTGGACGGGGCAGCACTGCCCACTGGCCGGCCGGGCTCTCTGCATTGGGGTGGGTTGCTGGGTTAGCGGGAGGAATTGCTCCGCAGGACGCCCCAGCCGGGTGCTGCGAGGCCCAGGAGGGATGAGGTCAGAGCCTCAGCGCTCCAGGGCTGGAGTCCCGGCCGCTCTCACTGCCTGGGGGTGTCGGCAGGCGGAGGAGAGGCCAGGAGGGACAGGGAGGGCCCTGCCCATGGGGTCAGCGCCGTTCCTTCAGGCACCTTCCACAGCAAGGAGGGAGGCAGAGGCCGCGGGAGCCCCTGGTGGGCAGGATGCTCTGGCCAGGCTGGCGCTGCCAGGCCCCTGCTCTGGACCCCCAGCTACCGACGCCAACAAAAGGTGCTTGGGGAAGGAGCCAAGTAAAACTCCTCACCAATGGGCCAGAACGCAGAGCCCAGCCCAGCCCAGCCAGCCCCACGGCTCGCTCAAAACGGGGCACACGAGGGTGGGGGCGTGGGGAGCGCTCTGGGGAACCTGGGGTGGGGCGGGGAGGCAGATCCCCGGGGACCCTGCAGGGCTTGTCTCTGATGGGGACGTGAGGCAGCTCCAGACGGGACCAGGGGCTCCTGACACCCAGCTCCACGCACCGAGTC
>NW_020698721.1:0-6510 GCF_002925995.2 Terrapene triunguis
TGGGTCACTGAGAACAAAAATGATGCTTAAAATTGTTGATTGCTCTAGTTTTCAAGATATGCTATTGGGTCAGTATATACGACCCTTGACTTGGGAATGGCGGAGGATAAGTCAGTTATAAAGGGAAGGGATCTCAGTTTAAACCAGAAATGACTAAAATACATCTTTGACTGGATCTATGAATAAATCTATGACTGGGTTTGGACAGTACTTGCTTTTTAGGCAAAACAATGAATGATGCAATCTGAAGCTGGTATTGCGTCATACATGATATGAATTGCATCATGTTTTTCCTAGAAGTCATGGATGATGCAATCATAACAAAGCTTACATCACTCTGCTGAACAAATTGCCCTATATCAGCTCTAGAAATCATACAGTGTCGTGCTCTCTTATTTGTCAGTGTTTGATTTTTGCAAAGGGACACATTTCTGTTTAGCCAAAGTGAGCAGAGATGCCTCGTACTTGTGTGAACAGTGCAGATAACTTCTGCTATGTTTGTGGTGAAGTGACTTTTGCATCACAAAAGCGCAGTATAACCACTATGGTTAAGAAAGCCTATCACCTTTATTTTGGCTGCAAAATTGGAGCTCAGGACAAGAGGTGGGCCCCACACATGTGCTGCAACACTTGTGCAACAAATCTGCGCCAGTGGTTGAACAGGAAAAGGAAATCTATGCCTTTTGCAGTGCCAATGATTTGGAGAGAGCCAACAGATCATACCAGCAATTGTTACTTCTGCATGGTGCCTCCAGTTGGGAAAGGTGTGTCAAAGAAGAAAAAGTGGACTGTGCATTATCCAAACATTCCATCAGCTATACGCCCAGTACCCCAAGGAGAAGGACTGCCGGTTCCTGATGCACCAGAATCATTCTCACTTGAATCAGACGAGGAAGAGGAAGAGGATGAAACTTCTGGTCCTGAACCATCAATGTCACAGGACCCACATTTTCTCCCATCCTTCTCCTCTGAACCACACCTCATAACACAAGGTGAACTGAATGACCTTGTCAGGGATTTGGAACTACCAAGAGTAAGGCAGAGCTGTTGGGCTCCAGACTACAGCAGTGGAATCTCCTGGCAGGTGATGTTAGGGTTTCCATGTTCCGTGACCGTCAAAAGGATCTTGTCCCATTCTTCGTCATGGAAGGTGATCTTGTAGCCTGCAACAACATCGATGGTGTGATGGCAGCCCTCAACATGGTTCACGATCCAGATGAGTGGAGACTGTTCACTGATTCATCGAAGACGAGTCTTAAAGCTGTTTTACTGCATAATGGCAATGTTTTGCCATCAATTCCAGTTGGTCATGCAGTCCATATGAAGGAAACCTATGACAGCATGAAACAACTTTTGAGGTGCATAAACTCTGACCAACATCAGTGGCAGCTTTGTGGCGATTTGAAGGTTGTTGCTCTCTTGCTTGGTCTGCAGACTGGATACACAAAGTACTGCTGTTTTCTCTGCGAATGGGATAGTCGTGCAAGAGATTCCCACTACATCAAGAAAGATTGGCCACTCCCACAGTCATTGGAGCCTGGGAGGAAAAGCGTTCAGCATCCACCACTTGTTGAATCAAGGAAGATTTTGTTACCACCCTTACACATCAAGCTGGGTCTGATGAAGAACATTGTCAAGGCCATTGACAAAACACAAGCAGCTTTCAAGTACCTCCGTGGAAAATTTCCAAGGTTAAGTGAAGCTAAGATAAAGGAAGGTATCTTTGTTGGTCCTCAGATTCGTGAACTTCTTAGAGATGATGCATTTGACCATGCACTACGTGGCAAGGAAAAGACAGCATGGAAAGTCTTCCAGTTAGTGGCAATAAATTTTCTCGGAAACAACAAGGCAGACAACTACAGGTTGTTGGTGGAAAACCTCCTCAAGGCATACAAAAGCCTTGGTTGCAACATGTCACTAAAGATACATTTTTTGCACTCTCATCTAGATTTTTTTCCACCGAACTGCGGAGCAGTGAGCGACGAGCACGGCGAGCGATTTCACCAGGACATAGCGTTTCTCCGTTGTTGCAATCAGGGCAAATGGAGCCCATCAATGCTTGCAGACTATTGCTGGACAGTGACAAGAGATGCTCCATTTAATGAATACAAGAGACAAGCCAAGAAGCGCCGAGTAGACACTGAATAGGACTAAACTATGTACATAATAGTTTTTTGCCTTTTGTTTCATAATAAATTTTATTTATATAACCCTTTTGCTGATTTTTAAAGTGTTACATAAACAGGACAGGTGAAATATTATCCTGTAAAGCAACCATAAACACATGAAAAGACCTAGGTTTACAATTTATGATTAAAACTCCACTATCTACACAATATACATAGACATAAAATGTAAAAACTTAAATATCTGAGAAACAGTAGCCAATCAGTTGTTTTAATTGTCCTATTTGAATTCAGCACATCAAAATACATAATAAATAGCACATTTTATCTCTGAAGCAGACGACGTGTCAAAAATTGTAGACCAGTGTAATGGAAGCATTTTTTCATATAAAATATCCAGGTGGCCCGATATCCATATCACTTATTCCTCTTCCCCATGGAGGACGTGTGGAGTGATTTATCCACAGCTTTTCAGAAGAAGCAGTCAGGGTGGCCAGCTAACTGCAATGTGCTCATGCTGCTGCCTGCAGGATTTCTGGTGTATACATATGTACGTTGATAGCCAGAATTTGGTGAAAACACTTTGCATGTGTGTGTTGAGTGTTGGCATTTTGGGACTATAACAATAATGCTTTACATGTATAGCGCTTGGCCTAAAGCCTACTGAACTCATTGGAAAGACTTTCTTTGACATCAGTGGGCTTTGGTTGAGATCTATAGAGCAGTCAAAGCACTTTGCAAAGCCAAGTAGGTATTATCCATGTTTTACAAATGATTATATGGAGAAAAATGGGTGGAGTCAGGTTCTCACACCAAGTTAGTAATCGGACTCTTTCATACCCTCTGCTCTACTCAACAGCCCAGGCTACCATTTCGTCACTCTTACTCATGCTCAGTGCTATGGGCTGCATCCTCTGAACTTCTCCATTCCCTTTGCACCATAAGAACAGCTATATCTCCCTGCTTGGTATTTTCCTACATGTCAGGTAGGTACAGAGCCAGTGTAGCCAGCCATCTTCACTACAGTCCCCGGCATAGAAGTAGGGAATGGTTGTGGCCAGTGCACACTTTACTACAGCTATATACTCACCTGACTATATCTCTCCCTGAGGTCCATTTCCAGTGTTCCTGATTTAGAGCAGCCCCTTGGCTAGTCTAATCTATGCCAGGGTCATCATAGAATTGCCCCCAGAATTGGGGGCCATAGTTGGCTCCTATATACTGCCCACAGCTGCATCCAAAAATGTGGCCCAATATCCTTTCCCTTCTCTTCTCCTCCCCCATTCCAATCACTCCTGATGCTAAGGCTATAATTAACCTAGAGTCTTTCTTCCCTAGACTGGTTTGAAGTGTACCCCTACCAAGATAGAGCACAAGGACATGTACTAGTACCTTCCTTGACACACCATGGTCAGCTTTTTCAGCTGTTCTCATTTAAGCGTGGATGACAATACCACTTCCAGCTGAGGCACAGAATGAAGACTATGTGGAACTGTGGTCTGTGCTGCTGTGAGGAAACTCTGCCGGGCAAGAGCTAGAGTTATTGTACTGTGCCACATTCCTTTAAAAATAATTTAGAGATGGAATCATAGAATATCAGGGTTGGAAGGGACCTCAGGAGGTCATCTAATCCAACCCCTTGCTCAAAGCAGGACCAACCCCCAAACCAATCCTCTAAATGGCTCCCTCAAGGATTGAGCTCATAACCCAGAGTTTAGCAGGCCAATGCTCAAACCACTGAGTTGTCCCTCCCCCCTAAAGATGGAGGGGAACAGGTAGAGTAGAGTGTAGCTCAACCATCCTCATAGCTTGTAGTGTCCGTAGAGCATTCTAACAACATATTCGTTCTTGTTTTCAGTGTTCAGAGTTTTCTCCAGGACATATCAACGTCACTGGCTGAAAAGCGTAAACTGAAAAGTTCTCAAGAAACCTGTAGCAGCACTAAAACTACAGCAAATATTTCCAAACATAAACAACTCTCAGTGGACCAATATTGTTTCAACACTCACTCTTTTCTCCCTCTCCTAACCCCTCTCGTGCTCAAATATTAATAGCATGCATAAAACCAACTATATACTCTGTGTGTGTGCATATATATATGTAGACAAAGGGAATATATGATAACAACAAGGAGTCTGGTGGCACCTTAAAGACTAACAGATTTATTTGGGTATAAGCTTTCGTGGGTAAAAAAAACACTTTTTCAGATGCATGGAGCGAGAATTACAGATGCAGGCATTATTATACTGACACATGAAGAGAAGGGAGTTACCTCACAAGTGGAGAACCAGTATTGGCCAGGCCAATTCAATCAGGGTGGATGTAGTCCACTCCCAATAATTGATGAGGAGGTGTCAATTCCAGGAGAGGCAAAGTTGCTTTTGTAATGAGCCAGCGACTCCCAGTTCCTATTCAAGCCCAAATTAATGGTGTTAAATTTGCAAATGAATTTTAGTTCTGCAGTTTCTCTTTGAAGTCTGTTTCTGAGGTTTTTTTGGTTCAAGGATGGATACTTTTAAATCTGTTATAGAATGTCCAGGGAGATTAAAGTGTTCTCCTACTGGCTTTTGTATGTTACCATTCCTGATGTCCAATTTGTGTCCATTTATTCTTTTACGTAGAGACTGTCCAGTTTGGCCAATGTACATGGCAGAGGGGCATTGCTGACACATGATGGCATATATAACATTAGTAGATGTGCAGGTGAATGAGTCCTTGATGGTGTGGCTGATGTGGTTGGGTCCTCTGATGGTGTCGTTAGAATAGATATGGGGACAGAGTAGGCAACGAGGTTTGTTACAGGGATTGGTTCCTGGGTTAGTGTTTCTGTGATGTGGTGTGTAGTTGCTGGTGAGTATTTGCTTCAGGTTGGGGGGCTGTCTGTAAGTAAGGACTGGCCTGCCTCCCAAGGTCTGTGAGAGTGAGGGATCGTTTTCCAGGATAGGTTGTAGATTGTTAATGTGCTGGAGAGGTTTTAGCTGGGGGCTGTATGCGATGGCCAGTGGTGTTCTGTTATTTTCCTTGTTGGGCCTGTCCTGTAGTAGGTGACTTCTGGGTACCCGTCTCGCTCTGTCAATCTGTTTCCTCACTTCCCCAGGCAGGTATTTTAGTTTTAAGAATGCTTGATAAAGATCTTGTAGGTGTTTGTATCTGTCTGAGGGATTGGAGCAAATTTGGTTGTATCTTAGAGCGTGGCTGTAGACAATGGATCGTGTGATGTGTCCTGGATGGAGGCTGGAGGCATGTAGGTAAGTATAGCATCAGTAGGTTTCCGGTATAGGATGGTGTTTATGTGACCATCACTTACTTGCACTGTAGTGTCCCGGAAGTGGATCTCTTGTATGGACTGATCCAGGCTGAGGTTGATGGTGGGGTGGAAATTGTTGAAATCCAGCTGGAATTCTTCAAGGCCCTCCTTCTCATGGGTCCATATGATGAAGATGTCATCAATGTAGCGCAAGTAGAGGATGAGAGCTGAGGAAGCGTTGTTCTAAGTCAGCCATAAAAATGTTGGCATACTATGGGGTCATGTGGGTACCCATAGCAGTGCCACTGACTTGAAGGTATAAGTTGTCCCCAAATCTGAAATGGTTGTGGGTGAGGTCAAAGTCACAAAGCTCAGCCACCAGGTGTGCCATGGCCTCATCAGGGATACTGTTCTTGAGAGCTTGTAGTCCATCCTCATGTGGAATATTGGTGTAAAGAACTTCTACATCCATGGTGGCCAGGATGGTGTTTTCAGGAAGATCACAAATGCATTGTAGTTTCCTCAGGAAGTTGGTGGTATCTCGAAGATAGCTAGGAGTGCTGGTAGCGTAGGGTCTGAGGAGAGAGTCCAAATAGCCAGATAATCCTACTGTAAGAGTGCCAATGCCTGAGATGATGGGGCGTCCAGGGTTTCCAGGTTTATGGATCTTGGGTAGCAGATAGAATACACCTGGTTGGGGCTCTGGGGGTGTGTCCGTGTAGATTTGTTCCTGTGCTATAGCAGAGAGTTTCTTGAGCAGATGGTGTAGTTTCTTTTGGTACTCCTCAGTGGAATCAGAGGATAGTGGCCTGCAGAATGTGGTGTTGGAGAGTTGCCTGGCAGCCTCCTGTTCATAATCCAACCTGTTCATTATGACTACAACACCTCCTTTGTCAGCCCCTTTGAGTATAATGTCAGAGTTTTTTCTGAGGCTGTGGATGGCGTTGCGTTCTGTACAGCTGAGGTTATGGGGCAAGTGATGCTGTTTGTTCACAATTTCAGTCTGTGCACATCTGTGGAAGCACTCTGAGTCCAGTCTGTCATTTCGACCGTCAGGAGTCGTCCACGCAGAATGCTTCTTCTTGTAGTGTTGGTAGGAGGGTTCCTGTGGGTCAGTGCACTGTTCAGTGGTGTGTT
>NW_020698721.1:6610-11404 GCF_002925995.2 Terrapene triunguis
GGGGGAGAGAGAGAGAAGGGGGCGGCCAGGGCTACAGCAGGGGTGCTGCCACGCGGCCCCTCCTGCTGCGCCGCCTCCTGCTGCCTGCCGCGAGGGCTTCGCTCCGGTCGGCGGGGAGGGAAGGAAGAGGACTGCCCTGCAGGGCGCTCTGATTCTCCGTGCCGCCGCCTCCTACAGGGCAGCCGGAGCAGAACAAGAACAAAAAAAAAAGCGGCCGTGCCGCCCTAGGATTGGGCAGAATGCCGCCTCCAACAATCTGCCGCCCCAAGCACCAGCTTGCTCAGCTGGTGCCTGGAGCCGGCCCTGGGTGTGTTGAAAATATTCCTTGAGTTGGAGACGACGAAAGTAGGCTTCCAGATCACCGTAGAACTGTATCATGTTCGTAGGCGTGGTGGGGCAGAAAGAGTCCCCGAGATAGGACAGACTCTTCCACCGGGCTCAGTGTGTGGTAGGAAAGAATATATGCTGTGTGGTATAGGATAAAGGTTTTGTTGGCATGAGCATGGGATGACTGCATTAGAAGTGGTGAAGATATTTTCATTTAGCACAAAAATGTTTTATCCCTTATATATCTTTTTGAAAAACAAAACAGAGGATTAGGGAATGCTGCATTTCAATTTGTAAATTCAACACTATTTGGTATTGGCTCATGGCTATAATCATTTTACATGATTTAACAATTCAATTTTCAAGAGAATAAAATCATAGCTTCTTTTCCCCTATGTTTAGCTAAAACAAGCCATTAAAGAATGTAAAATATATCATTTTATTGGCACTGACTTACAAGTGAGTCAGTGAACTTTTTTACATTTTCAACTAAAATTGGATTCTAACCTTAAAAAAAATTATGACAATTGCTCCTTCTTGAGGCTTGAATGTTGACATATAATTAATTTAGGATTTCTTCACAAGCTTTCCTGTCTAGGTTTGTACCTGTCACAAAAATATCCTTGAAAGTTTATCTAGCAGCAGGAGCACCAAGCAAGTCCATTGAAAGTAAGCAAAGCAGTTTAACTTCTGCCAACAGGAAGTGCTCATAACAGGATGGAATAAAGTTGGGAAAAGTGCACTGTTTTATTCAGTATATTTACAAAATCCCAACGTAGGCTGATATGGTCATAATATCGACAAATGTAGATAGTGTCAACCACCATTAGTAGTTAATTGCATTCCACAAACAGACACTGGTGCATAGCTGAATATTCTAAATCATGATGCACAAACTGCCTTAATATTATTTAGAATTGTTGTTTCATCTCAATATATTTAAACTCATTTTCATAAAAATGTTCCCTTGTGAATAATTCCAATTCCTTATCTTGTTAAATAATTTAAATAAGGCTCTAATTGGGGAAGTTTTCCTATAGACACATAATCAACTCTGGTCTCTAGCTACAGCAGATCCCCAAGAAGCCAGAAGGGGAAATTTGGTCTTGAGTGGCTTCCCAGAAGGATGGGAGGGAGGTTTCAGTTGGGTTGTGAGTTGCTGCTCCTCTCCTCTCTTCTCTTCCAGTCCTGAGAGAGATCAGGTCCTAAATGGTTTTCTAACCTGGAAAATAATTTAACTGTTTTAACTGGTTGCATTTTCTATGGACCCTATTAAACAATTTATGTTGATTATAGTGTCACTTTGGAACACTGTAAGATCCATCCCTTGAGTTATTTAAAATAAAACTGTACAAAACATTAGAAAGCATTTTGTGGGAAACAATCCTGCAGAGGCAGTGAGAGGGCTGGACTGTTGCTACCTCTTTCCCGTCTCTCATTTTTGTGATTCTGTGGGTTGAAAATACAGCTACTTACCTACACTATCTTTGGTTGTTGAGCTGCTGCTAAGAAACTACTCCTGATTCAATCAAATGCTTCTGCCTATAAAGCAATGGATAAGCTGTGGCTAGGGATGTTAAGTACAAATGATGACTGGTTCCAAAATCATAAATAGCTTTGGGGAACCTCAGCAAGTTTGGAGTTGGTTTGGTTTGGAACAGATAAACATCTGCACCAAAAATGTCTTCCCATTCACATCTGCAGTGCAGCCTTCTTCCACACACCTTATGTTCTAGACCACATAACCTCTCCTCAAAACCTCAGAAATTAATTGCATGCTCCAGCTATGTCTCTGTTTCCTCCCTTTTCTTTCAGTTATGCTATTCCCTGGTGTAGAAGGTAGGCTGCTGCATATGAGAGCTAGGGAAACAAGCCAGTCATCTAGGTATTAAAAAAAACAGTCTTGAAAGGTCAGAGCTGAGTGCTGGTAGAGGTTAGGGCTTTTTACCTACACTAGTCCACAACATTTAAGTTTCTGGCTCAATTCAGAGAAAGGGAAGAAGGCTGATAAACATTCTAATATTCTAAAATCTTGTTGCCCCTTCTTGAATCAAAGGGACCAGCATGCACAAGATATTGAACTTTGGTTGAGTCAACCAACCTTTTATGTAACCTGTGTCAGAATTAGTCTCTGTGGGAAAGGGATTCAAAAGCAGCCAAGGGAAATAGAAGAAGTAGCAAAGTGTGGGCTGTATTATCTCTATTCTAATTTCACAAGTTTGTCTTCAGGAATTAACTTCCACTGAAGTTTCGCCATTTAAAATTTAGTGCCCTGTGGATGCACAATAAAGGTCTCTCTCTTCTTACTCTTTTATTTAAACTGACACTCTGCTGACCTCAAAGATGCCTTTGTGACCCACTGCCATGGGGACTCTCTTCATTCCAAACAATAGGCCTGTAGTATGCAAGTAAAGTAGATGGTGATGGTAATTCTGAGTTGCCACTTATGTCACAATGCCACCACTCAGAAAATGAGCTCTTCATAGGCTGGCAACCAAGATGGATACAGCACTAAAAGCACTACTAAGGGGAAGGGGGGAGAAAAGAAAGGTGCTTGGAAAGGAGCACAACTGAAACAAAAACGGGGGAGGGATAGCTTAGTGGTTTGAGCATTGGCCTGCTAACCCCAGGGTTGTGAGTTCAATCCTTGAGGGAGGCCACTTAGGGATCTGGGACAAAATCAGTACTTGGTCCTGCTAGTAAAGTCAGGGGGCTGGACTCAATGACCTTTTAGGGTCCCTTCCAGGTTTTTTGAGATAGGTATATCTCCATATATTTATATTTTTTATTTATTTAAAAGGGAAAATAGGGGTGGTTAGCTCCAGGCTCCAGCCACAGATGGAATGGGGGGACAACAGGGAAAAAGAAAATGAGTAAGAGGGGAGATAAGGGGTTGTGGGATAAAAATACTAATCAGTGCAATTGTGTGATGGGTTGTTCTGGTTATTTATTTATTTATTTTTTGTTATTTGTGAGGTCAAAACCACAAAGTAAGTGCCGTTTTTAGATTAGTTTCATTTGTAATATACCAAATGTGCAGTAACATGCCAAGTAGAAATTGTTTGCTTTTTAATAGTGCCCTTTGTTACACTGTATTACTATTTAAACATTGAAATTCATGGATATAGTGCTGTAAATTTACTTGGTGCTTTACAGTCACATAGCAAACTTTGTTACCTGCCTTTGAGAACTTGTAGTCTAAGGCCCTGAGCCTGTATACTCTTACACAGATGCTTACCATTAAGTATTAACAGTAAATGAATAGTCCTGTAAACCTCAGTAGGACTATTCACATGCTTTAAGTTAAGAACACATGTAAATTTTTGCAGGATTGTGGCCTAAGGTCTCGTTAAAAAAATTGGTTGTCTCTTTTATTTTTTCCTTCCTTACTGCATCAATGCTTATTGTAAAGACTTGTCAGTAACTCCATGATGTAGCTTTACATATGCTCTGTAAGTGCCCCATCGTAGAAAGATAGTCTCTATGGGCCCAATTCAGGAAAGCATCACTATTCAGAAAGGGCACGTAAGCATATTTTTTATTTTAAGTGCATGTTTAAATCCTGTTGAAGTCAAAACATTAAAGCGTGTTCATAAGTGTTCACCTGAATTGGGCCTTAAATCTTCCTGATCCTGTACTGAAAACTACATGGGCAGACCCTAAGAATGGAGCATAATTAGCCCACATGAGTTAAGATGGGTTAGATTTCAAATTGTTGCATGCGGTTTGGATCGGAATTTGAAAAATAAGAAGTAGCTATGCCTACAAGGTCCTGTTCAGGCGGCCTGGTAATGTTCTATCAGTTCTAAGAGCTAGTACAGCTAGCTGGTCCAGCTTGAAAAAGATGAATCATGTTAGCATTTCAAAGAATTGCATCTTTCCTCTAGTTTAATTTCTAAGATATAACTTTAACTATCACGCTTTAGGCATATATGAACAGGTTCCTGTGATGAGCCATCTGAAAAAAGATATTATTTAAGAATTGTCTGAAGGAGAAGGTGAAACTATATTTTGTTAAATGCAAAAACAGGCTTACCATATGTAATACCTCTCTAAATTACTTCTAAGGCATCTTCATTTGCTTCATAATTAGAATTATTTATCTTGCAATAAAATAAGCATATATTGCATGTAGGGCTGTCGATTAATCGCAGTTAGTGCATGCTATTAACTCAAAAAAATTAATCGCAATTAAAAAAATTAATCGTGATTAACTGCAGTTTTAATTGCACTGTTAAACAATAGAATACCAATTGAAATGTATTAAATATTTTGGATGTTTTCTACATTTTCATATATATTGTATTCTGTGTTGTAATTGAAATCAAAGTGTATATTATTTTTGTTTACAAATATTTGCACTGTAAAAATGATAAACAAAAGAAAGTATTTTTCAATTCACCTCATACAAGTACTGTAATGCAATCTCTTTATCATGAAAACTGAACTTACAAATGTAGAATTATG
>NW_020698722.1:0-9877 GCF_002925995.2 Terrapene triunguis
TCTTTTGGGACACTCCACATATGGTAACCCTACCTGTCCAGTGGGACCTCAGCCTGCTTCTAAACACCCCAAGGAAACCCCACGTCAAACCAACAGCTCCTCCCCCTCAAAATGGTGTTCCAGGTCTGAGGCCTTTTTCTGGAGCCACATTAGGAGAGCAGCAGCCATGAGCCAAGAAGCAGAAAGTCACATCCTCACATTCCTTCTAAATTATATCAAAACAATGCAGTATTGGGCTGTTAAGGAGGCGCCTCTCCTAATAGTCCCCACCATCCCCAGATGATTAAAGAAAACTTTGTTTGATGCATTCTGTCTGGCAAGGAATCACTTATCACCGGCTGTGGGTGTGAAATCCTCACTTCTTTCTTGTTTTGCCATTATGGTCCCCACTTCTCTAGTGTTTATCTGTATGATCTCTGCCAACTCCAGGCTGCTCCCAGCAAGTGTATATTGGCTTCTTTGTGTATGTAATTGCCTACTCATTTCTTTAAGTCCTGCTTGTTTGGGGGCTTTCCTGGGGAGGAGACCTGCTTTTGTTGCTGTTGTTTTTTAAATTTCCTACCTGAGAGCGTGATTGGCTCCCGGTTGCATAATCTGCTAAAAAAAGGCTTTAAAAGGCTGCTTGCTGCATCATTTCACTGTGCAGAAGCTGGAGTCCCCAAATGACCTGATCCTGACCAGCCAGCAGGGAAAGTTCATCTGCCGTAGTGGGAGTGGTGAGCATTGCCTGCTTAGCGGGTGCCTTCTGTTCTGGGGACGGTTAATAAATAGAGGGTAATGATATTAATGTAAGGCTCTTCCACTGGGAAAAGGCCCCATAGAGCCCTGAGTCCACAGGGAATGGGTGATGAGCCCACGGAGGGGTGTAGCCTGGAGCCCACGGAGGGGTAAAGTTGGGTGCCTTATGCCCAGAGCCCTAGGAACTGGGAATGGGTGGGGGACCTAAATTAACAAGGTTATGCCTTGAGTCCGCACAAGGGTAAAGGTGAGTGCTCTAGAAACTGTGTGGGTAACAGGTTGCCACCACTGCAGCAAGACGAATGGGGGAGCTGGCAGCGCCCAGAGCTGACCCCAAGTTACACTAGATCCCCAGCCTCAGTTCTTCCAAGGTCTCTGGGAACATCCCATTAAGCGGGCGCTTCGCCTGCCACTGCTCTACCCAAACCTCACACCCCCAGCGAGGCAGCCTGTCTTCGGTCGCTGGCTGAGCCCTTCGCCTGCTGGGCTGAATCCTGGCTTGACCAGCATGGTCTCTGCTTTAACCTCCGGGCTTCTGCACTGACCATGGACTTCCCAGGCGGTGTCCGGCTGACTAGAAACCCGACTGCGTTGAGAACACGCTTTGGAGCGGCCCTGTGGACACGGCTCTGTCCGGGGTGGACTCGCCAGGCAGAGCACACGCTGTGAAACAGGAGGGCTGGAGCCCAGAGGCTATCAGGGAGGTGGGGAGTGTCACGGAGTCCCCGGGCGATGCTCTGGAACTGCTCCCCACAAAGCCAGTCAGGACTTTAGGGAGCCTCCTCTCCCTCAGAGCAGACCGTCTTCAGGGCAAGAAGCTCACACGGCTTCACCTCCTGGGAGCATTCAGCATATGCCCCTCCGTGCGCTTCCCACAGCAAGTCCGCCCTGGCGGGGTCCTGGGGAAGCCAAAGGGTTCTGCACCCCCCACTTCGCAGTCAGACGTGACTCTCAGCCAGCCAGTAAAACAGAGGTTTATTAGACGACAGGAACACGGTCTAAAACAGAGCTTGTAGGTCCAGCGAACGGGACCCCTCCGCCGGGTCCATTCTGGGGCCCAGCGAGGCAGACCCCCATCTGCCCTCCCTTCCAGTCCCCAGCTAGCTCCAAACTCCCACCCCCGTCCAGCCCCTCCTTCTCTGGGCTTTGTCTCTTTCCCGGGCTAGGAGGTCACCTGATCCCTTTGTCTCCAACACCTTCAGTTGGCACCTTTGCAGAGGAGGGGCCCAGGCCATCAGTTGCTAGGAGACAGAGTGTCGGGCATTTATGTACCCTGGCCCTTTGCTCTGCAGCAACCATACACCCTTATCCCACCACCTAGATACTTAAGAACTGCAAAGGGGAAACTGAGGAAAACATTAAGAACAGTCCCACTTCATTACAGGGAGGCTGCTGGCAGAGACTCCAGAACCATGGGGCCCAGGGGCCCTTGGCCCCCACCTACTTTTTAACATGGGGTTTGTTTAGGGGGCGGGGGGGGCGCATTGCCCCCCCAAACTGCAAGCCTCAAGCAGGCACAGAGTGGTGCTGGCAGGGCTGTGCTTCCCGGTGGGGAGCTGAGGTGGGCCTTAGCCCCTGCTCGCCATGAGGACAGGCTCCTCTCCATGACCTCACTCTTGCTCCTTCTTCCCCTGCCAAGCTCCCTCCCCCCCCCCCCCCCCCCCCCCCCCCCCCAGCCAGGCTGGAAGGTGGAGTTACCCAGGGAGCCTGGGCCGCTGTGGAGACCTGGACCCTCCACCTGCCCTGGGCGGTGCGCCCCAGGGAGTGGGGATACGGACCAGGGGCTGCTCTCGGGAGATGCCTCCAGAGATGACACTGCTTTGGGTTCTGCTGTCCTCCAAACTGTGCTGGATGCACCTCCTCACAGAGGCTCCTATGGTGGAGCACAATGTACTGGAGTGGAAATTTTTCACAATACTTTGTATGAAATATTGTGTGTGCCTCAGTTTCCCCTATGTGGTGCCTGGTTAACTAGGTGGAGGGGAAAAGTTGTTACTCTTTGCAGAGACCCAGAGATCTGCGTGCGACGGACACGTGGCTGTCTGGGGCGTGCGACGGACACGCGGCTGTCTGGGGCGTGCGACGGACACGCGGCTGTCTGGGGCGTGCGCCCCAAGCCCATGGATGGAAGACAATAGAAGTCTGAGAAGACAATAGCCACTCCAATTGCCCAGATATTTGGCACCTAGCAACTAAGGGCCAGGGAATGGGATGACCCACCCTCCGCAGGAAGCCAGCCGCATGTGACCAGCTGGAGAACAAAGGGCTAAGGAGGAGGGGCCAGGTGACGTTAAGGGGGGCGGGGACTGGGTCTAAAGAGGGGTCAGAGGGCTGTGGGCTCCTGGACCAGACTGTAACTTTTTGTTGTGTGTGTTAACTAATGATGTCCTACGCTGGGTTCCAGCCCTCTAATAAACCCTTCTGCTTTTACACCGCTGCTGAGTCACTCCAGTTTAAGGAAGTTGGGGAACATGCTCCTTTCGGGTGTGCACCTTTCCCTCTCGGGTGGATTCACTGAGGGGAGCTCACAGCATGAAGCAGGGGGGCTGAAGGCTCCAAGGGTCGGTCCCAGGAGGTGGTGGAGCCAAGGGGCTGACCCCAGTGAAAGTGTGACCCTAAGGGGGCTGACACACTGAAGGGGTCTCCCAGGGGCTGCTCCAGCACACCAGAGCTGGGGATCCCCCACACACCCAAGGGACAGACGCTTGAAGAAGAGAGGTTACTACCCTGGCATTAACCAGAGTTCTTCGAGATGGTTTGTCCCTAGGGTTGCCCCTCCTCCCAGCCGCTTCCTCCTCCACGGCAGAGATTCCAGCTTTGCGGGCGAGAAGGAGCTGAGTGGTGTCTCCTGCTATGCCCTTGTTAAACACACAAGTGCCCCGCTGTGCACACTTCCTACTGTGACAAAGTTCCTCCTCTATCTTGGTGGGTCCTGTGCTTATTGGCAGATTTTCTTGCCTCAGAGATTCACCATGTGGGTTGGGGAACAGCCCAGAGACCTTCCCCTCTGGAAGAACCCACAGTCCAGGTCAATTGGGAGGTTTGGGGGGAACCCAGGCCCGCCCTCTACTCCGGGTTCCAGCCCAGGGCCCTGTGGACTGCAGCTGTCTATAGTGCCTCCTGTAACAGCTGCATGACAACTACAACTCCCTGGGCTACTTCCCCATGGCCTCCTCCAAACACCTTCCTTATTCTCACCACAGGACCTTCCTCCTGGTGTCTGATAACGCTTGTGCTCCTCAGTCCTCCAGCAGCACACCCTCTCAGCTCCTTGTGCCTCTTGCTCCCACCTCCTCACACTCACACCACAAACTGAAGTGAGCTCCTTTTTAAAACCCAGGTGCCCTGATTAGCCTGCCTTAATTGATTCTAGCTTCTTCTTAATTGGCTCCAGGTGTCCTAATTAGCCTGCCTGCCTTAACTGGTTCTAGCAGGTTCCTGATTACTCTAGTGCAGCCCCTGCTCTGGTCACTCAGGGAACAGAAAACTACTCATCCAGTGACCAGTATATTTGCCCTCTACCAGACTCCTGTACCCCACTGGTCTGGGTCGGTCACACTACGCTGGAGCTCCCCCGACAAACTGGCTTGAGGAACTCGAGTTCCCGTAAGGCCAGTAACCTCTCCTCCACACGGCACAAGCCTGGGGCCCCCTTCTGACTGTTTTCCACTTGTCAGAAACATTCAGCAAATGAACAGGGAGCCAGAACTAAGAACGGCCAGCCTGGGTCAGACCAATGGGCCATGTAGCCAGTATCCTGTCTGCCGGCGCTGGGAATGAACAGAACAGGGCAACTTCAAGTGATCCATCTCTGTCCAGAGCAAGGGGTTGCAGCTATGACCATCTTGGCTAATAGCCATTGATAGACCTGTCCTCCAGGAATGTATCGAATTCTTTGTTGAATGTTGTTCTACTCTTGGCCTTCACACCATTCCCTGGCAAGGAGTTCCACAGGTTGACTGTGTGTTGTGTGAAGAAATACTTCTTTTTGTTTGTTTTAAACCTGCTGCCCATTAATTTCATTGATGACCCCTAGTTCATGAGTTATGAGAAGGAGTAAATAACACGTCTTTATTCACGTTCTCCACACCAGTCATGATTTAATAGACCTCTATCATCCCCCCCTCCCCCGTCCCTCGGTCATCTCTTAATTGTTCCTACTTCAAATTCCTCTGAGACCTTGGTCTCAACATGGGACAGCTCAGTCGCTGTCAATCAATTGCCTACAACCGTTTGTCTCTTCTGGGCCACATCCTGACAAGGAAACTCCACAGATTGAACTGGTCAGACTCCTTCGAATCGCTGGCACTGGTTCTAGTTAGTAGCCATAGTGAAATCTAAAGCCATTGGTAGCTCATCCGCTGTCTCGGCGAGCCAGTCTCCACTCACTGGCTCCATTTAAGACCATGGAGGTGGTTCAGTGTTGGTTCCCCTATTCCCTAGTATTGTTCAGCTTCCATCCTCCTGGCTAGCAGCAGCTTCCTCTCCAGGTGCCCGGCGGCAGAGAGAGATTCAGTGCAGCAGCAGGTTCCACAGCCTCGCGCAGGGTCTTTGGCCTCCTTCCCCCATCTGGCTCTGCAAGGCCACGCCCAGCTGAGCAGCTCCAACCTGGCCCGTGACAGCCTGGCTCAGAGGGCAGCGTGGTAGCCGGA
The DNA here is from genome assembly GCF_002925995.2 of Terrapene triunguis. Taxonomy (NCBI): domain Eukaryota; kingdom Metazoa; phylum Chordata; order Testudines; family Emydidae; genus Terrapene; species Terrapene triunguis. The sequence goes on from NW_020698722.1 coordinate 5,391, forward strand.
TGCGCCAAGCACTCACGTCTATGCCGGGCCTCTGCCAGGTCAGATGGTGCTTCTGCCCCTCGCTTTCCAGCCCGTAGCCAGGCCCTGACAGCTCAGAGTGAAGGCTGGCTCCAAATGGCGTGTCCTGGCCTTGAGCCAAAGACGGCTAATTCCTGTCTGGGGTAAGATCTGCAGCAGCCTCAGTGCTTGGCCACGGGAAACCCTCCTTTCTGCCCAGCCCCCCGGCCCTTCTGTGCTCGGACACTGAACTGAGCCAAGCCCAGTGAGGTTTTCCCTCGGCGTCCGCCCCCAGGATTCTGCCCTGGGCTCCGGGCCCTCGGCGGCCCGACCCCAGCATCCTGCCCTCGGTGTCCCGCCCCCAGGATCCTGCCCTGGGCTCCGGGCCCTCAGCGTCCTGCCCTCAGCATCCCATCCCCAGTATCCTGCCCTCGGCGTCCCGCCCCCAGGATCCCGCCCTTGGCGTCCCGCCCCCAGGATCCTGCCCCCAGCATCCTGCTCTGGGCCCTCGCCGTCCGCCCCCAGGATCCTGCTCTGGGTCCTGGGTGTCCTGCCCCCAGCATCCTGCTCTGGGCTCCAGGCCCTCAGCGTCCCGCCCCCAGGATCCTGCCCTGGGCTCTGGGTCCTTGGTGTCCTGCCCCCAGGATCCCGCCCTCAGCGTCCTGCCCCCAGGTTCCCGCCCCCAGCTGCAGGTTCCTTGGTCCCAGAGGTGGACGCATTGGAGCCAGTGAGAGGCCGGGTGACTGAAGAGGGGCCAGTGGGGGGAGGGGTTACAGAAAGGGCTGAGTTTGGCCAGGCCCGGGCTGGGAGGGTCCTGGCGAGCCCCATTGGGGGAGCAGGGGAGGGCTGCGTTATGTAGCCCTGGACTGGCCGAGCCCTGGGACTAGCCTGCAGGAATCTGGGCTGCCCTGGCCCACGGGGTGTGTCTGGCTCTCGGCAGGGAGTGCGGCTGTCCAGTTGTCTGGGGCTTGGGATGGGGCCGGAGCAGTGCTTGGGGGTGGCATGGAGGCTCGGGGCTGAAGAAGGGGGGCACTGGGGCACAGTGCACCCTGCCCCCCCGCCCCCCGCTGCCCCGGGGCTGTGGGGCCCAGCAGGATTCCCTGGAGCACCAAGAAACTCCCGTCTCTTCCTTCGGCTCAGCGCAGCCTCCCCCAGTCAGCGGCGGCTCCAGGCACCAGCGCAGCAAGTGCATGCCTGGGGCGGCAAGCCGCGGGGGGCGCCCTGCCGGTCCCTGCGAGGGCGGCAGTCAGGCAGCCTTCAGCGGCACGCCTGCAGGAGGTCCGCCAGTCCCGTGGATTCGGCGGTAATTCGGCGGTGGGTATGCCAAATCTGCGGGACCGGGGACCTCCCGCAGGCATGCCGCCGAATCTGCAGGATCGGGGACCTCCCGCAGGCAGCCTGCCTGCCATGCTCGGGGCGGCAAAAAAGCTAGAGGGGGCAGGTGGGACAGTGCCATTCCCCTGGAGCAGGTGGGGTATTGGCAGGTCTTGGCGAGGTCCAGGGTGCTCCCCGGCCCCCCGCCCCATTATTCTCTGCAGGGGGCTGACGGCGCAGCCAGGCGCTGGCGGGCTGGGAGGGGAGCAGGAAGTGTGGGAAGTCTTGCAATGGTTTGCTGGTCAGTGCAGCGTTTCCTGTTCCTCTTTCTCAGCTGGGGTTGTGCAGTGTCCAGGCTAGTGACAGGCTGCCTGCGTGGGGCCAGGGAGCCCAGTGCCACAAGGGATTCACCGGGACTCCCCTGCTTCCCGGGAGCTGAGGCTGCAGACACGTGAGTCAGCGCTGGGGCCGGGGGGGGGGGGGGGGGTTGCCCTTTCTCACAGCCCTGTCCCGGGCTAAGGGCTCAGCCATAGGGCACGGAGCGCCCAGCCCCTCCTGTCACCCCTGCCCCCGGGAGAAGGGCTCAGTGCTGGGAGCTCTGGCCCCTCCTGAGCTCTCAGTGCAGAGGGGGCAGCGCTGGGGACACGACTCCCGCCCAGCCGGCTCCAGTGGTAGAGGGTCAGACTGAGTCTCCCTTTCTGCCTCGCTCTGCGCCCCAGCCCGGGCCCTGCCCGCCAGGCTCTGCAGGAGACTCTGGTCTCCCCTCCCCAGCAGCCACAGCAGCTCCGGCCCCTCTCCTCAGGGCCCTATGCCAGCAGGTGACTGTGGCCGAGATGCCGGGGAGAGCTGGGGGCTCACTGTCCCATGGTGCCTTATAGACAGGACCCCTCAGCGCTGCCTCCTGACCCAATGGCGAATGTCCATGCAGCACCATCTGTCTGGGCTGGGCTGGACTGGGCCTCAGGCTGCCCCCGGGGGCTGGGGTACCAGTGGTACTCCCCTGGCAGGTTCTGCCCACCCACATTCTCACCCCTTGGGCTGTGTCTCTGCTCCCTGTTACTTGCTGGTGAGCTGCTCTCCCCCCTCAGCCCCCTGGGGCCAGGTCTTGCCCCCCAGAGCTTCGGCCAGCTTGAGCCCCTTGGGCTCCCAGCCCTTCGCCACAGCCTCCAAGAATCATAGACTCATAGAATATCAGGGGTGGAAGGGACCTCAGGAGGTATCTAGTCCAACCCCCTGCTCAAAGCAGGACCAACACCAACTAAATCATCCCAGCCAGGCTTTGTCAAGCCTGACCCTAAAAACCTCTAAGGAAGGAGATTCCACCACCTCCCTAGGTAACCCATTCCAGTGCTTCACCACTCTCCTAGTGAAATAGTTTTTCCTAATATCCAACCTAGACCTCCCCCACTGCAACTTGAGACCATTACTCCTTGTTCTGTCATCTGCCACCACTGAGAACAGCCGAGCTCCATCCTCTTTGGAACCCCCTTTCAGGTAGTTGAAGGCTGCTATCAAATCCCCCACCCCCCCACTCTTCTCTTCTGCAAACTAAATAAGCCCATTTCCCTCAGCCTCTTCTTGTAAGTCATGTGCCCCAGCCAGGGCCGGCTCCAGCATTTCTGCCGCCCCAAGCAAAAAAAAAAAAAGCCTTGATCGCAATCGCGGCTGGCGGCGGCAATTTGGGGGGAAAAAAAAAGCCGCGATCGGCGGCGGCAGTTCAGCGGCAGGTCCTTCGCTCCTAGAGGGAGTGAGGGACCTGCCGCCCCCGAATTGCCGCACATGCCGCCCCTCTCCCTTGGCCGCCCCAAGCACCTGCTTGTTAAGCTGGTGCCTGGAGCCGGCCCTGGCCCCAGCCCCCTAATCATTTTTGTTGCCCTCTGCTGGACTCTCTCCAATTTGTCCACATCCTTTCTGTAGTGGGGGGACCAAAACTGGACACAGTACTCCAGATGTGGCCTCACCAGTGCCGAATAGAGGGGTATAATCACTTCCCTCGATGCTCCTACTAATACAGCCCAATATACCGTTAGCCTTCTTGGCAACAAGGGCACACTGTCGACTCATATCCAGCTTCTCGTCCACTGTCACCCCTAGGTCCTTTTCTGCAGAACTGCTGCGTAGCCACTCGGTCCCTAGTCTGTAGCAGTGTATGGGATTCTTCCTTCCTAAGTGCAGGACTCTGCACTTGTCCTTGTTGAACCTCATCAGATTTCTTTTGGCCCAATCCTCTAATTTGTCTAGGTCCCTCTGTATCTGATCCCTACCCTCCAGCATGTCTACCTTTCCCCCCAGCTTAGTGTCCTCTGCAAACTTGCTGAGGCACAGCGTACACTCTGCCCCTCTGCTGTCCCCAGCTCATCCTGCCCTGGGGCTGTGGGGCTCAGCCCGGCCCTGCAGTATTCCCTGGAGAGCCAAGGACTGCCGCCTTTTGCCCCCCTCTGAGGCTGGGCTGGGTGCCTCCCTCTCCAGTGTGTCCATCGCTCGGGCTTGAGCCCCCTCGCCCCAGACTCTGGTGGCTTGGGGGAGGGGAGCATCCCCCCGCGCACTGCGTGGGGCTCCCTTGCTCGCTCGCTCTGGGGCTCAGCAAGTAGCAGCAAAACCAGAGTCTATTTCTGACCCACCACTTCCTCCCTCTGTGACCTCGGAGCAGCCCTTCCCGGAGAGCGGCTCCCAGCCCGGGCCGCTCACACATGAGGCTAACACCCTTCGCCCGATTTGAATCCATTTTGCAAATCAGATTTTGTGGGGCTGCGTCCAAGTGTCACTACCGTCCAGCCGGTCACGTCTCCCCGGAACCCACGGCCCAGGGTGGTCACTGAGCCACATACTGCGTGGCCAGATCCCTCGATGGGGGCTGTGCCCCAAATCCCCCCGCTGCCAGGGCTGCTCGTCCAGATCCCCCCTTGGGGTCTGTGTCCTAAACCCCCTGCCCCCAGGGCTGCACAGCCAGGTGTTGGGACAGCAGTGCATTGGGGACTTTGTGGAACTATTCAGACCCTCCCAAAAAACAATGCGGGAGAGGTGAGCCTGGAAAATGCAAAGGGGACCTGACCACAGGCAAATGAGCCAGGGAAGCTGCAGCAGGTGTGGGGACGGGGCACAGGGCAGTGGCTTGGGGGCCTGGCGTACGGTCACACAGCGCCCAGGGGAAGCTGCAGCGGGCGTGGGGACGGGGC
>NW_020698722.1:9887-12943 GCF_002925995.2 Terrapene triunguis
GGTCACACAGCGCCCAGGGGAAGCTGCAGCGGGCGTGGGGACGGGGCGCAGGGCAGTGGCTCGGGGGCCTGGCGTACGGTTCACAGCGCGCCGGGGGAAGCTGCAGCGGGCGTGGGGACGGGGCACAGGGCAGTGGCCTGGCGTATGGTTTACACAGTGCCAGGGGAAGGGGCGTTCTCTGGTGACTGTTCTACTCATGGCCTCCAACAGCATCGCCCCCGCCTGCGGTCTGGGGGGGAGGAGCCAGCTCTCGGCGGCCAGCGCCATGGGCTTCGGGACGGAGCTGTGCGGCCCCCAGGCACACAGCGCCCTGCTGCAGCTGCAGGACTCTGAGCTGCGCCTCCTGGAGCTGATGAAGAAGTGGATGGTGCAGCGAGCCAAGAGCGACCGGGAGTACGCGGCCCTGCTGCACAACACGTTCTGCCAGCTGGAGAAGCAGGAGGGCTTCCGGCAGCCCCTGCCAGGAGACTACAAAAGCCAGATCAGCAAGGTAGGAAGCCTGCCCTAGGCTGGGTCAGGTCTGTATGCCCAGACCCTGCAGCCATCCGGCCCCTCACCCCTGGGCAGCAGAACGCCAGGTGTTGCAGCCTCAGTTAGACATGAGAGGGGCTGGGGCCAGCCCCGTCTCCAGCCGAATGGGTCCCCTGGAGAACGGCAGCCCATCTGCACCTGCTCCCAGCTCGGGTTCCTGTGCATGCGGCAGTGCTCTGTGCAGTCCGGGTCACTGGCACGCTGCAGGCACGGCCTGGCAAGCCGAGCTGGAGGAGGCCAAGGGGCCGGGGGAGCTGGCACGCTGCGGGCTGTGGTTCGTGCTGGCTCCAAAGACCCTGAGAAGAGGGTGTGTGTAGGTGCAACAGAAACCCCTTTGCGCCGCCCTGTTCCTGGGGCGGGTGTCAGCAGAGAGGGGCCCCAGCTGCGGAAGGGTTCAGAAGGCCCATTCCCATCAGCCAGCACCCCCAGGGCCCTGAGTTCTGTGGGGCCATCGCAGGACCCTGGGCCCCTCCCTGTGCTCGGTTCTGGCTGCCCCGGGCCCTGGGGGGAAGGCGCTGGCTGCAGCTCTGAGGGGCTCTAGCTGATGTTGTGGGCCAGACTCAGGAGGTGCAAAGGCAGGTGAAAGCCCCCCTGGGCTTTACTCTGAGCCGGGCCAGGCTGGGCCTGCAGGGGTGCTGCTGAGTGTGGGGTGGCCTGGAGCCATCCCTAAGGGTGCCCTTGGGCGCAGCACAGCGGGTACCTGCCGCACCGCTGTGACGCTTCCCGCCGGTGCCCAGGGCTGTGGGCGATTTCACAGACCCGAAGGAGAACAAGCAGAAATAGAGGGAGTTGGAGTTGGTCAGGAGCTGGCTGACTTCGCTAATCAACCCACGTCATGGCATCAGCGAAGCCGCTCCCCCAGGACCCTTCCATCGCGCGACAGCCAGGCTGGGCTGTGAGCGTCTGCTCTTGGGCAAGCCGCTGTCCGCCTGCGTCCTCGGTGGAAGGATCCAGGCGTTGTCTGTCTCTACAGCCAGCATCCAAAGCTGCATTGGCTGCACTTGCCACCCAGCTAGCCCCTGCCGCTTGGGTTTCCCGGCCGGGGCGGACCGGAGACTTTACGCTCACTTGATTAGCCCTGTGCTCAGACTAAATGGACGCCCCCGTGGCCCCTTGAAGGGCCTAGGACACATGTACACAGACAGACAGACAGCGCAGCCCCAGGCCCAGGGCACATCACTATCAGGAGAGCTTTGGAGCTCCTGCCGTGGTAGCCTGTCACGGAGTGTGGGGGGACACGAGGCCCTGCACCCCCGGCTTCCTGCGATTCACCAGGACTCTCAGCCAGCCAGTAAAGCAGAAGGTTTATTTAGACGACAGGAACAGAGTCCAAGACAGGTCTTGCAGGTACAGACAACAGGACCCCCCCCAGTTAGGTCCAGCTTGGGCTCCCAGGGGGGTCAGAGTCCCATCTGGGCTCCCCTCTATTACACCAGCCAGCTCCTGACCAACTCCAACTCCCTCCAGCGTCTCTCACCCAGCCCCCCCCCCCCCCTTGTCCAGCTTCCCGGGCAGAGGTGTCACCTGGCGCCAGCCCACTCCTGGGTTCTCACGTTACATGCTCAGGTATCCTCCCTCGGCCAGTCTCCCATCCCCCATGCAGACCGTCCCAGCCAACCTCCCCACTCAGCATTCAAACATTAAGAACAGTCCCAGTTCGTCACATAGCCGCACTGCAATTTCACAAGGAGAGCAGCCAGCGGGAGCCAGGCGTTCAGTAGAGACCTCATGGCACACTGGGGTGACCCAGTATGTACCTGCCACCCCAGAGATCTCAGTCACCCCCAAATCCCAGCTGGGCCCCCACAGTCTGCTCGGGCTCACCCATTGCCCTCCCCTGGGCTCCCCCATATTCTGCCGAATGAGCTCCTCTGCCTCCACGCTACAGCCTCCCCCACACTCTCAGTCCCCCATAGCTCCCTCTTTTGCTTCCAGCCCCCCCAAGCTCCCCCCGTGCTCCCAGCCCCCCCAAACTCCCCCCGTGCTCCCAGCCCCGCAAGCTCCCCCATGCTGCCGGCCCCCCTGAGCTCTCCCCTCTCCTGGCAGTCCTGGTGGGTGCTAGTGAGCCAGACGGAGGGGCTGAGCCAGATCCTGCGGCGCCATGCGGAGGACCTGGCCGCCGGGCCCCTGAACAAGCTGACCCTGCTGATCCGCGACAAGCAGCAGCTACGCAAGGCCTACAGCGAGCAGTGGCAGCAGCTGAACCAGGACTACGTCAGGGTAGGAAGGGCCCCGTGCCCCACCAGCAGGGCCCCCAGCGACCCCCCCAACCCCTGGGGCTGCTCCAGGGCGCCCGGCCAGCCCCACAGAGCTGTGGGCAGTGTGCAGTGGCAGGTGTGAGGCCCTCTCTGCCATGGGGTCGGGTGTTTCCTCGCCTGGGAGACGCCCTTCTTCCCTGGGGCAACTGCAGCCTGGCACCCTCATTCCCAGGCTGCCCGCTGAGCCAGGCGTGGGATATACTGCCAGGAGCCAAGCGCTGCCTCTGGCTCCGGCCACCTCTCTGCCAGCTCTGCCTGCCCCCCCCC
>NW_020698723.1:0-2767 GCF_002925995.2 Terrapene triunguis
CTCGGGGGGGGGCGCTGTCTGGTTAGGAGTTGGGGGTGCTGCTCAGTTCAGGCAGGGTTAGATTTGGGGGGAGGCACTGCCTGGTTAGGGGACTTGGGGGGATCCCGTCTCAGGGGGGCAGTGCCCAGTTAGGCACCGAGGGGCTCTGGGGGGCACTGCCTGGTTAGCGACTGGGGGGATCTGGGTTCAGGGGGGCACTGTCTGGTTAGGGATGGGGGGCATCTGGGATTGGGGGGGCACTGCCTGGTATGGGGCAGGTGGGATCCGGGCTTGGGGGGCGCTGCCCGGTTAGGGACCAGGGGATCCAGGCTAGGGGATCCATGCTGTATGGGGGGCACTGTCCAGATAGGGGCTGGGGGGGATCCAGGCTTGGGGGTGGGCACTGCCTGTTTAGGGGCAGGTGGGATCCGGACTTGGGGGACGCTGCCATGTTAAGGGCTGGGGGGCTTGGGGGGGCACTGCCTGCCTAGGGGCTGGGGGGGATCCAGGCTCTGGTGTCTCGTGCCCGACGCATGATCCGACCCCCCCCCCCCGAAATGCCTGGAATCTGCCCCAGAGGCAGGTGCCTAGTGGGGTCATTCCCCTCCCAACCCCCCTGTGCTTTGCACGGGTCTGCGCCCGGGGGTGTGAAAATCCCCCCCCCCGGGACATGGTTACAGCGACCGAACCCCCCCACAGTGGAAATCGCGCCTGGCTCGGTGTCCCTGTGCCAGCATCTCTCTGGCCGCCTCACAGATCCGGGTCGCCTTGAAACCGAACCCAGGTCCCTTTGCCGGGGTAAACTGAGGCACGCATGGGCCTCTGAGAAATAGGACAGAAAATTCCGCCCCCCGGCATGCTGAATTTGGCCCAGTACAGCCAGGGCCTCTGTGGCGCAGGTGCCAGGACAGGTGCCAGCTGGGAAGGGGGACTCACCCCCCTGTTGGGTCCCCCCCCAGCTGGCATTTTGAGTAGGGGGAGGGTATGATCCCAGCCCACTGTGTCTGCAGCTCCTGCCGCTGGGCACTAGATGGCACCAGTGTGTGTTGAAACCCAGCACCCATTGGGCCCATAACCCCCTGGGCCCTATTCCCTGCCCCCCTGAGCCAGCCAGTCCCCACCCTGGGGCCGGATGGGAGCTGGTGCCCCCTAGAGGGGACAGGCCCCTGCCCCATTCCCCGCCCCCCTGAGCGAGCCAGTCCCCGCCCTGGGGCCGGAGGGGAGCCGGCGCCCCCTAGAGGGGACAGGCCGCATGTCCCCTGAGTGCCAGGCCTGAGCTGGTCAGTACACAGCCCAGCTGGCTGGTGCCTGTATCTGGGTGAGTCTATTAGCATGTGAATGAGGAGCTTGAGCTGGGCCAGATGGGAGACCCCAGCTGGTCTGGATGGGGGTTGCGCTGAAGGTCTCCTGCCTGCTAATTCCCCGCCCCCCAACAAAAAAAAAAAAAAAGCGGGAGTTACAAAGGAATGGAACAGAAATGTCCTAATGAGCAGATATTAAATAAAGCCTGAATCACCTGCCCTCCCTCGTCCGCCTGGCCTTTCTGCCCCCCTGCTCTAACCCACCAGCCCCCACTCCCCTCCCAGAGCCGGGGAGAGAACCCAGGAGTCCTGGCTCCCAGCCCCCCCCTGCTCTAACCCACCAGCCCCCACTCCCCTCCCAGAGCCGGGGAGAGAACCCAGGAGTCCTGACATGTTCCCTCTCCTGTCCAAAATGAGAAGAGTTTATTATGAGCATGGCGGGAGTGCTGCCCAGACCCCCCTGTCCAAAATTGGGGCCCCGTCATGCCGGATGCTACCCAGCCCCCCCCCAAGATCGGAGCCATTCAGGGAGTCAGCACGTTACACCCACTGGGCAGTTCTGCTGCCAGGCCTCAATTTCTGTCCTCAACCAACTGCAGCTGCTCAGAAAGGGACTTGACTCTCTGTGACCCCCATTCCCCCCCTCCCGGTTTTCCCCCCCCCCCCCCCCCCAATCAACATGGCTGGAAACACCGGGGCGGCTCCGAAGGTACCATGCTGGTAACACTAATGCCCCAGAGCCCACGCGGGCATCCCCTTGCTCCCTTTCGGCCCAGGCCCCACCTTAAACCTCATGCTTCAGGGCTGTAACGGCCAAGGATCAGGAAGGGATCTATGGGGCGGGATGGTTATCAACCAGTGGGGCACTTACAGCTTCATGGGGGCCTATTTAGGGTGGCCAAGACAGCCCTGCCCGCCCAGCGAGGGCGCCTTGCCCCGTGGGACACCTGTATCGAGCTGCCCTGCAGGCCCATCCTCAGACATACACGTTTTATTTCTGACTCTCGGCTCTGGCCCCGTGGCGTCTGCAAGACCTATCGGGGAAGAGCTCTGGGAAGCCAAAGTCTGGCATGTCCAGCAGGCCCCGGGGTGGGGCGGGACCGGTCCCTCCCATCCACGCTGCATGGGAGGGGTCTGTACCGGGCGGGCGTGTCCACACCAGGAAGTGGGCGCTAAGCCGGTGCCCATAAGAGGGCACTGGTGCCCTGTGGGATCAGGCCTCGTTTCAGCATCGGAGGGTCCCAGCTTGGCCTGGTACATGGGGTTCTCCTCTGGGTGTGTCCATGGGGTGGAGAGTCCCATCCAGGCCTGGTACATGGGGATCTCCTCGTGTGTCCATGGGGTGGAGGGTCCCAGCCAAGCCTGGTACATGGGGATCTCCTCCGGGTGTGTCCATGGGGCAGAGGGTCCCAGCCCAGCCTAGTACATGGGGGTCTCCTCCGGGTGTGTCCATGGGGCAGAGGGTCCCAGCTCGGCCTGGTACATGG
>NW_020698723.1:2777-10655 GCF_002925995.2 Terrapene triunguis
CGGGTGTGTCCATGGGGCAGAGGGTCCCAGCTCGGCCTGGTACATGGAGATCTCCTCCGGGTGTGTCCATGGGGAAGAGGGTCCCAGCCAAGCCTGGTACATGGGGATCTCTCCAGGTGTGTCCATGGGGCGGAGGGTCCCAGCTCGGCCTGGTACATGGTGATCTCTTCCGGGTGGATCCATGGGGCAGAGGGTCCCAGCTCGGCCTGGTACATGGGGGTCTCCTCCAGGTGTGTCTATGGGGCGGAGGGTCCCAGCCCGGCCTGGTACATGGCGGTCTCCTCCAGGTGTGTCTATGGGGCGGAGGGTCCCAACTAGGCCTGTTACCTAGGGGTCTCCTCCGGGTGTGTCCATGGGGCACAGGGTCCCAGCCGAGCCTGCTCCCTGCCCTCACCCCTCCTCGTCCTCCCCCTCCTCCTCGTCCCGTGGGTGGCAGCTGACGTTCTGGGCGGCGATGATGGAGATGCTGCCCAAGATGACGCCCGCCCCCATGACGTCGAAGGGCGTCACAACCTCCCGCAGCACGTAGTACTGCACGGCCAGCGTCACCACCACCTCGGAGTGCAGCACCGCGCACACCAGGGCCGGGTGCGCCAGGGTGACGGCGTGGCTGGCGCAGAGGAAGGAGACCACGGCCAGAATCCCGATGGCCACCGTGCAGCTCCAGGTGAGCGGCTCGGCCGGCAGCACCGGCTCCTGCAGCAGGAACATGGCCGGGGCGCACACCAGGCCCCCCAGCACCCCAAAGGCAAAAGCCGCCGTGGGCAGTTTGGCCGGGAAATCCAAGGCCCGGAAGATGGCCAAGGCCAAGGCCAAGGCCACGCCGCCCAGGCAGGCCAAGGCGTAGCCGAAGGCGTCGTCCAGGCGGGTGCTGGGGTCCAGGCTGAGCAGATCTGGCACCACCATGATGAGCAGGCCCAAGGTGCTGCCCAGGAGCCCGAACCAGTCGTAGCCGCTCAGCGGCCGGCTCTCCACGCACAGGGCCAGCAGGGCCGAGCCCAGGGTGGAGGAGCCCTTGCGGATGGTGGCGGCGTTGCCGCTGGGCACGGCCACGAAGGAGCTGTAGGCGCAGGCCACGGAGACGACATTGGCGGCGGCGTGCAGGAGGAGGCGGCGGCGGGCCTGGGCGGGCCCCAGCAGCGGGGCCCGGCCGCAGCAGAGCCGGCAGGCGAAGGCCAGGTGGAAGAGGCAGCGGACCAGCAGGATCTCCAGCGAGGGGATGGCGGAGGCGTCGTGGGCCATGCGGGTGAAGGGGGCCACGAAGCCGGCTGGCACCCCACCCCCCAGCAGGGCCACCAGCAGCCCCTTCATGCTCTCCGAGAGGCGGTACCGGCGCCAGAGGGCCCAGCGGGCCGGGACCGCGGGGGAGCAGGGGCGGGAGGAGCGCAGCAGGGCAGCCAGCGGCCAGGATGGCGTGGGCGGGGCACTGGGGGGCCGCATGGCCAGCGGGGGGCAGCGCTCACACCGCAGCCTAGGGGAGAGAGGGAGGGAGGGGGAGGTGAACGGGGCATTGGCAAGATGTGCACCCCCCCCCCATGAGCATCTACTCCCATCCACACACCCTGTCCGTCGGTCTGTCCATCTCCATCTACCCCCATCCACCCACCCTGTCTGTCTGTCTGTCCAGCCCCCCTGCCCCCATCCACCCCCCCTGTCCGTCCATCCCCATCTACCCCCATCCACCCACCCTGTCCATCCATCTCTCCATCCCCATCTACCCCCATCCACCCACCCTGTCCATCCATCTGTCCACCCCCATCTACCCCCACCCACCTGGTCCGTCTGTCTGTCTATCACCATCTACCCCCATCCACCCACCCTGTCCATCCATCTGTCCAGCCCCATCTACCCCCACCCACCCGGTCTGTCTGTCTATCCCCATCTACCCCCATCCACCCACCCTGTCTGTCTGTCTGTGCAGCCCCATCTACCCCCATCTATCGGTCCCTCTGTCCATCCATCTGTCCATCCACCCCATCCCTCTGTCCATCTATCCGTCCCTCTGTCCTTCCACCCACCCTGTCTGTCCAGCCCCATCTACCCCCATCCACCCCGTCCCTCTGTCCATCCATCTGTCCTTCCATACATCCGTCCCTCTGTCCTTCCATCCACCCTGTCTGTCCATCCCCATCTACCCCCATCCACCCACCCTGTCTGTCTGTCCGTCCATCCCCATCTACTCCCATCCACCCACCCACCCTGTCTGTCTGTCCGTCCCCATCTATCCCCATCCCACCCACCCTGTCTGTCTGTCCATCCCCATCTACCCCCATCCACGCACCCGGTCTGTCTGTCTGTCCGTCCAGCCCCATCTACCCCCATCCATCCATCCATCCCTCTGTCCTTGCATCCATCCGTCCCTCTGTCCTTCCACCCACCATCCCCATCTACCCCCTCCACCGTGTCCGTCCGTCCAACTCCATCTATCCCCCTCCATCCACCCCGTCTATCAATCTGTCCATCCCCATCTCCCCCCATCCATCCGTTCCTCTGTCCTCCCATCTACCCCCATCCACCCACCCTGTCTGTCTGTCCGTCCCCATCTACCCCTATCCACCCTCCCTGTCTGTCTGTCTGTCCATCTCCATCTACCCACATCCACCCGCCCTGTCTGTCTGTCCATCCCCATCTACCCCATCCACCCCGTCCCTCTGTCCATCCATCCATCCATCCATCTGTCCTTCCATCCACCCCATCCATCCATCCTCATCTACCCACCACCACCGCGTCCGTCCGTCCGTCCATGCCCATCTACCCCCTCCATCCACCCTGTCCATCCCCATCTACCTCCATCCATCCGTCCCTCTGTCCTTCCGTCCACCCGTCCGTCCATCCCCATCTACACCGATCCACCCACCCCGCCTCCGTCTGTCCGTCCAGCCGCCCGCGCCTCCCGTCCGGTCCCGTGCGTGGCCCTCACTTCTGGCCTTGGTCTGGGGTCGGGTGCGGGGCCTGACTCATGCCCCACGGGCAGGACTCAGGCAGGTCCTGCAGCAGCTGCTCAGCTCCCTGGGAACTGTGATGTCACCCCACGGCTCTATGACATCACCTCTGCCGCAGATGATGTCATGACCACCCTCCTCCCACCCCCTGGCTGGGCTGATTGCTACGGGGGTTGGGATTTGGAGGGACTGGCTAAGCCATAAGAGGAGGTGTGCAGGGGTGTGTGTGTACACACTCATGTGCAACCTGGTGTGTGTGTGTGAGAGATGTGGGCCAGTGTGTTGTGAGTGTGCAATCTGGGCCTGTGGGAGATCTAGGGGGGATGTCGTCTAGGCCTCTGTAGTGTTACTGGGTGATTTGAGTCTGCGTGTACGTGTGAAATTTGTGTGTGTGCGTGTGCGCGCGCACATGTGTTTGAGAGACGGATCCAGGCGTGTGTGTGTGTGTGTGTGTGTGTGTGTGCATACGCGTGTGAGAGATGGATCCAGGCGTGTGTGTGTGTGTGCACACACACATGTGAGAGATGGATCCAGGTGTGTGTGTGTGTGCACACGCATGTGAGATGGATCCAGGCGTGTGCGTGTGCACACACATGTGAGAGATGGATCCAGGCCTCTGTGTGTGTGTGTGCACATGCGTGTGAGAGATGGATCCAGGCCTGTGTGTGTGTGTGTGTGTGCACATGCGTGTGAGAGACAGATCCAGGCCTCTGTGTGTGTGTGCACATGCATGTGAGAAATGGATCCAGGAGTGTGTGTGTGTGCACACGTGTATGAGAGATGGATCCAGGCCTCTGGGTGTGTGAGACAGAGATTTGGGAGAGTGTGTGTGTGAGAGAGACAGACAGATGGAGAGCAAAATGTCTGTATGTTCGTATATATGATGGAGTTGGTGGGTGTGATTTAGGCATGTGTGTTTATGTGAAAGAGAGAGATATAGGCCTGTGTGTGTAATCTAGGCCTCTGTGTGTGATCTAAGCCTGTGTGTGTGTGAGCTAGGTCTGTGTCTCTGTCTAGAACTTTGTGTTTCCAATACCTCAGCATCTGTCTGTCCAGGGGTCAGCTATTTAGGGTTGCGTGTGAGAGAAATCTGGGCATGTGTGAGATCTAGTGTGTGTGTGTGTGTATCTGATATCTAAGCCTTTGTGTGTCTGTGAGTGAGATATCTAGGCCTATGTGTGTGTGCGTGTGTGTTAGGCCTCTATGCGTGTGCACGTTTGTGTGTGTGTGTGTGTGTGATCAAGGCTTCTGTGAGAGCTAGGCCTTTGTGTTTGTCTAGGCCCTTGTGTTTCTGATATCTAGGCCTTTGTGTTTTGTGATGAAATATTTAGGCCTGTGTGTGAGAAAAGTGTGTGTGTGTGTGTGTGAGAGAGAGAGAGACAGAGTTCTAGGCCTCTGTGTGATCTAGGCCTTTCTCTACCTCTGTGTGTGTGTATCTGATATCTTAGGGTTACCATATGTCCGTATTTCCCCAGACGTGTCTGGCTATTTACTTGTTAATTGCCGTCTGGGAGGATTTTTTAAATATATAAAAATGTCTGGAAAATACGGACGTATGATAACCCAACCCACTGCCCCCTCTCCTCTTGGGGTGTCAGCTCGCTCAGCCTGCGGATTGCAACCCCCCCCCCGTGCTGCTGCAACCCTGCGCCCCAGGGCTAGGAGCGGTGGCGTCTCTGCAGCCAACTGCTGGTGCGGTGGACCCGCGTCCGCTTCTCCCTCCTCCGAGCATCCCCCGCGGCTCTGGCAGAGCCTCAGTCTCCCCCTCCGTCCTGGCCGTGCAAGGAGCCCCCCCGCCAGCGATCCGTGCAGCTGGGGCTGCCCCCCCCCGGCGGAGCCACTGCCCGGGGGTGGGTCCCGGCGCAGGGGAAAGTTTCTTGGTGCGCGGTGGCTCCCGGGAGCCTGAGCTCCCCCACCCGGGAAGGGCCCGTGCTGCAGCGCCTCCCGCAGCCTGAGCTGCCACAGCCTCGCCAAGTCTGGCTGGGAGCGGGGTGGAGGCTCCCCTGAGGGAGATGAAGGGTGGGGGATTCTGAGGCTAGGGGGCTATGGGAGGGGGCGGGGGGCTCTGAGGCAGGGGCTGTGGAGAGTGGGGGGGCTGCGGAGGGCAAGCTTTCAGTAGAGGGGGCACTGAGGCAGGAGAAGGCTGAGGATGGGCCCTGTGGAGAGCGGGTGGCTCTGGGGTGAGGCCTGGGGGGTCCGGTGGGCGGGTGGAAGGCAGCTCGGGGTGAGGCCTGGGGGGTTGGGCGGGCAGGAGGCAGCTCTGGGGTGAGGCCTGGGGGGGGTCTGGCAGGCAGGAGGAAGCATCTCTGAGGTGAGGCCTGGGGGTTCCGGCGGGCGGCCGGGAGGTGGCTCTGGGGTGAGGCCTGGGGGGGTCCGGCGGGCGGGAGGCGGCTCTGGGGTAGGGTTACCATACGTCCGGATTTTCCCGGACATGTCCGGCTTTTTGGTCCTCAAATCCCCGTCCGGAAGGAATTTCCAAAAAGCCGGACATGTCCGGGAAAATAGGGAGGCATGGTAAGGGGACCACCTCCTCCCCGGGCTCCAACTTTCCCAGCTCCCGCCGCTCTCCACCGCAGCGGGGGCTGAAGCAACTTCCCCAGCGCAGCAGCAGCGGGGGGGCGGGAGGGAGGAGGGGGAATGCGGGGTGCTCAGGGGAGGGGGCGGAGTTGGGACGGGGACTTTGGGGAAGGGGTGGAGTTGGGGCAGGGCCAGGGCCCCGTGGAGTGTTCTCTTTTTGCAGTATTGAAATATGGTAACCCTATGATATCTAGGCCTGTGTGTGTGTCTGTGTGTTAGGCCTCTGTGTGTGTCTGTGTGTGCAAGTTGGTGTGTGTGTGATCTAGGCCTCTGTGAGAGCTAGGCCTTTGTGTTTGTCTAGGCCCTTGTGTTTCTGATATCTAGCCCTCTGTGTTGTGTGATGACATATTTAGGCCTGTGTGTGAGAAAAATTGGTGTGTGTGTGTGTGAGTGAGAGAGAGACACACACACACAGAATTCTAGGCCTCTGTGTGATCTAGGCCTTTCTGTGCCTCTCTGTGTGTGTGATTTGTGTCTGTATGTGAGATCTAGGGGTGTGTGTGTGAGAGAGAGAGAGAGATCTAGACTTGTGTGCATGTGTGATCTAGGCGTGTGTGTGCAAGACAGAGATATCTAGGCCAGTGTGTGTAGGATTTAGGGGGTGTGTGTGTGTGTGTGTATGTGTGTGAGCTGGGCCTGTAACTTTGTGTGGGTCTGATATCGAGGCCTGCGTGTGTGTGAGATTTGCGGGGCGGGTGTGTGTGTGTGTTTGTACGTGTGATCTAGGCCCGTGCGCATGAGACAGAAGAAGATAGTGCAAGGCCTCTGTGTGAGATCTAGCCCCCTCCAGATGTGTGTGTGTGTGTGTGTGTTTGTGTGTGTTTAGCTCACATACACACCAACACACACAAGGAGGCCTCTGTGTGTGTGATCCAGGCTGCTCTGTGTGTGTGCGCACGTGCTATCCAGGCCGCTGTGTGTGCACGCGTGTGATCTAGCCCTCTGTATTTGTCTGTGTGCAATCCAGGCAGGTGTCTGTGTGTGTGCATGCGTGATCCAGGCCTTTGGGTGTGTCTGACGGTGTGTGCACACGATCCAGGCTAGTGTGTGTGTGTGTGCCCACACATGATCTAGGCATCTGTGTGTGTATGCGTGTGCAATCCAGGCCCATGTGTGTCAGTGTACACACACACAATTCAGACCCATGTGAGTGTGCATGCAATCCAGGATCTGTGTGTGTGTATGTGTGTGATCCAGGCGTCTCTGTGTGTGTGTGTGCGATCCATGCCTCTGTGTGTACGCGCAATGCAGGGCCCTGTGTGTGTTATGTGAGACAGATGCGTGTGTGTCGGTATGTCTGTGTGTGTGATGCAGGCCTGTGTGTGTGAGTGACACAGAGCCCTCTGTGTGTGTGTGTGTGTGTGTGTGTGTGTGTGTGTGTGTGTATGTTGGGGTGTGTGTCTGCTTGGGTGTGCACGTGATGCAGGCCTGCAAGTGTGTCAGTGTGAGTGTGCACCAGGCGCTGGCCAGGGCTCTGGGTATGTGTCTATGTCTCTGGGTGATGCAGGCCTGTGTGTGTCTGTGAGTGTGTCTGTGTGAGATGCAGGCTCGTGTCTGTGTGTTTCAGGGTGTGTGCACGTGACACAGGCTTGTGTATGTGTGTGTCTTACTATGTGTGTGTGCATGTGTATTAATCTGTGGCTCTGTGTGTGTGTGTGATGCAGGTCAGTGTCTGTGTGTGTGTGTGATGCAGGGCTGTGTCTGTGTGTGTGTGTGTCTGACAGGCCGGTGTGTGTGTCTGTGTGTGTGACGCAGACCTGTGTGTGTGTGTGTCTGACAGGTTGGTGTGTGTGTCTGGGTGTGTGACGCAGGCTGGTGTGTGTGTGTGTGTGTGTGTGTCTGACAGGCTGGTGTGTGTGTCTGGGTGTGTGACCCAGGCCGGGGTGTGTGTGTGTGTGTGTGTGTGTGTGTGTCTGTGTCTGTGTCTTACAGGGTGGTGTGTGTCTCTGGATGTGCGATGCAGGCCAGGGTGGGTGTGTGTCTGTGTGTGAGCGCGGGGAGCTGGTGAGTGTGTGTGTGTCTGACAGGCTGTGTCGGGGTGTGTGTGTGACGCAGGCTGGTGTGTGTGTGTGTCTGTGTCTGTGTGTGTGTGACGCAGGCCGGTATGTGTGTGTTGGGGTGTGTGTGTGACGCAGGACAGTATGTGTGGGTGTCGCGGTGTGTGTGTTGGTGTATGTGTGTGTGACGCAGGCCGGGGTATGTATCTCGGGGTGTGTGTGTGACGCAGGCCGGTCTGTGTCTGTGTGTGTGTGTCTATATGTGTGTGTGTGACGCAGGCCCGTGTGTGTGTGTGTGTCTATATGTGTGTGTGTGACACGCAGGCCCGTGTGTGTGTGTGACGCAGGCGTGCGTGTGTGTG
>NW_020698724.1:0-4774 GCF_002925995.2 Terrapene triunguis
AGCCAGCACGTCACGGCGACCAACTCCCCAGGGCCCTTGCCGTGTCACAGCTTCTTCAGCCACTCCAGGTTGGGCCCCTCCTTGTCGCAGGGGTGGGAGGGGATGTCGGGCATGTTGCCGTCGTCTCGCACGGGCACTAGACAGAGGCGGAGGCGGCTTAGGGGGAGGGATCCCTTGGGGGGGGCGGTAAGGGGGCTCCCCCAGGGGACAGTGCAGAGGTGAAGGGGTTAAAGCCATCCCTGCTCTGAGTCAGTGGGGGCTCACCCCCTCCCTGAGGGGTCAGAGCCCCACTGCCATTAGCCCAGCTGCTACCCGCTGCCTAAGGTGCACCCTGAAGCTGCAGCGCCCCCTTGTGGCCATGAGGATCAGCTGGGAGAACCAGCCAGCTGAGACTTGATCTGACTGCCCTGGTGTGGGGAAGAGGGGCCCACAGTAGGGGACGCTGTGCTGCAGGGAGTGGGGTGGGGCACTCTCCCCTGGCAGTCAGTGCTAGCCCCTACTGCCCCAGGGCAGCGCTAGGGGGTGCTGTAGGGCAGGGGCTCAGCAGGGTGCATGCTCCCCACCCCCGCAGTCAGTACTAGCCCCATTGCCCCGGCACAGCACTAGGGGGTGCTGTGCTGCAGGGAGTGGGGAGGGTCAGCAGGGGGCGCTCTCCCCGGCAGTCAGGGCAGGGCCCATGCCTCAGTGCAGCACCTGGCGCCTCTCCCAGCTAGCGAGGAGGCGGCCAGGCCCCACGGGGGCAGCATGGCCAGAAGCCCTCACCTGGGTACACGTAGGGCGTCGCGCGGTTGATCATGCCGGAGTACTTCGTGTAGGGGCTGAGCAGCGGCGCCACCGCGGCTGCAGGGAGAGAGACACGGAGAGCATCAGCGCAGCCCCGCAGACACCAGGGAGAGGGGGGGCTCAGCAGGGGGTGCTCTCCCCTGGCAGTCTGTGCCAGCCCCCTTGCAGCACTGGAGGGGGGGGGGCTGTGCCATAGGAGGGGGTTGGGGTCGCGACTCACCCAGGATGCCGATGGCGACGGAGACGGTGATGACGGGCTCCTTGGCCCAGGCGTTCTTCAGGAAGGCGCTGATCTCTGGGGGTGGGGGGAGAACGGAGCATGAAGGGTTAATGCCCCCCCAGCTGGGGCAGCCCCCCTCCCAGCACAGATGCCCCCCCATTCTCCCCCCAGCTGGGGCAGCCCCCCCCACGCAGATGCCCCCCCCGGCCGGGGCAGCGCAGGCCGGGCTCCCTGCCCCCATGAAGGAGACACTCACTGCTCAGCGCCGCCATCTTCCCTCCCTTCGCCCAGGAAGGAAACCCCGAGCCGGGCCGGGCAGCCTGGGACTTGTAGTGTGGGGCCGCTGGCCCCGCCCGCCTCCGGGCGGAGAACCCAGGAGTCCTGGCTCCCAGCCCCGCCCTCGCCTCCGTAACCAGTCGCCCGGCTCTGGGACGGGAGCCGGGACTCCTGGGTTCCCCCCCCAAAAAAACCTGAACCCCAATAACAGCTCTCGGGGGCATCTGCCCTCCAGACTCGGATCTGAGGGGTGGGGCATGGGGCGCGGGGAGGAGGAGCTGAGGCAGTTCTCAGGCCCCCCGCCCCGGTGGGAATGGGGGGCAGAAGTTTGGGGGGGCTGAGAGGGTCCCGGAGACATCCAGGCCCCATAGCAGTGGCTGCTGAGTACCCCTGCCAGCGGCCCCATTGCTCCACTCCCCAGAGGGAACCCCCCAGGGGACAATCCCCCCCCCCCATCACCCAGCTGCTTCCGCTGAGTCACCAGGGACTTTCAGAGCCGGTCTTATTGGAAACCTGGGGGGGGCACCCAGCACATGGCCCCGTGCTGGGGTGGCCAGGCTCCCTGCCCAGCGGCCTCAGTCCTCAGCATTTCAGAAGTGGGCACAGGACTTCTGGGTTCCCTTCCTGGCTCTGGGGTGGAGATGTCCCCTCTACCACTCTAACCAGTAGACCCCACTCCCCTCTCAGGGCCAAGGAGAGAACCCAGGAGTCCTGGCTCCCAGCCCCCCCTGCTCTAACTGCTAGACCCCACTCCCCTCCCAGGGCCAGGGAGAGAACCCAGGAGTCCTGGCTCCCAGCCGTCCCTGCTCTAACCACTAGACCACACTCCCCTCCCAGGGCTGGCTGCGTGGCAGGGCTAGTGCAAGGAAGCCTAAGGCTGGTCTTGGTAAGGCACAGTGCTGTGCTCAGGACACCTGGGTCCAATTCCTGGCTCTATCCTCCCCCCCATGGGCAAATCACTGAATTGCTCTGTGCCTCAGTTTCCCCATCTGTGAAATGGGGAGAACAGTCCTTCCTTTGTCTATTCACCTGTGAGCTCTAGGGAGTGCCCCTCACTTTGTGTCCATGCAGCGCCCAGCACGACAGGGCCTGATCTCAGTCGGGGCACGGGGTCTGTGCGGCGCGCAGTGCCATGGGACCCCCCCCTCTCAGGCTGGGGGGGGGGGGCCGGGGCGGGGCCCGGGCGGTGGGGGTGTGTGGGGGGGGGTGTCTGTGTCGGTGTGAGGGGGGGTCTGTGCAGCGCCCGGCGCGACGGTGCCCTAAGCTCAGTGTGTGTGTGTGTGTGTGGGGTCTGTGCAGCATCCGGCGCGGTGGGGCCCTAAGATCAGTGTGTGTGTGTGTGTGGGGGGGGGGGATTGTGCAGCGCTTGGCGCGACGGGGCCCCTGAGGTTGGTTGGCACTACTGTAATACATGTAGCAGAGGTGCAGCCCCCCCGCAGCATTTAGGCCCCCATCAGAATCGGAAGTGGAGGTTTTTCCATTGTGGCCGGTGGCTCATTTCCTAGAGCTGGGTTCATCCTGGTGCCTCCGTCCCAGTCCTGCCACTTCCCCATCGCTGGCTGCGCGGCTGCCCACCATGGCCGTGACTCTGCCAGTCCTGCTCCTGACTGTCGGTGAGTGTCGCTGCCTGCCCCACAGCTGGGAAGGGGGCTAGAGCAGGGGGGCTGGGAGCCAGGACTCCTGGGTTCTATCCCTGGCTGTCGGAAGGGAGTGGAGTCTAGTGGTTGGGGGCTGGGAGCCAGGACTCCTGGGTTCTATCCCCAGCTGTAGGAGGGGAGTGGGGTTGAGTGGTTACAGCAGAGGGGCTGGGAGCCAGGATTCTTGGGTTCTATTTCTGTCAGGGCAGATGAGGACTGTACAGGCCATCAAGAAGGGGGCCCATGGAGACCCCTCGGTGGGGTGGGGGAATGCAGGGAAGGGGCTCTAGGGGAGAGGGCAGGGTAAGGCACGGGCTGTGAGGGGTAGGGCCAAAAGAGGGGCTGTGTGTATGGGGGGCTCAGGTGGGGTGGGGGCGAAGGGGGGAAGGAAGGGGGGTGGGTTGGGGGCCACCCAGAGGCCTCCCCCCCCCCCCCCCGCTCTGTGTCTCCAGCCCTGCCGAAGCCGTCCCTCGTCTGGGACCGGGCCGCAGGTGCCGAGGGCGGGATCCGGCTGCGCTGCTCTGCCCCAGGGTCACTCGGGGGAGGCTGGTTCACCCTGTACCGGGACGGCACACCAGGCCCTGTGGCTGAGGAGCGGGCCCCGGCGCAGGGCTTGGAGGTGACATTCCTGTTGCCCAGCGTCGGCCCTGGCGAGCAGTACCGCTGCGGCTACTGGAACCGGGACGCGGCCGGGGGGCGGGTGGAGTCCCCGCTCAGCGACCCTGCTAACGTCACCAGCGGTGAGTCCTGAGGGTCTGGTCCCAGGGGCAGGGAGGGGGCGGAATACCAGGGAAGATGGGCCTGGGGATCGGATCCGGGGGGCAGGAGGGCATGGGATGCTGGGGTACATGGGCTCATGGGTCTGATCTGGGTGGAAGGGAGGAGATGGGATACCAGGATAGATGGGCCCATCGCTCTGATTTGGGGGGAAGGGAGGAGATGGGATACCGGGGTAGATGGGCCAGTGGCTCTGATTTGGGGGGAAGGGAAGGGACGGGATACCAGGGTAGATGGGCCCATGGCTCTGATCCTGGGGGGAAAGGAGGAGACGGGATACCAGGGTAGATGGGCCCATTGCTCTGATTTGGGTGGAAGGGAGGAGATGGGATACCGGGGTAGATGGGCCCATGGCTCTGATCCTGGGGGGAAGGGAGGTGACGGGATACCAGGGTAGATAGGCACGTCACTCTGATTTGGGGGAAAGGGAAGGGACGGGATACGGGGGTAGATGGGCCGGTGGCTCTGATTCGGGGGGGAAGGGAGGAGATGGGATACCGGGGTAGATGGGCCCGTGGGTCCAAGTCAGGTGGAAGGATACCGGACTCTCCCCATTGCCCCCCACAGCCCCCACCCCTGCTCGGGGTACCCAATAGCCCACCCCAACACTCTGCTTCCCCTGTGCCAGGCCCAGATCGCTACCCCAAGCCGTCCATCGCCGTCAGCCCTGGCACGGAGGTCTTGGCCGGCCAGACTTGGACGATCCGGTGCTGGGCTCCGTATGCGGGGATGAGCTTTGTGCTGTACCGGGCACGGGAGTTCTGGACTGAGCGGGCGCCTCGCGGAGACCCCCCCACGGCTGAGTTCCACCTGGGGAACGCCAGCGCCGCCAACGTGGGGAGATACACCTGCTACTATCACACCACCAGCGAGCCCTTCATCTGGTCCAACGCCAGCAACCCCCTGGAGCTCAGGGTCACAGGTGGGGGGAATGGGGCATGGGGCCTCTCCCCTCTGGGGGCGCCGGCTCCCATCTGGCCCCAGGACAGGGACTGGCTGGCTCAGGGGGGCAGGGAATGGGGCATGGGGCCTCTTCCCTCTAGGGGGTGCCAGCTTCCATCCGGCCCCAGGACAGGGACTG
>NW_020698724.1:7774-13398 GCF_002925995.2 Terrapene triunguis
GGGGGGGGACATGCTGGGTCACATGCCCCCAACCCCCAAGTTCTGCCAGGGAGCGAGTCGGACTGATCCCGGTGGAAGGAATGTGCGTGGGAAAGACTCCAACAGTGAGCGCTCCCACTGAACCCCACTAGGCGTTGCCCAGAGCCGGGAAGTGAGACCGGGCTGGCAGCGCAGCCCTTTGCCAGAGGGGGCCTGGGGAAGCCGGCTGAGTCCCATTCCTTCTTTGCCAGCAGCTGCATGGCTCCCGTGAGAATAACTCCTCTTCATGGAAGACACAGGTCTGGTGAAATAAGTATTAATCCAGCAAGGAAATGTATGTACCTGCTTGAGTGCAGGTCTGGACTAGCCTGCCTGGGTGCGCAGAAGGGAGCTCAGGGAGTTGGGGCAAGGTGGGGAGGCAGTGGGGGCCAGGGGCGATATGGCAGGTAGGGGGCTGGGGGAGGCAGCAGGGGCCAAGGTGCAAAAATACAAATTTGCCTAGGATGCCATTTTCCCTCAGAAAGACCCTGGCAGGGCCAGCCTTAAGTGTGGGTGAGGTGGGTGATCTCCCAGGCGTCGTGGTCATGAGGTTGTTGCTGGAGGGGCCCTTTGCAGTCACCAGGAAGCTGACCGTGGCTGTGGTGGTGGGGAGCCCGTCATTGCGTCCCCCCGTTCCCACTATCTGCAGTTACCAGCTGCCCAGTCTGGGATGACGAGCCGCGGCTACAGAACTGTCGGATGTTGCAAGCCCCCTCCCTGGACCTGTGTGCGGAGCTCGCCCCAGCCCTGCGGCACAAGGACACCCAAATGAGAGCAGCCTCCTGTGGAGAAGAGCCTGGCGATCGTTGTGAGGACACTGGTGACTCCAGACTGCTACCGGTCAGTCAGAATCAGCTGGGAGTGGGGAAGTCGACTGCGGGTGCCCTGTTAACACAAGTGTGCAGAGCCATTAATCGCATCTCGCTACGAAGGACTGTGACTCTTGGCAATGTGCATGAAATAGTGGATGGGCAATGGGATTCTCTAACTGCAACGGGGTGATAGATGGAACGCATGTTCCAATTTTGGCCCTGGACCATCTTGTGATGGAAAACATCAATAGAAATGGGTACTTCTCCATAGTATTACAGGCGCTTGTTGATCACTCTGGGTGTTTCACTGACATCAATGCAGGGTGGTCCAGGAAGGTGCATGACCACACATCTTCAGGAACACTGGACTGTACAGAAAACTGCAAGCAGGGACTTTCTTTCCAGGCTGGAAGATTCCAGTGGAGGGTGTTGAAATGCCCATAGTGATCCTGGGAGACCCAGCATACACCTTACTCCCATCGGCTCATGAAGCCTTACATGGGAAACCCAGACAGCTGCAAGGAGCACTTCCAGAATAGGCTGAGCAGGTGCAGAATGATGGTGGAATGTGCCTTTGGTAGATTAAAAGCGCGCTGGTGATGCCTTTATGGCAGGATAGACCTAAGTGAGGAAAACATTCCCATGGTCATAGATGCCTGCTGCATGCTCCATAATCTTTGTGAGGCTAAGGGTGAAAAGTTTGCCCAGGGGTGGAGCGCTAAGTCAGATCACCAGGCTGCTGATTTTGAGCAGCCTGATACTAGGGATATTAGGGGGGCACAAGAGGGGGCAATTCAAATCAGGGAGGCTTTGAGTCAACATTTTGATAATGAGCACCTGTAATGTGTATTTCTATTCAGCAAAAAGCCATGATTCATTAATTTGATTTTTTTTATTTTGCCTAACACTTGTGATGCATCCTTAGCTGGATTTACAGTAAGCAAATGATTAAACTACATGTACCAGCAGTAATCAATATGTGTAGGACACAAATAAAGATTGGTTCTCTTTCAGAGAGTTTGCTTTTATTATACACCAATTAACACACACAAAAGGCTTGGTGGGAAGAGAGGTAGTAGTGCAAGGCAGTGGAGGCTGTCATAGCTGTGTAAGTCCAGCTGTGTAAGTCCATCTATCATTTTAGAAGCTGTCCGAAGGGATGGAGTGAACGGGATACCGAGGTGTCCCAGAAAGTTCGAAGGAATGTGTGGAAGGAGTTTGCGGAGGGCATGTAAAACAGTTCAGTATTGGCTGCAGAGCGGGGCAAGCACACATCTGTTCTGAGTGAAGCTTGATGAGAGACTTCAGCATTTCTGTTTGCTCCTCATGACTTTTATCATCCGCTCATGGGCCTTTCGAATGCTCTCCTCACTCTCCTTTCTGTCCCACCTTTCCGTTTCTCTCCACTCCCTGTGTTCTCTTTTTTCTGCCTCTGAGGACTGAAGCACCTCACGGAACATGTCCTCCTTGCTCCACTTTGGTTGCTTCCTTATCTGGCTGATGTGTAGAGGTTTCCCCTGTAGGCCACATCTGCAGAAGCACAGGAAGCAATACACAGAAGCATGAGTATACACACAGCATTGAATCATTACAGTAAAATGCACCTCTTGTAACATACCGATCACTTTCTCACAGACCCTGAGCAAAGCACACATCTGGGGGAACACCCTAAACATGGTGAGTTCAGCCTGGGTCGGTGGTGGGCGTTCAAACTGGGGCAAAGAGTGTAGGTGATGTTTCAAGGGGAACAGTGCAGATGAGTAGAGACAAGATGGTAAATTCTGCCACTATTTTCCACAGGCAGGGGTCACTGAAGCCAATATCTCACTGCTGAGGGTAAGGAAGGATGCAAGGATGCATCTACTGCCTGCATCCTATGCTGCTCGCCTGTGTCCTGCTTTGGTCCCTGCACAAGTGATTGATGAGCAGTGCAGGAAAGTTTCCTACAATGGGGGAAGGAGCAAAGCAACTCTGCCCAGGAACCTTCGGCAGTGGATTGGCAAGTATCTCCAGGGAAGTTTCCTAGAGATCTCTCTGGAGGATTCCCATGAAAACTCGGTGTGCATCAACACCCTGTTCCGCCGCACTGCTTAGCTGCACAGGGGAATGTGGAGCACATGCAAACACAGCTAGTCTTGTACATTTCTATCCCTTCACCCACTTCTACAGTATACGGAGCAAAGGACACCTGTACATCATATAACAGAGCAGCATCAACTCAAAACGGTCACTTACCAGGGGTCCCCTCTCCTGCATCTTGCTCGCCAGAGATGTGCTACTGGGGTTGGCTAGAACCCTCTGGAGTGGAGAAGAGTTCCTGACTGACCGCATCACCAGACGACCCTGCTGTAGGCCCCTCATCATCCTCCAACTCCACCTCTTCGTCCACGACTTTGTCCTTGGGGTTAGGTCCACTGTCCGCTGCCTCCCGCCTGGCCGAAGTGTCCACAGGGCTCTTGGCAGTGGAGTGGGGTCACTGCCGAGGATGGTGTCCAGCTCCTTGTAAAAGCAGCAGGTCTTCAGCGCGGCACCGGAGCGATGGTTTGCCTCCCTCGCCTTCCGATATTCCTGCCTCAGCTCCTGTATCTTCGCCCTGCGCACACTGTGTCCCAAGCGTGGCCCTTATCACACAAGCCACGAGAAGTCGGCCTGTAGGTGTCGAAGTTCCTTCAGCTGGAGCAGAGCTGGGACTGGATGGCCTCCTCTCCCCATGCACTCAGCAGATGTAACAGCTCCGCATTGCCACGTGGAACCGCCATGGTCAGCTGGGAAGATGTGATGTGAGCTTTCTGCTGAGCAAACAGGAAGTGGAATTTCAAAAATTCCCAGGCCTTTAAAGGGGGAGGGGTGGATGGCTCTTTACCTGGCTGCCGGGCAGCAGAGTTCGAACTGCTGACCAGAGTGGTCAGGATGGGCATTATGGGCCACCTCCTGCAGGCCACTTACAGTGACACAACCAATCATGGTGTGGTCACTGACACTTTATCGCTAAAACTTTGCCACAAAAAGCTCTATGCTTCTGTAGTGAGGCGGTGTGGCTCCCCGCCGCCCCGGAGAGGGACAAGCCCATCCGGAAGTTGGAGTGGGCAGAGCTAGGGAGCTCTGAGCCCGCCCCTCAGAGGGTCAGGCAGTGACACGGAAGTATAAAGGCTCACCCTCAGAGCTCAGTAGGGCCCCAGACGCCAGGGAGGCCAGACGCCTCCAGCCTAGGCCGCGACTGGGAAACCCCCATGGCCCAAGGTGCCTGCCAGGACTGGCCAGACTTGCCCTGCGGCCGCTACCCGGAGGAGCTGCAGGGCTGGCCGCTGGACCACTACTCCGAAGAACCCATGGTGCTGGTCCACCCGGAGGACACCACCGTGACTCAGATACCACAAGAGGGGGAGTCTGGAAGTAGCCTGGGGGTAGCCGACCCTGGTCTGGCTGCAGCACTGCCAGAGCCCAGATCAGTGTGTTACGGCCAGGATCCCCACTGACACAGCAGCGGGTCTTCTGCCGCTGCTAGGGCCCCGGGCTGGGACGCAGTGGAGTGGGAGAGCCTGCGTCCCCCCTGCCACCCAACTCGTGGGTTGCCGTCTCCCCCTCTCCCAGGCCTTTGGAGGCTTGGGCCTATTGTTATTGCTCAGCCCTGCCTGAGGGCCTGAGCTCCTGACTTATTACTGTCCCGCCCTGGCCTAGGGTCCCGGCATAATTTACTTATTTCTGCCTCCGCAAGGGCCACCAGGAAAGACTCCCGCAGCCGGACTAATTCCCCAAACCTCAGCGGGATGCAGTGAGCCGGTATGGTTCCCCGCCGCCCTGGAGAGGGTCGAGCCCCGGCTAGCGCTTCTACAGCCTCTTGTCGAAAGGGTTTTATTTTGTTGGCTAAAGAGAGGAATTTTGTCAGCGAAAGTGGCACGGTAGTGCGTACACCTCCCCGCTTTTGACAACAAAAGCTGCCTTTTGCTGACAAAACTGTGTAATGTCGACGAGGCCTTAGAAACCTTCATCGAATTTCAAGCCTAAACTTGCTGATGGCCAGTTTATATCCATTTGTTCTTGTGTCCACATTGGCACTTAATGTAAAAAACTCATCTCCCTCCCTGGTAGTTATCCCTCTGATGTATTTATAGAGAGCAGAGCAGTCGTATCTCCCCTCAGCCTTCTTTGGGTTTGGCTAAACAAACCAAGCTCTTTGAGTCTCCTCTCATAAGGTGGGTTTTCCATTCCTCAGATCATCCTAGTAGCCCTTCTCTGCACCTCTTCCAGTTTCAATTAATCTTTCTTAAACATAGATTCATAGATTCATAGATTCTAGGACTGGAAGGGACCTCGAGAGGTCATCGAGTCCAGTCCCCTGCCCATATGGCAGGACCAAATACTGTCTAGACCATCCCTGATAGACACTTATCTAACCTACTCTTAAATATTTCCAGAGATGGAGATTCCACAACCTCCCTAGAGGTTGGGAGACCAGAATTGCATGGGAGACCAGAATTGCACACACTATTCCAGATGAGGTCTCACCAGTGCTTTGTTTAATGGTACGAACACTTCCCCGTCTCTATGGGAACTACCTTGCCTGATGCATCCTAGGACTGCATTAGCCTTTTTCATGGCCACATCACACTGATGTCTCATTGTCATCCTGTGATCAACCAATACACTCAGGTCTTTCACCTCCTCTGTTGCTTCCAATTGGTAAGTGGTCCCCACTTGGTCCCCAGTGTTGGAGAAAAACAGAGTTCTCACTCTCAGGTTGGGTGCAGCAAGTCAGATACTTATTTTCTCTAGCAATTGCATGGAGAGAGAGAG
>NW_020698725.1:0-4505 GCF_002925995.2 Terrapene triunguis
GCAGGGATCCCGAGGGGCACACACATGGTTCCTGGATCTCCTGTGCATGCTGAGGGCCGTCATCAGATCTCAGGGGCGTTGGGACCTTTGCTGTAAATCCACATTTGGGCCGATCTGCGTTGAATTCCCATTGCTGCTTGGTGTCCCGCTCCCCCAGCAATGGCTCCCCCAGGATGGGGGTTTGTGGAGCTGGAGGCAGAAGAGCTGTGTGGGGTTTCTGGTGGGCTGACGTCTGGTCCAGACCCGTGGTCTGCTCTTGCCGGTCTTGTCTGCTGTGGGCAGGAGGCCTGGGGAGAGGCTGGGCTTGGATGGGATGAGTGGATCCTTCCCAGCCCGTGACAGGCATGATCTCCCTTGTGCGGCAGAGGGGCTCTGACTGAGTCACGGAGGCTTCTCCCAGGGAAAAGGAGCTGTGACTCCAGAGGGAAGAGGGGATGGATTCCAGAGAGGAACAGGAGAACTGGCTCGCCGCAGATGTCGTCACACTTGGCCTGTGGGAGAGAGCAGACAGGGACAGATGGGACATGGCACTGCTGAGCTAAGCCTTCCAACTGTACTGCAATGGGGCAGTGCCTAGGCATGCATGGCACACCACACTCTGACACAAGGACATCAACTGGCTGACGAAGGACTGAGGGGGAGCTGGCACTCAATTGATCTAGAACGATAACCCCTTTGTCACACGCACATGTGCAGCACCTAGCACAATGGGGCCTTCAGCATGATTGGGGACCTAGTGCTATTTTAATAGAAAGATTAGCTAACAAAAATTGGTTTGGGTGAGGAAGATGTGAGCATGTGTGTGTAACCCTTGCCAGAGCAGGTTGTGAAGGCCAAGTCCATAAACAGGGGTCAAAAAAGAACTTTACAGCAGATTCCAGGCCAGGGACCCTCAACCCAGCAGTTCTGGGCTTTCCTCTCCCAGCCTTCCCTGCTACTTCCCTGGACTGCTTCCTACTACTCCTGGTTCCCCTCCTTGCTCTGGGTGCACCAGCTCCAAACACGTCCCCCTCTTCCCAAGGAGAGACTGCCCTTTCTCAGCAGCAGCCCCTGTCTGTTGTCAGCTTCCTGGCTTTATGGGCCCCGCCTATTCCTGCCCAGCTGAGCCTGCTTGCCATCAATTCCCTGCTCCCTGGCTCTTCCTCCAGGGACACCATGTAGAGTTAATGGGTCTGCCTGGCCACCTTAGCCCCTTCCAGTCCTGTGTGGGGTGGACACCCCATCACAGGGTGTCATCTGATTGCTGTTTCTTTCAAACACAGCAGGGAGCAGGGGCAGGTTCTAGACAGTTGCCTGCTGGGAGATATTGCCGGACAGAAGGATTTGATCCTACTCACAACCCAGCTTGTGGTCTCTGCATTTAATTTCTGATAATCCCTCACCTCACTGTCACTGGTATCTCACCTTGGAAGGTGAAGCCTCTTAGTGGCTTTTTCCCTGTTATTTTAGGATCCTGGAGTGTCTGGTTTTCTCTGCTCCCTCCTCTCTCCATTCACTATCCGCTCCCACCCAGCCCCTAGTCTGGTGCCCCCCATGCAGTTGCCTTACGGTATCAGAACTTCATCCAGGTGTCTGCCCACGTACTCTATCCTCCTCTCAACGATCCTGAGGGTGTGAGCCAAGGGGAGCTTCTCCAGGTGCATGCGGCGGCTGTGGAACAGAGAGAGCAGGTAGCTAAGTGCCGGCCCTGCCCTCAGGCCCTCTTTTACCCAGAGGGGCGGCACTGAAAGTCTCCCTGTCCCATTCTCCACTGAGACAGCCTCCTCCCCTGCAATACCCAGGCCTTGGATGTTCTGGTTTTGGGTTAGCTGGATTGTTAGGTGATCCCTGTCTAGTGCGGAGAAGGGGAGAGTGTATTCTGCTGGCAGCGTGTGTGTCATGTCCCTTCCACAGAAGCTATCAACATATAGGATGACAGCCTACTACAGCTACCAACTAACGCAGCTGCCTCTTTAGCTCTAAGGGGTGCTTTCTGCTGCAGAGCTGAAGGTCCAGGGTTCCAATCCTACTGGGAACTCATGCTGGGGGACTGGAGGTGCAAGAGGGGCCATTACACAAGTGCTGCCGGATCCCTTTCACCCTAATCACCGTACCAGAAAGGCCAGCCTTCCTCCTGACCTCTCCACCTCACCTCCCTGGTGTGCACGGGGCTGCTCCCATCAAACATGTTTTCCCCCTCTTGGGAGGGGAGGATGGTCCACTCCAGTCGACACAATCTACCGCCGCCCCCCGACTCCCCTGCAGGTTAAATGAGCCACATGATGCTAGAGTAAGGGAATGACCCACTGTACGACGCATGGGGGTTGATTAGAGATGGCAACTTCTGCTGGGTGGGAATGAATTGCATGATTCTAAGGAGAATATTTGCTTGCCTGGTCTATAGGTCGGGGCAGGGGAGGGATTACTAGGGCTACTGCCCCTGTGTTGGGGGGATGAGCTGCATGACATGAGAGGAGGGGACTGACCCACTGCAGATTTATGGAGGGGGGCATTGCTTACCATGCCTCTTGGCGTGCACAAGCCTCCTCCAAATCCTCCTCACAGCGTCCAAAACCTGCCAGAAGTGAGACATAAAGGAGACGTTGAGCTGCTTGGGCACCCTCTGCTTCCTAGCGCCCTAGAGCCCCAGATTTCAGGGGCCACAGCCAGTGCCTCTGCACGACTGTGGGCATGACTGTGCCTTCGCAGGAAGAGGGGAGGCAGGTGGGGGAATAGACCCTATTTCTCTGCTTTGCGTGGGGCCAGAGTCTGCCACCGCAGCTGTGGGATCAGGGGCTGCTTACCGTTCGGTTTCTTCCTTTTGTCTCTGTGCCTCTTCTTCTGCCTCTTCTTCCTTGGAGAAGCCTGCCACACACAGAGAAAGCAGCAGGGTTATAAGAGAACTCCTCAATAAAACGGGGATAACAATGAGCCAGAGGTGATTGCCATGTGGGGCCAGAGGGAAGTTTTTCCTTGTGGGAGAGTATTGCACTATGAGGCATCATGGGTAGGCATTGTGCTTTCCTATGATGCAGCCAATATATGGCACACGGCACAACCCATAACAGGGGTCACTGGAATAATCCAGGGGTTGGAGAAACAGGGATTGCTGGTACCAGGAGCCTGCAGAGTTTATAAGCATTGCAGGAGAGAACAGAAGTGCTGTTGCTGGGTCTGGTTCTCTGCCCAGCACAGCAGCAGTCATTGGGATATGGTGCCTTGTAGATTCCACTTCTGCCACCACACCTGCCAGCCCCAATAGGGCTGATGAAGGTCTGCCAACTTCAGGGTTCAAACACTTAGCTACATACCCACTGCAGGTCTTATTTCACCCTCTGGAGGCACAACAAAGGGTCCCTGGTTGACCGGGGACTGTTCTGACAGTCCTAAGAGTACCAAGCACCCTGAGTTCAGAGTGCATCACTCTGCTCAGCTCTGGGTCCTTTCGGTAGGACAAGTATTCTTAACCCAGGCCCAGACAGAGTGTGCTTCTTTCTGGGAGCAAGGACTTCTCCCATGGCTCAAAATCTTCCTTTGAAGGAGCTTCTTACCCAGACCCAGCTGTCATCAGGGCCCATCCCTTTGGGGTGTGGAAGGTACTTTTCCTGCATTCCAAAGCACTTTAACCTCCCCTTCCGGGGCAGTGGGGAAGGGTGGCGCACCCTGTCATGAGCTGAAATAGGAGGGTCCAAAATGATTAAAGGCCTGGAAAGACTCCTGTATCCAGAGAGAGACTGGGACTATTGGAGATATCCTATCTCCTAGAACTGGAAGGGACCCTGAAAGGTCATCAAGTCCAGCCCCCTGCCTTCACTAGCAGACCAAGTACTGATTTTGCCCCAAATGGCCCCCTCAAGGATTGAGCTCACAACCCTGGGTTTAGCAGGCCAATGCTCAAACCACTGAGCTATCCCTCCCACCTATTTCAAGAGGGAACATGCTAGAGGTATCAAATCATTCATAGATTCATAGCATTTAAGGCTAGAAGGGACCATTAGATCATCTAGTCTGACCTACTGTATAACACAGGCCAGAAAATTTCATCCTGTATTGAGTCCAATAACTTGTGTTTGACTAAATGAATGGTTTAGAGAAGGCACTCGCTATTCCCCCTAGAGTACTGCAGGAACTCGGATATGAAATTGCAGAACTACTAACTGTGGTATTTAACCTATTGCTTAAATCAGCCTCTGTATCAGATGTCTGGAGGGTAGCTAATGTAATGCTGATTTTTAAAAAAGGTTCCAGAGGCGATCCTGGCAATTACAGGCCAGTGAGCCTAATTTCAGTACAAGGCAAATTGGTTGAAACTATAGTAAAGAACAGAATTTTCAGATGCAGCGATGAACACGATTTGTTGGGGAAGAGTCAACACGGGTTTTGAAAAGGGAAATCATGCCTCACCAATCTACTAGAATTCTTGGAGGGGGTTGTGAGGGGTT
Organism: Terrapene triunguis; assembly: GCF_002925995.2. Classification (NCBI taxonomy): domain Eukaryota; kingdom Metazoa; phylum Chordata; order Testudines; family Emydidae; genus Terrapene; species Terrapene triunguis. The sequence continues at coordinate 4,422 of NW_020698725.1, forward strand.
GGACCCCCATTCCGGGGTGCCACCTGATGTACTGGGGTCCCACTGAGCCCATCTGTTCCACCAGCCTGGGCTCCCTCACCCTGT
>NW_020698726.1:0-2922 GCF_002925995.2 Terrapene triunguis
CCCCCCCGGCCCCCCCCCCCCCCCCCCCCCCCCCCCCCCCCGCACCCACTCTGGGCGGCGTACAGCCCAGCGCTCCCCCCTAGTGCCCCCTCCAGGCAATGTACATCCCAGTGCACACCCCCCAGTGCCCACTCTGGGTGACGTACAGCCCAACACTCCCGCCCATGGTGCCCTCCCAGGAGCCGCACACCCCCAGCTCTCTGCCCCATGCCCAGCACAGCCCCATCTCTGCCCCTAGGTGGCCTCTGCCGGCTCTGGTAGCCAGTGTGGCTGGGGAGGACCGTGTCTCTCCAGCCGGGCAGGGTGGGGTTCAGGAAATCTCTCGGGGCGCCCTGGGAGTAATGGCCCCAGAACGAGACTCGTTAGGAGCAGAAGAGAATCCAGATTGGACGTAGCTGCAGCAAGAGCCGCTGCCATGTCGGGGTGCTGTGGAGGCAGCACATCCACCCCAGGGAGTTAGCAGCACCCCAGTCATTCCCTCTTCTGACTCCCATCCCCCTGCTCTAACCAGTGGGCCCCTCACCTTCCCAGAGCAGGGCATGGAACCCAGGAGTCCTGGCTCCCAGCCCTTTCTAAATACTAGATCCCGCGGCTCTCCCCTCTGGCCCAGTTGCTGAGTGCTCCAGGCCCCCAGATGTGCTGGACCCTCCCCCGCCCCAGGCTGTCAGAGCTCCCAGCCCGGATCCTTCATGGCAGGGTCTTGCCAGCAATTACTGGGAGATGGACTGGTGTACCCCTCCCCCGCAGCCGGCTTCACTTCCAGTTACTGGGGAGGGACCCTGAGCTGGGGTAGTGGCGGGGGGGCTGCGGGTCGGGATTGAGGGGCACCATAGAGCTGGTGGGGGGGAGCCCTGAGCTGGGGTAGTGGGGGGGGGCAGCAGGTCAGGATTGAGGGGCACCATAGAGCTGGTGGGGGGAGCCCAGGGCTGGGGTAGTGGGGGGCTGTGTGTTGTGTGGATTAGAGAATCCAATTAGAGGCCCTTTTCCAGGGGGCTTGGGGGGGCTGCTCCCAATGCTCCCCTCTGGCCTGTGACTCTGGAAGCACCGCCCCATCTGTGTCCCCCTGGGGGACTGGGCTCTGACAGTGGTCCCTGCCCCCCCCTCCCCACACTGCCAGGCTGGCGGAGCCGGCAGGCGTGTCTGGGTCACACACTCAGGCCTAGGTGGGGCAGAGCCATGTGTTCCTGCCCCCATTGCCAAGCCCTGACCCAGGGGCCCCCTTACTGCCTCCCCAGCCCCCTGTGGGGGGGCCGCACTGTGGGGGAAGTGTCAGGTCGGGGTTGATGTGGAGGGGCGCACTGTGGGGGGAGGGTCAGGGCCATGGTGTGGGGGGGCCGCACTGTGGGGGGAGGGTCGGGGGTTGATGTGGGCGGCTGCGCTGGGGGCTTGGGGAGGTTGGAGGGCAGGGAGGCTTGGGGGACAGGGCAGGGGAGGGTGGGGGCCGTTCTGTCGGGGTTTTCCAGGGTGCCCTGACCCCCCCCCCTCTCCCCGCAGAGCCAGGCCGAGGCGCACTACAAGGGGAACCGACACGCCCGGCGCGTCAAGGGCATGGAGGCGGCTAAGACGCGGCAGAAGGAGTTGGGGCCCCGCGAGGGCGACAAGCCGGGGCCCGTGGGCAGCCCCATGTCCAGCGTCAGCGAGAGCGACTCGGACAAGCCAGGTGCTCCCCGCCCCCACGGGCCCTTCCCCCTTTCCCCCGGGCCCTCGGCACCCATGTCCCCCCAGCCGGTGGGGGGATGGGAGCTCTGATCATACACAGCGCTAACCCCACCTTAGCACCTTCCCCACCCCCTTGGTCTGGTGCTGGCACCTGAGGGGGTACTGGGGCACCCCTGGGGTTGGGGGCTGGGGGATCCTGCCCCAGGCAGCAGTAGTGCCGGAGGGAGGACCCGTTCTCGGCACAGGGCAGGGGGCAGTCCCAGGAGTGCCCTGAGTGGCAGCTGCCAGCCTGCAGTGACGGGCTGAATTGCAGCTGCTTCTGGGGTGGGATGTCAGCTGCTCAGTGGCACCCAGGACGCTGCCCTGGGACTGGGGGGCAATTCCATCCCATCCCCAAACCCACACAGGGCAGCCCCGGCCCATACTCCAACTCCAGCTCTGGGGCAGCTCCCTCTGCAGCGGGAACCCGAGCTGGCTCGTCAGCCGAGCCGGGCGGCTAATTAAATAGCATCGAATTAAAAATTGATTGCAGTTGCAACAGGCGGGTAATGGAGCCGTGTGGCGCCCGGAAGCCGGGTTGCTCTGCAGAGTCTGGCGCTACGGTGCTGCCGGATAAAGAACTCGTGTCCTCCACACACATACCCCTGCCCATCCCCACACCACTGCCAAGGCCGAGGTCACGGCTTGCACCTGCAGCTGGCGCCGTGTACGTGGGGGCGGCGGGGAAGGGACAGACTGGATCGAGATCCTGTTCTCCCCTCGGCATCCCATCCTTAGAGCCAACAGCAAACTAGGCTGCAACAGAGGGGCATGGGCATCAGGTTTGTCGGGCACTGGCAGAGCTGGGGGGGCAGGAAGCCCAGGGCTGGGATGGCAGGGGGCTGGGGGGCACTGGCAGAGCTGGGGGCAGGAAGGGCAGGGTTGGATGGCAGGGGGCTGGGGGGCAGGTGCTCTCATGCCTGTCCTGGTTTGGGGCCATCCTGGATGGAGGGGAGGGCGCCCTCTGTGGAGTCACTCTCCTCCCTCCCGGCAGCGCCCCAGTGTTAGCTGATCTCCCCCCAAACCTCTGCCCACCCCCCAACAACCCGGCATGGGAGCCCAGACGGGGCCCAGCCCCAGCTCCATCCTGCCCTAGCTCCATGCACAGGGAGGCTGGGGGGAGGGGGGCCACCCCCTGCTGCTAGTGCCCAGTTGTGGGACCCCAGCCGGCCCATGGGTGCCTCCAGCTGGCTCCAAGCGCCCCCTCCCCCCCCCCCCCCCCCC
>NW_020698726.1:3022-3622 GCF_002925995.2 Terrapene triunguis
GCGCCCCCCCCCCCCCCCCCCCCCCGCCGTGTGAGCTGGGAACCCGATCAGCGCGGTTACCGGAGCCGCGCTGCCCTGCGTGCCCCTGGTCTGGAAACTTTCCTCACGAGTGGAACTGGGGTGGGGGGGGATGTTTAATGGGGCCCCATGAATTATAGAGCAGCCCTCGCACTCTGGGCCTTGTGCTCGGGGGTGGGGGGGGGGGAGGAGGCTGGGCTGGGGGAAAGGAGGCTGGGCCAGTGCAGGGGGGCTAGGTGTGTGTGTGGGGCTGTGTATGGGGCGGTGGGTGGGGATGGAGGCTGGGCTGGGGGAAAGGAGGCTGGGCCAGCGTGGGGCGGGGGAGGCTAGGTGGAGGAAGGGGCTGTGTGTATGTGGCAGCCTGGGCCCCCTGAGCCAGGAGAGCCCGTCTGGAGGAGCCGTGGGCTCTGCCACGGGCTGGGCAGGTTCATTCTCGGAGCCGATCGTTGGCATTGCCCAACCGTGCTAAGTGATAGATCCCTCCCCCTGCGGTGTGGGGCAGGCAGCCGGCCGGGCTCAGCAGGGGCAGGGCTGACACGGGAGCCCACCCCAAAACACTACAGGGGCTGCAGGGAGCAGGGG
>NW_020698727.1:0-2210 GCF_002925995.2 Terrapene triunguis
ACTTGAATAGATGGTGTTTAACGTCCTCGTGAGTTAATGTTGGAATGGAAAGACTGTCGTCGTCAACATCTTATGATAAGAGTTACATCATCTGTTTTTTTTCTCCAAATCCAGGAGAGAAATATTTATTGAACACTTTTACCTCTTCTGCATTATTTTTGATAATTCTACCATTTCCATCTAGTAATTTACCTCTACCATTGTTAGGATTAATTTTGTACTTAATATACTTTTAAAAACTTCCTTCTTATTTTCATTGATTGATCATTGATTTCTGTTAGCTTCCCTTACCAATTTTCTACAATTCTGACCTTCTAACTTACATTCTTTACTATTGACTTCCCCTTTCTTCCATATATTTTATTTGGAGAGTGTTGGTATTCCTACCAGGGAGCCACCAGCAGGGTCCAGAGACAGCCCCATCTCCTATATCAAGCTCTGGCTAGTAGGTATGTGATAAATGTGACGATCCTGCCTCCGTCTATCAGCTGGGTGACACAAAGGTTCTCTCTTTCCACCCTCTGATGCCTCCTGGCTGCTCTAGGCAAGGTGGGGTGGACTCTGTTAACATGTGCCTCCCGGAGCTTCCATTTACCTGGTGCTGCTGTTCCGTGAATAGTGGGGTTGTGAGTGGGGCAGCAGGTACTGAATGTTGGCCTCTTGCTCTTTCAGGAGCCGGTGACCTTCGAGGAGGTGGCTGTGTATTTCACCAGGGAAGAGTGGGCTCTGCTGCACCCCACTCAGAGAGCCCTCTACAGGGATGTCATGCAGGAGAACTATGAGACGGTGGTCTTGCTGGGTAAGGAGTCCTGTCCCCTCAGTTATTAGAAGCTGTGGGGTCTCTAAAGAACCTGAGTAGTAATAACTTTATACCTTTATTCGTCATACAAGTTTTGACAAGTTTCCTTGCCCCCCTTTTTTTTTGCTTTATCTCCCACCCGCTAGTATAATTTTTGGACATGTGCCTTTTTGGTGCCATCAGTCATTTTAAAATTGCATTTAATGTATCCTTGTTGGTTACATTAATAACTGTAGCTTTTATGACTTTTCCTCATTTTAAGAGGAAAATATGCTGTCTGTAGAATTCTAAATTGAGTAAATTGGTGTATGACTCATGCATGGCTGTATGACAGTCAGATGAGCTCCTCTTTTGATAGGAGAGCGTATAATGTTGCCATTCAGGACCCCACGGGTAAAGGGAGAACAGAGCTGTGGGAGGAGAGTAGAAGGGGGGAGGAGATAATTCTGGGGTGCCAGGACATGGGGAGTGTGTGTGCAGGGTTAGACCTAAGAATCAGCAGGGAGGGATGAGGTAGTGAGAGACGAGGAGGGAACACAAGAAGTTCCCAAGGTGCTGGCTGAGAGTAATGGGATGAAGGGGAGGGGAGTGTGTAGGAAGGGCACCCACGAAGTGGGCTGGGTGGGTCAGTGGGAGGGAGGAGAGGTTTGGGGATCTAGAGCTGTGGGGGATCCCAGACCTTTAACCCCGAATCCCTACCGAAGCCTTGTTGCTTTAGACCAGGGGTCGGCAACCTTTCAGAAGTGGTGTGCGGAGTCTTCGTTTATTCACTCTAATTTAAGGTTTCGCGTGCCGGTAATACATTTTAACGTTTTTAGAAGGTCTCTTTCTATAAGTCTATAATATATAACTAAACTATTGTTGTATGTAAAGTAAATAAGGTTTTTAAAATGTTTAAGAAGCTTCATTTAAAATTAAATTAAAATGCAGAGCCCCCTGGACCGGTGGCCAGGACCTGGGCAGTGTGCGTGCCATTGAAAATCAGCTCGCGTGCCGCCTTCGGCACGCGTGCCATAGGTTGCCTACCCCTGCTTTAGAGCCTACACTCCAGTTTTATTTCTGTTCAGTTTCACTTCATTATACATTTCCCCCCCAAATATTATTATTTTAACTCTTGACCTCCCTCTCCCACTCATTACCCCAGCCCCATATAACCTCCCCATCTCTATGCACGGCAACCCTGGCCACCGATGCTGAGTCCTTGCTGCATTCCTCCCTCCCATAGCAGGACCGCTACCCAGGCACAAATGGGCACTTTGTTGATGATGTCACAGGGTGGTAGTATAGCCTGTACAATTTTTACACCTATAAGATTACTTATTCTGAAGCCCTTCACACCAGTCAGGCTTATCTCTATACGCCGATACAGTCTGTTCATAGATTCCTAGATTCTAGGGACTGGAAGGGACCT
>NW_020698727.1:2220-20461 GCF_002925995.2 Terrapene triunguis
CCCTCTCAGTCTTTTCTTTTCCAAACTAAACAAACCCAATTCTTTCAGCCTTCCTTCATAGGTCATGTTCTCTAGACCTTTAATCATTCTTGTTGCTCTTCTCTGGACCCTCTCCAATTTCTCCACATCTTTCTTGAAATGCGGTGCCCACAACTGGACACAATACTCCAGTTGAGTCCTAACCCGTGCAGAGTAGAGCGGAAGAATGTCTTGCTCACAACACACCTGTTAATGCATCCCAGAATCATGTTTGCTTTTTTTGCAACAGCATCACATAGATCCCTTTCTGCCATACTCCTTCCTAGACAGTCTCTTCCCATTCTGTATGTGTGAAACTGATTGTTCCTTCCTAAGTGGAGCACTTTGCATTTGTCTTTGTTAAACTTCATCCTGTTTACCTCAGACCATTTCTCCAATTTGTCCAGATCATTTTGAATTATGACCCTATCCTCCAAAGCAGTTGCAATCCCTCCCAGTTTGGTATCATCTGCAAACTTAATAAGCGTACTTTCTATGCCAATATCTAAGTCATTGATGAAGATATTGAACACAGCCGGTCCCAAAACAGACCCCTGAGGAACCCCACTTGTTATACCTTTCCAGCAGGATTGGGAACCATTAATAACTACTCTCTGAGTATGGTTATCCAGGCAGTTATGCACTCACCTTATAGTAGCCCCATCTAAGTTGTATTTGCCTAGTTTATTGATAAGAATATCATGTGAGACCGTATCAAATGCCATACTGAAGTCTAGGTATACCACATCCACCGCTTCTCCCTTATCCACAAGACTCATTATCCTATCAAAGAAAGCTATCAGATTGGTTTGACATGATTTGTTCTTTACAAATCCATGCTGGCTATTCCCTATCACCTTACCACCTTCCAAGTGTTTGCAGATGATTTCCTTAATTACTTGCTCCATTATCTTCCCTGGCACAGAAGTTAAACTAACTGGTCTGTAGTTTCCTGGGTTGTTTTTATTTCCCTTTTTATAGATGGGCATTATATTTGCCCTTTTCCAGGCTTCTGGAATCTCTCCTGTCTCCCATGATTTTCCAAAGATAATAGCTAGAGACTCAGATACCTCCTCTATTAGCTCCTTGAGTATTCTAGGATGCATTTCATCAGGCCCTGGTGACTTGCAGGCATCTAACTTTTCTAAGTGATTTTTAACTTGTTCTTTTTTTATTTTATCTTCTAAACCTACCCCCTTCCCATTAGCATTCACTATGTTAGGCATTCCTTCAGACTCCTCTGTGAAGACCGAAACAAAGAAGTCATTAAGCATCTCTGCCATTTCCAAGTTTCCTGTTACTGTATCTCCCTCCTCACTGAGCAGTGGGCCTACCCTGTCCTTGGTCTTCCTCTTGCTTCTAATGTATTGATAAAAAGTCTTCTTGTTTCCCTTTATTCCCGTAGCCAGTTTGAGCTCATTTTGTGACTTTGCCTTTCTAATCTTGCCCCTGCATTCCTGTGTTGTTTGCCTATATTCATCCTTTGTAATCTGTCCTAGTTTCCATTTTTTATATGACTCCTTTTTATTTTTTAGATCATGAAAAATCTTGTGGTTAAGCCAAGGAGGTCTTTTGCCACATTTCCTATCTTTTCTACTCAGCTGAATAGCTTGCTCTTGGGCCCTTAATAGTGTCCCTTTGAAAAACTGCCAACTCTCCTCAGTTGTTTTTCCCTTCAGTTTTGATTCCCATGGGACCTTACCTATCAGCTCTCTGAGCTTACCAAAATCTGCCTTCCTGAAATCCATTGTCTCTATTTTGCTGTACTCCCTTCTACCCTTCCTTAGAATTGTGAACTCTATGATTTCATGATCACTTTCACCCAAGCTGCCTTCTACTTTCAAATTTCTCAACGAGTTCCTCCCTATTTATTAAAATGTAGAACAGCTTCCCCCCAGTATCTTTTTCAACCTTCTGAAATAAAAAGTTGTCTGCAATGCAGTCCAAGAACTTATTGGATAGTCTGTGCCCCGCTGTGTTATTTTCCCAACATATATCTGGATAGTTGAAGTCCCCCATCACCACCAAATCTTGGGCTTTGGATGATTTTGTTAGTTGTTTAAAAAAAGCCTCATCCACCTCTTCCACCTGGTTAGGTGGCCTGTAGTAGACTTTTGTTTTTACCCCTTTTAGCCTAACCTAGAGACTCTCGACACTTCCGTCTCCTATGTCCATCTGCACCTCAGTCCAAGTGTGTACATTTTTAATATATAAGGCAACACCTCCTCCCTTTTCCCCCGTCTATCCTTCCTGAGCAAGCTGTGCCCATCCACACCAACATTCCAATCGTGTATTATCCCACCAAGTTTCGATGATGCCAACAATGTCATAGTTGTATGTATTTATTAGCACTTCCAGTTCTTCCTGCTTATTACCCATACTTCTTGCATTTGTATATAGGCATCTAAGATACTGATTTGATCTTGCCTCCCAGTTTTGCCCTGACCCTCCTTTCTCTCTGCCATTATGGCCCATGCTCCTTCCTATTTCCGACCCATCTCCCAGGTCTCCATGTTCCCCACTTACCTGTGGGCTTTGCTCACCTGTCCCCGTCGAACCTAGTTTAAAGCCCTCCTCACTAGGTGGAACCAGACTGCTGGCACTTAACATTAAAAAGGTTGCAGAGAAGTTTTTAAACTAGGAGATGGGGGAAAGCCGACTGCTGCAGAGGAGCATGTGGATCGGACAGAGACTTCTCTTAGAGGAGAGTCTATTGATAGAGATTCTCTAGGTTATCGTCAGGAGCAGAGGATGGAAGAGGATAATGTAAGGGCCAGATCAGATGAGAAACATTCACATAAAGAATCGGACACATCAGAAAAGGGCAGACAAATAAACAATGACAAGTTTTTAAAGTGCTCATACACAAATGCTAGAAGTCTAAATAATAAGATGGGTGAACTAGAGTGCCTTGTGATAAAGGAGGATATTGATATAATAGGCATCACAGAAACCTGGTGGACTGAGGACAATCAATGGGACACAATCATTCCGGGGTACAAAATATATTGGAAGGACAGAACAGGTCATGCAGAGGGGGGAGTGGCACTATTTGTGAAAGAAAATGTACAATCAAATGAAGTAAAAATCTTAAGTGAATCCACATGTTCCATAGAATGGCTATGGATAGTAATTTCATGCTCTAATAAGAATATAACATTAGGGATCTATTATTGACCACCTGATCAGGACAGTGATAGTGATGATGAAATGCTAAGGGAAATTAGAGAGGCTATCAAAATTAAGAACTCAATAATAGTGGGGGATTTCAGTTATCCCCATATTGACTGGGAACATGTCACCTCAGGACGAAATGCAGAGACAAAATTTATTGATACTTTAAATGACTGCTTCTTGGAGCAGCTGGTACGGGAACCCACAAGGGGAGAGGCAACTCTAGATTTAGTCCGGAGTGGAGTGCAGGAGCTGATCCAAGAGGTAACTATAACAGGACTGCTTGGAAATAGTGACCATAATATAATAACATTTAACATCCTTGTGGTGGGAAGAACAGCTCAACAGCCCAACACTGTGGCATTTAATTTCAAAAAGGAACTATTCAAAAATGAGGAGGTTAGTTAAACAGAAATTAAAAGGTACAGTAACTAAAGTGAAATCCCTGCAAGCTGCATGGGCGCTTTTTAAAGACACCGTAATAGAGGCCCAACTTAAATATATACCCCAAATTAAGAAACACAGTAAAAGAACTAAAAAAAAGCCACCGTGGCTTAACAACCATGTAAAAGAAGCAGTGAGAGATAAAAAGACTTCCTTTAAAAAGTGGAAGTCAAATCCTAGGGAGGTAAATAGAAAGGAGCATAAACACTGCCAAATTAAGTGTAAAAATGTAATAAGAAAAGCCAAAGAGGAGTTTGAAGAACGGCTAGCCAAAAACTCAAATGGTAATAAAAAACATGTTGTTAAGTACATCAGAAGCAGGAAGCCTGCTAAGGAACCAGTGGGGCCCCTCGATGATTGAGATACAAAAGGAGCGCTTAAATACGATAAAGTCATTGCGGAGAAACTAAAGGGATTCTTTGCTTCAGTCTTCACGGCTGAGGATGTTAGGTAGATTCCCAAACCTGAGCCAGCTTTTGTAGGTGACAAATCCGAGGAACTGTCACAGATTGAAGTGTCACTAGACGAGGTTTTAGAATTAATTGATAAACTTAATATTAACAAGTCACCGGACTAGATGGCATTCACCCAAGAGTTCTGAAAGAACTCAAATGTGAAGTTGCGGAACTATTAACTATGGTTTGTAACCTGTCCTTTAAATCGGCTTCTGTACCCCACGACTGGAAGATAGCTAGTGTAACGCCAATATTTAAAAAGGGCTCTAGAGGTGATCCCGGCAATTACAGACCGATAAGTCTAATGTCAGTACCGGGCAAATTAGTCGAAACAATAGTAAAGAATAAAATTGTCAGACACATAGAAGAACATAAATTGTTGGGCAAAAGTCAACATGGTTTCTGTAAAGGAAAATCGTGTCTTACTAATCTATTAGTGTTCTTTGAAGGGGTCAACAAATATGTGGACAAGGGGGATCCAGTGGACATAGTGTACTTAGATTTCCAGAAAGCCTTTGACAAGGTCCCTCACCAAAGGCTCTTACGTCAATTAAGTTGTCATGGGATAAAAGGGAAGGTCCTTTCATGGATTGAGAACTGGTTAAAAGACAGGGAACAAAGGGTAGGAATTAATGGTAAATTCTCAGAACGGAGAGCGGTAACTAGTGGTGTTCCCCAAGGGTCAGTCCTAGGACCAATCCTATTCAACTTATTCATAAATGATCTGGAAAAAGGAGTAAAAAGTGAGGTGGCAAAGTTTGCAGATGATACTAAACTGCTCAAGATAGTTAAGTCCAAAGCAGACTGTGAAGAACTTCAAAAAGATCTCACAAAACTAAGTGATTGGGCAACAAAATGGCAAATGAAATTTAATGTGGATAAATGTAAAGTGATGCACATTGGAAAAAATAACCCCAACTATACATACAATATGATGGGGGCTAATTTAGCTACAACGAATCAGGAAAAAGTTCTTGAAGTCATCGTGGATAGTTCTCTGAAGACGTCCACGCAGTGTGCAGAGGTGGTCAAAAAAGCAAATAGGATGTTAGGAATCATTAAAAGGGGGATAGAGAATAAGAAGGAGAATATATTATTGCCCTTATATAAATCGATGGTACGCCCACATCTCGAATACTGCGTACAGATGTGGTCTCCTCATCTAAAAAAAGATATACTGGCACTAGAAAAGGTTCAGAGAAGGGCTACTAAAATGATTAGGGGTTTGGAACGGGTCCCATATGTGTAGAGATTAAAGAGGCTAGGACTCTTCAGCTTGGAAAAGAGGAGACTAAGGGGGGGTATGATAGAGATATATAAAATCATGAGTGATGTGGAGAAAGTAGATAAGGAAAAGTTATTTACTTATTCGAATAATGCAAGAACTAGGGGTCACCAAATGAAATTAATAGGCAGCAGGTTTAAAACAAAAGGAAGTTCTTCTTCACACAGCGCACAGTCAACTTGTGGAACTCCTTGCCTGAGGAGGTTGTGAAGGTGAGGACTGTAACAGGGTTTAAAAGAGAACTGGATAAATTCATGGAGATTAAGTCCATTAATGGCTATTAGCCAGGATGGGTAAGGAATGGTGTCCCTAGCCTCTGTTTGTCAGAGGGTGGAGATGGATGGCAGGAGAGAGATCACTTGATCATTACCTGTTAGGTTCACTCCCTCTGGGGCACCTGGCATTGGCCACTGCGGTAGACAGGATACTGGGCTACATGGATCTTTGGTCTGACCCAGTTCGGCTGTTCTTATGTTCTAATTCTAACATATTGTGACATAATTCTCTAACCCAGGGGTCGGCAACCTTTCAGAAGTGGTGTGCGGAATCTTCGTTTATTCACTCTAATTTAAGGTTTCGCGTGCCAGTAATACATTTTAACGTTTTTAGAAGGTCTCTTTCTATAAGTCTATAATATAAACTAAACTATTGTTGTATGTAAAGTAAATAAGGTTTTTAAAATGTTTAAGAAGTTTCATTTAAAAATAAATTAAAATGCAGAGCCCCCGGACGGGTGGCCAGGACCCAGGCAGTGTGAGTGCCACTGAAAATCAGCTTGCGTACCATAGGTTGCCTACCCCTGATCTAACCAATTATATCCCACTACCCTAATTAACTTACACCTGGCAACATTAATTATACAGGAGAGAGAAACTATTAGAGAACGAGACTGATTAACAATGTAAAAGTGGTGACCATAAAGATAAAACAATACGGAAATGAGGGTTTCACAACCACAACCATTGATAAGTGATTTCTTGCCAGTCAGGATGCTATCAAACTAAATTTTCTTTAACCATCTTAAGGTCTGTTTCTTTATCTGGTGGGGATGGGCACTATCGGGACAGGATCGTCTTCCTAACAGCCCAATACCACCTTATTTCAGTGTGACTGGTTTGGGAGGTGAGGATGTGACCCTACGCTTCCCAGCTTATGGCTGCCCCTGCTGCTTAGCCAAAGGCCTTAGCCTAAGAACAAGGCCTCAGACTATCCTGGTGAGAGAAGGCCCATACACAGGCGGACTGTGATTTTGATTCTTTGTTTTTATACCTCTGTAACTAGCTAAGTGATAAAAATACACCTAAGTTCTTCAAGTATAGGCTTTACAGGCAGGCTTGAATATCTCTATTCTAACATGGGTTCTACCCCTTCCCCCAGTCTGTGTCTGTCTTGTCTATTTAGATTGTAAATTCTTCAGGGCATAGGCCATCTACTATTCTGTGTTTGTACTTGTCCTAGCACAATGGGGACCCACTGTTAGTTGGTCCTTAGGCACTAAGGCAATGCATATGATTTATAATAATAATAACTCTCATGCCACTTTGAGCCAAGGAAGCTGGCCTTGGGATGTTACTGCTTAAAAATGAGCTGGGGTTAAAACCATGGAATATTCTTTGTGACAAATATCCCACAAATTCCATTGACCTCCCTTCTTTTCTTTGCCTGGAGTAGGGTTTCCAATTTCCAAACCTGATGTGATCTCGCAGCTGGAACGAGGGGAAGAACCATGGGTCCCTGACCTCCAGGGCTCTGAGAAAGAAGTGCTCCTGAGAGCTCCCTGCACAGGTGAGGAATTGGTTAAACCAACTCAGAAACTGTTTAGGAATGCAGGAAACATTAGGGATGCCCTACAAAGACCCTGTGAGCTCTCCGAGTTCAGGATTGTTCCCTGCAGATGTGGAATCATTACGGCAGATGTCACTCATGGCATCCCTCCTATTCTGACTGACAACTGGCAGCAGGTCCCTCCCCGATCTCACTTTCCCCTGAGTGTTCTGGTGAGATGCGGACCAAAACTGATCCCTTCCTCTCTCCTCTGGGGAAGGGTTTGGAGAAAATCAGCTCCTGATAATTTTCATCTCTCCCACACATATTTTGGTTTGTTCATCCCTTTTTCTATTCCTCTGAGATTTCCTTTCTTTCTGGTGCAGGGAGTGACCTATATCTGGATTCTCTTTGTCTGCCATCAGGTGATGGGCTGGTGCGTGAGAATGAGGAGGAGAAAGCCCATCAGGAAGATGCTGAGCAAGTAGAACCACATGGAACGTTATCAGGAAGATGCAAAGGGAATGTTTCCAGGAGTTGTGCACTCCAAGAAAAAGAAAAAGCCTGTGAGACTCAGGAGAGGCCAGAGGAAAACTTCAGTAGCCTCCCAGACGTTGTAACACGTGACAGAATCAAGTTGGAAGAGACACGCTACACATGCTCTGAGTGCGGGAAAAGCTTCAGTCACAGCTCTAACCTGAGCAATCATAGGAGAATCCACACAGGAGAGAAGCCCTACACATGCTCTGAGTGCGGGAAAAGCTTCAGGCGGAGCTCACACCTTATCACACATAGGAGAATCCACACAGGTGAGAAACCGTATGGATGCTCTGAGTGTGGGAAAAGCTTCACTTGGAGCTCACAGCTTATCACACATTCTAGCATCCACACAGGAGAGAAGCCCTACACGTGCTCTGAGTGCGGGAAAAGCTTCAGTCAGCGCTCAGACCTTATTGGACATCAGAGAATCCACACAGGAGAGAAGCCCTACACGTGCGCTGAGTGCGGGAAAAGCTTCAGTCAGCGCTCACACCTTATCAGACATTGTAGAATCCACACAGGAGAGATGCCCTACACGTGCTCTGAGTGTGGGAAAAGCTTCTATGGCCGCTCACAGCTTATCACACATTCTAGAATCCACACAGGAGAGAAGCCCTACACGTGCTCTGAGTGCGGGAAAAGCTTCAGTCAGCGCTCAGTCCTTATCAGACATCAGAGAATGCACACAGGAGAGACGCCCTACACATGCTCTGAGTGCGGGAAAAGCTTCAGTCACAGCTCTGCCCTGAGCAATCATAGGAGAATCCACACAGGAGAGACGCCCTACACATGCTCTGAGTGCGGGAAAAGCTTCAGGCAGAGCTCACACCTTATCAGACATCAGAGAATCCACACAGGAGAGAAGCCCTACACATGCTCTGAGTGCGGGAAAAGCTTCAGTCACAGCTCTGCCCTTATTAGACATCAGAAAATTCACATGAGAGAGGACTGTAATAAATCCCTTGACTAGGGCTGGCCAAAGGTTTTTTTTTTTTTTTAAACAAATCACATTTGCTAATTCCCACATAGTGATTTTTGCACTGTCTTCACCGTGGCCTCTCAGCTACACCAGATGAGTTGCCTGCTTCTGCCTTTTGCAGTTCACCCTTCTTTGGGGTCAGTCCTGTGATCTTTTCTATCAACTCCTTTCCTTTTGAGTCGTAGGATTGTGTGTGTCCCTCAGCCAGGAATGTTCATCCGCTCCAGGTGGGAGAGAGAGGTTTGATCCCAACAAGCTACACTGAGGCAAAAACTACCTGTGCCTTACGTCCACTAGGACTGTATATAGCGTTGTCTGCTCAAGTTAGTGATCTTGGTGTAAAAAGACAATTTATAGTTGTAGTTCAGATGCCGCCCAGGTGCAGTGGTTGGCATTAGCTCTCCCCTTGACCTCCATCACTTTTCCTAGTCTAAACAAACCCTGAGCATCACAGTTATACTGTTCCCCCATTTCAAAGCAATTGTTAGTCATCAAGTTCCCTCTTGGGGAAGAAATTGTTTCATTCCCAGTTGCTCTGTTGTTGCTTCAAGTTGTGTTGGAGAGCAGATATTTTTACTACCATTTTCCTCACTTAAAATATATTGAACTATAACAATGAGCAGGAACAGGGCAGGGATAGGGAAAAATTGTCATTTCACCCTGTGGAAGCAGAGAAAGAACTGACAGCAAGGGGATGCAGTGCATGACAGTTTGTTAGCAAGAGTCAGGCTAACTGTAACGTGTAAAACCCCTGAGATGTCATATCTGCAACTAGCCGTCCGCATGGAGGGATACGCCAGCAAGTGGGCTGATGGGGCCCAGACGAAGGAGGACCTGGTTAAACTGCTGGTACTGGAGCAACTGTATAAGCGGTGCCCATCCGACCTGAGGCTGTGGTTGGTGGACAAAAAGCCAGAGAACCCGCGACACGCAGGGCAGCTGGCCGATGAGTTTGTGAAGAGCTGGTCAGGGGGTGGCAGGGAGGAGTCCCAAAGGAACAGGCCCGCCGCGATGCGGAGAGAGAGTCACCCAGGTACCTCCCAAAGGGAGAATATGGGGAATCCCCTTCCAAGGGGAATGCGCAGCATTCGGGACGACCGACCGACTCGAGGGGACCCACGGGACATGAGCTGCTATTACTGCGGCCGAAGAGGCCACATTCGGGCCCAGTGCCCCAAGCTCAAGGACAGACTGAGCAGACCGAACCCACACCCGGTTAACTTGGTAGAGGCCCAGACGGACGAGGGGCAGGCTTCTCACGCAAAAGGGGCTGGCAGCTTATCAACTGCTCAAGAGAGAGAAGGGCCCCAGCCCAGCTTCTCTGGGAGGCCAGATGCTCCGGACTCAAAGTTCTCCGTTTACAGGGTGGGCGCGGGGCTGTCCCTGCGGAGCGAGTGCCTTGTTCCCCTGGAGGTGGATGGGAAGAAAGTTTATGGATACTGGGACACGGGCGCAGAGGTGACACTGGCCCGGCCCGAGGTGGTGGCCCCAGATCGGGTGGTGCCCAACACCTTCCTGACCCTGACAGGGGTGGGCGGGACCCCATTCAAGGTGCCCGTGGCGAGGGTACACCTGAAATGGGGGGCCAAGGAGGGCCCCAAGGACGTGGGAGTGCACCACCATTTGCCCACTGAGGTGTTGATGGGGGGAGACCTAGAGGACTGGCCAAGCAACCCCCAGACCGCCTTAGTCGTGACCCGTAGCCAGAGCCGGCGAGGGGCACTACGCCCTGACCTTGGGAAGGATGTCACATCGGAGGCACAGAACCCTACCCTGGTGGGGAAGGAACACCCAAGGACAAGGCTTGGGGTAGCTGTGGCTTCCGACCCAGCCGATGAGAGGGAGCAGGTCCCCGTCCCTTCCCCAGCCGCCGAGTTCCAGGCCGAGTTGCAGAAGGACCCCTCCCTGCGGAAGCTAAGGGGCCTGGCTGACCTCAGTGTGGTACAGACCATGATGAGAGGTTGCAAGGAGAGGTTCCAGTGGGAAAAGGGATTCCTATACCGAGAGTGGGCTCCCCCAGGGGAAGTGGAGTCCTGGGGGATCAGGAGGCAGCTGGTGGTTCCCCGGAAGTTTCACCACAAGCTACTGTACGTGGCCCATGACATCCCTCTCGCAGGGCACCAGGGAATCCGTCGCACCAGGCAGAGGCTGCTACAGAACTTTTACTGGCCCGGGGTCTTTACCAACGTCCGACAGTACTGCCGATCCTGTGACCCCGTCAGAGGGTGGGGAAGGCCTGGGACAAGGGGAAAGCGGCATTGAGACCTTTGCCCATCATAGAGGAGCCTTTCCAGAAGGTGGCCATGGACATAGTGGGACCTCTCAGCAAGACGACCCGGTCAGGGAAGAAATACATTCTGGTGGTGGTAGACTTCGCCACCCGCTACCCCGAGGCAGTGCCCTTATCGTCCATCGAAGCAGACACTGTGGCAGATGCGCTGCTGACTATTTTCAGCCGAGTGGGGTTCCCCAAAGAAGTCTTGACGGACCAAGCGTCCAATTTCATGTCGGCCCTACTCCGGTGCTTGTGGGAGAGATGTGGGGTCCGGCACAACTGGGCCTCAGCATATCACCCCCAATCCAACGGGCTGGTGGAGAGGTTCAATGGGGCGCTAAAAATGATGCTGAAAACATTTATGAATCAGCACGCGCAGGACTGGGACAAGTACTTACCTCACCTGCTGTTCGCGTACAGGGAGGTACCCCAGGAGTCTACCGGGTTTTCGCCTTTCGAACTGTTATATGAAAGGCGGGTAAGGGGGCCCCTAGACCTGATGAGAGACGAATGGGAGGGGACGGCCACTCCTGATGGAGAGTCGGTGGTGGAGTATGTCCTTACCTTCCGGGAATGACTTGCCGAGCTCATGGGCCTGGCCAGGGAGAATCTGGCCAGAGCCCAGAGGAAGCAGAAGGTCTGGTATGACCGCACAGCACGGGCCCGCGCCTTCGCCACTGGGGATCAGGTGATGGTCCTCATCCCTGTGAGGAAAAACAAACTCCAGGCCACCTGGGAAGGGCCCTTCAAGGTTGTCAAGCAACTAAACGAGGTAAACTATGTGGTGGAGCAGTCGAACCGGGCACACCACCACCGGGTGTACCATGTGAATATGATGAAGCCATATTATGACAGAGGGAATGTGGTGTTGGCCGTGTGTGGACATTGGGAGGAGCAGGGAGATGACCCTTTAGTAGATCTATTCCCTGGGACAAGAGCTGGTTCCCCCCTGGAAACAATTCCCCTCTCTGATTGGCTAACCCCTACCCAGCAAGCTGAGATCAGAGGGGTGCTGCATCTGTACCGACAGCTGTTTTCCAATCAGCCTGGACGCACTAATCTGACTGTCCACCGGGTGCAGACAGGATCGCACCTGCCTATAAAATGCTCCCCCTTCCGAGTCACAGGGAAAACTGCTCAGGACCTGGAAAGAGAGATCAATGACATGCTGGCTTTGGGGGTGATCCAGCCATCTTCCAGCCCTTGGGCCTCGCCAGTGGTGCTGGTCCCCAAAAAGGACGGGTCGATCCGGTTCTGTGTGGACTATCGGAAGCTCAGTGCCATCACTGTAGCCGATGCCTACCCCATGCCCAGGCCTGACGAGCTCCTAGACAAGCTGGGAGGCGCTCGGTACCTTACCACCATGGATCTTACAAAGGGCTACTGGCAAGTGCTGCTGGATGCAGATGCCAGGCTGAAGTCGGCCTTCATCACCCCTCTGGGGCTCTATGAGTTCCTGACCCTGCCTTTCGGCCTCAAGGGAGCGCCGGCCACCTTCCAGTGCCTGGTGGATCAGCTACTGAGGGGGATGGAGAGTTTTGCCGTGGCGTATATTGACGACATCTGTGTCTTTAGCCAGACCTGGGAGGACCACATGTCCCAGGTTAGACAAGTGCTGGACCGACTCCAGGAGGCTGGGCTGACCGTAAAACCGGAGAAGTGCAAGGTGGGGATGGCTGAGGTATCCTACCTAGGCCACCGGGTGGGGAGCAGCTGCCTAAAGCCGGAACCAGCCAAAGTGGAGGGGATCAGAGACTGGCCCGCTCCGCAAACCAAAAAGCAGGTCCAAGTCTTTATTGGGATGGCGGGGTACTATCGAAGGTTCGTGCCCCACTTTAGCTCCATAGCCGCCCCCATCACTGAGCTGTGCAAGAAGGGGAAGCCAGACAAGGTGGTCTGGACCGAGGAGTGCCAGGGGGCTCTCCAGGCGCTGAAGGAGGCTCTGGTCAGTGGCCCAGTTCTGGCAAACCCAGACTTTGACAAGCCCTTTATGGTGTTCACCGACGCCTCCGACACGGGACTGGGGGCGGTGTTAATGCAGGAGGATGAAAAGGGGGAGAGACACACCATCGTGTACCTGAGCAAGAAGTTGCTACCCCTGGAGCAGAACTACGCGGCCATCGAAAAGGAATGCCTGGCCATGGTGTGGGCCCTCAAGAAACTAGAGCCATATCTCTTTGGGTGACACTTCACCGTGTACACCGACCACTCTCCCCTGACCTGGCTGCACCAGATGAAAGGAGCCAACGCCAAGCTCCTGAGGTGGAGCCTGCTCCTGCAGGATTATGACATGGACGTGGTCCATGTGAAGGGATGTGCCAACCTGATAGTGGACGCGTTGTCCCGGAGAGGGGGCCCTGAACTTCCCCAGGTCACTGGGCAGAGTAACCTCGCTCAGTTCAGTCTCGAAGGGGGGAGAGATGTGATGGAGCAGGGAGCGGGGCAGATTTGACCTGGGAATGTTGCAGGGGGGTTGCATTGGGGATGGGGGACTTCCCTTGAAGGAAGCTACCTGAGCTGTAACCTGAGCCAGGAGGGGATTGGGAGAAATGACACCTTCTGCCCGGGAGACTGAACAAAGGGCAGGAGGAGCTGGGGGGAGGGGGAAGAGAGTAGCTGCTGGAAGAGTGAGTAGTTTTTCTCAGTTTTGGGCTGGGTGGTGCAACGCAGGGAACCCCAAGCTGGGGTCTAAGCTCCCTGAACCTCCCAGAAGGACCTAATTGAGGGGTTCTGGTTGTACCTACACGCTCTGCTTGAGACTGTGTTCCTGTCATCTAATAAACCTTCTGTTTTACTGGCTGGTTGAGAGTCACAGTGAATCTCAGGAAGAGGGGTGCAGGGCCGTGACTCCCCCACACTCCGTGACATCAGGTACTAAACTAGTCCAATTAAAGGGTATCTGGAACCTAAGGGCTACTTGCAAAATTCTATTTGCAGGCCAGTAAATAATATGATTGCCTGCAGTGGTAATGAGATTAAAATGTATGTCTTGCAATGTGGTGGTTTTAACATACACACAGCTATCATTAGCTTGAAAAAGTAAGTGTCCTGTCAGGGTAGTTCCTTGTCCCCTACCCTCCCAGCAAACGTAGTCATGAAGAGTAACAACTGCTCCTGGCTTCAGTTTACGGATACACTGAAGTTGTGGGGGTTCTAACAGCCAAAATGTCCATTGACTCCCTAACCCCATCCAAATGTCAGATGTAATCCCAGGAGCACTGACTAAAATTCGATTGGGCATACCAGGTAGTCTAATTTCCCAGCTGTCTCGGTGAATTACCCAATCCCACATGCATCCTCCCCATGGACCCAGCAGGATTCGGTATGTGGGAGCCTACAACCCCCTAATCGATCCATATGAGTGGAAGGAGCATTGAGAATGTCCACACTTCCACCCAGAAAGTCTCCAAGTATGTCTCCATGCCACAGATCAGATGGTACTCCTGATGTGTCTGTAAGGGCAGTGGGCCAAGCCTGATGCTCTAGATCATTCCGAATGGCCATTAGCTGGTCATTCAGGAAATCCTGAATTCCAAGACTTAATGCAAATAGAGATTTGAAAATGTTTGTTGTACTAGTAGTACAAAAGGGGGGGTTGTGGAAGCAGAGAAAGAACTGACAGGAAGGGGACTGCAATGCATGACAGTTTGTTAGCAAGAGTCAGGCTAACTGTAACCCTAATAACGCGAGATTTGTAGAAGCGAGGAATGTGTGAGGCAAGTGGGAAAGAACTGTGTGAGAAGTTGTTGCGACCTTGTGTAGATAATATGGAATGTAGACTAAGGCCTGGTCTACACTAGGCTTTTATGTCGAATTTAGCGCCGTTATATCGAATTAACCCTGCACCCGTCCACACCACGAAGCCATTTAGTTCGACATAGAGCCCTCCTTAAATCGATTTCTGTAATCCTCCACAACGAGAGGAGTAGCGCTAAATTCGAAATGGCCATATCGAATTAGGCTAGGTGTGGATGGAAATCGACGGTAATAGCTCCGGGAGCTATCCCACAGTGCACCACTCTGTTGACGCTCTGGACAGCAGTCCGAGCTCGGATGCTCTGACCAGCCACACCCCGGGAAAATTTGAATTCCTTTTCCTGTCTGGGCAGTTTGAAGCGCAGTTTCTGTTTGGACACCGTGGCGAGCTCAGCAGCAGTGGCAGCAGTGGCAACGATGCAGAGCTCTCCAGCAGAGATGGCCGTGCAATCCAATAGAAAGAGGGCCCCAGCATGGACGGATCGGGAAGTCTTGGATCTCATCGCTGTGTGGGGAGATGAGTCCGTGCTTTCCGAGCTGCGCTCCAAAAGACGGAATGCAAAGATCTATGAGAAGATCTCTAAAGCCATGGCAGAGAGAGGCTACAGCCGGGATGCAACGCAGTGCCGCGTGAAAATCAAGGAGCTGAGACAAGGCTACCAGAAGACCAAAGAGGCAAACGGACGCTCCGGATCCCAGCCTCACACATCCCGTTTCTACGAGGCACTGCATTCCATCCTAGGTGCGGCCGCCACCACTACCCCACCCCTGACCGTGGACTCTGAGGATGGGATATTGTCCGCGGCCGGTTCCTCAGCGGACGGGGAAGAGGAGGAAGGAGATGAGGAGGACGAGGCAGTAGACAGCGCTTACAACGCTGATTTGCCCGACAGCCAGGAGCTCTTCATCACCCTGACAGAGATCCCCTACCAACCCTCCCCAGCCGTTACCCCAGACACAGATTCAGGGGAAGGATCAAGCAGTAAGTGTTTTAAATATCCAAACATTTATTTACAACATAACTGGCATATTTAAAATATTAACAGTAGCTAAAGTGCTTTAAAACATGTAAACATTTATTTGCAACAAAACAGGAAGATTGAAAATATTAACAGTGGGTAAAGTGCTTAAAAACATGTAAACAGGAAAGTCAAACAAAAGGGGAATCAGTGCAAAGTGTATCATGATTACTCCGTCTTTGGGCGCCTCAATATATAGTCCGAACCATTTTAAAAAAATCTCACAATGTCCGCTTCATGATTATAGTGCCCAAAACCCTGCAGTCATTTGTCCCTCCAAGGGCACCTAAGCCAAGAACTGGTCAATGTAACCGGGGATCGAGGCGACATCCTCCGGGGAGAACTCCTCATACACCTCCTGCAGGTGTTTTTCAAGCCTCATCAGCAGGTTCCTGGGCAGGGACAGCTTATTAGGCCCCCCGTGGTAGGACACGTTTCCCTGCCACAACGCCAGCAGGTACTCCGGGATCATGGCCTTGCACAGCAGTGCAGCAAATGGCCCCGGTTTCTGCAGGCTGTCCCGGAGCATCTTCTCCTTCTGGCTCTCGGAGACCTTCAGGAGGGTGATGTCTGGCATGACTCCCTGCTGTGAAATCGGTAGGGGAAAGTTAGTATTGGGACTGCTTGCCCGTCCCTTTACAGAACTGCAACCGCCGGTTTACAGCCACGCGGTTTACAGCCGCGAGGGGCTGGGACAGGGCCAGAGTTCATGCTTGCAGGATTGCTGCCAGCAGAGACTCGCATTGCTTTCTATGTGAAAGGAGGCCAGTGCCACTCTTAAAGTTTTAAGCAGCCACAAGTCTACGGCTTACCATGTTTGCCATCTAGACAAAGTCCGGTGTCCTGCCCTGCTCCTCAGCTCGCCACAGCAAGACCGCAGGCACTGTAGGCGAGGGCCGAAAATTCGACCTTGTCCTCAGTGCGCGTGTGATAGGTGCTCTGCATGGTCTTGTTCACAGAGAAAGACTATGTTCTCTGTTCACAGATACATTGCTCTGTCTCAGGAATTCACTCCCTTTTTCCAATTACCACAGCCACATCTGCCCAGAGGCTAGCGCACATTAGGAGGAGGAAGAAGAGGACACGGGAAGACATGTTTGCTGAACTAATGGAATGCTCCCGAGCACAGGCAGCCCAGCAGACACAGTGGAGGGAGAACTTGTCCCAAATGCACCGGGCAAACATGGAACGGGAGGAGAGGTGGCGACAGGAGGACAGGCAGGCTACTCAAACGCTGCTTGGACTAATGAGGGAGCAAACGGACACGCTCCGCCGCCTTGTGGATGTTCTGCAGGACCGGAGGCAGGAGGAGAGAGCCCCGCTGCAGTCTCTCTGTAACTGCCCTGCCCCGCCACCAAGTCCCATACACCCCTCACCCAAAGTCCAAACACGGAGGGGTGGAAGGGGCCGGGAAAAATTTCACTCCACCCCTGCGGACTGCTCTACCACTAGAAGGCTCTCATTCCCCAAAATTTGAAAAGTCCTTTCCTACCCGCCTCACACAAGACCCCGTCCAAGTTTCACCCCCCCGTTCCATGTGCGGTTGTTAATAAAGAATACGTTTCTGTTCATTTCTGTTTCCATCCTCTTCTTTTGGAGGGGAGTCTGTCTGGAGGGGGGGGAAGGGCCTTGGTCATTGGACAGGACAGTCACCTTTAGCAGGGGGCAGGTGCAGCAGCAGGGCACATATACAGTGCAGTGACTAGTTATCCTGGTCAGTCTGGGAGGTGGTTTTCATGTTCTGTGTGGTGGGGGCGGTGGTGTTGCTCTGTGACTTGGTGGCGGGGGAGGGCAGTTACAGATCTTATGCAGCGGTCCTTACCCTGGATCACAGAGCCGCGCAGCAGGGGATCTGTAACCCTCCTCCCCCTGCAAGACAGTCACATAGCCGACACATACACGCAGTCCCGGCCAGGAGGGCTGGCAGGCTCCGTTGAAACAACCAGTCCACCACCGCGGAGCCTGTCATTCCTGGAGTTTAGAAGCATCATTTGCATCACAACCCTAAACCCGCTCCCCGCCACAGTCTGCGTCCCAGGTTTAAAACATTCCCGTGAAAACAGTAATAAAGACAACGGTGTCCATGAACAAAACAGAACAGATTTTATTTTTTGGGAAGGGGGTGAAGGGGGTATGTAATTGGAGAGGATAGTCGACGGCAACTGGGTAAAGAAACGGGGGCAAGTTCAGCTTCTGTGTCCACAAACTTAAAAGTCAATGGGTACCCTGCTCAGCCTTGAAACTGGCTTTCAAAGCCTCCCGGATGCACAGCGCGTCCCGCTGGGCTCTTCTAATCGCCCGGCTGTCTGGCTGGGCGTAATCAGCAGCCAGGCTATTTGCCTCAACCTCCCACCCCGCCATAAAGGTCTCCCCCTTGCTCTCACACAGATTGTGGAGCACACAGCAAGCTGCAATAACGATGGGGATATTGGTTTCGCTGAGATCACAGCGAGTCAGTAAGCTTCTCCATCTCCCCTTGAGACGGCCAAAAGCACACTCCACTACCATTCTGCACTTGCTCAGCCGGTAGTT